>NW_028263246.1:0-334500 GCF_982192425.1 Myodes glareolus
AGCTCACATGCATTTCTCTGAAAGAGAAGCAATCTGTTCCAACACTTCAATTCTCTGTGCGAAGTGAATGGAGTGTTGCTTCACTTTCTAAATGCTGTCCATTCAGAGAAAATCACTTTCCTTTGAAAGTGCCTTAAGCAACTTGCAAGCATTCACAAGAAACCCTAAAGCGTTTCTATGAAAGAGAAGCACTCTGTTCCAACACTTCAATTCACTCCACGAAGGGAATGGAGTGCTGCTTCACTTTCTAAATGCTGTCCTTTCAGAGAAAATCACTTTCGTTTGAAAGTGCCTTAAGCTACTTTCAAGCATTCACAAAAAACTCACATGCGTTTCTCTTAAAGAGAAGCAGTCTGTTCCAACACTTCAATTCACTGTGCGAAGTGAATGGAGTGTTGCTTCAGTTTCTAAATGCTGTCCTTTCAGGGAAAATCACTTTCCTTTGAAAGTGCCTTAAGCAACTTGCAAGAATTCACAAGAAACTCACATGCGTTTCTCTGAAAGAGAAGCAGTCTGTTCCAACACTTCAATTCACTGTGCGAAGTGAATGGAGTGTTGCCTCACTTTCTAAATGCTGTCCTTTCAGAGAAAATCACTTTCCTTTGAAAGTGCCTTAAGCTACTTGCAAGCATTCACAAGAAACACTAATGCGATTCTATGAAAGAGAAGCAGTCTGTTCCAACACTTCAATTCATTGCGCGAATGGAATGGAGTGCTGCTTGACTTTCTAAATGCTGTCCTTTCAGAGAAAATCACTTTCCTTTGAAAGAGCCTTAAGCTACTTACAAGCATTCAACAGAAACTCACATGCGTTTCTCTGAAAGAGAAGCAGTCTGTTCCAACACTTCAATTCACTGTGCGACGTGAATGGAGTGTTGCTTCACTTTCTAAATGCTGTCCAATCAGAGAAAATCACTTTCCTTTGAAAGTGCCTTAAGCTACTTGCAAGCATTAGGAAGAAACTCACATGCGTTTCTCTGAAAGAGAAGCATCTGTTCCAACACTTCAATTCACTGTGCGAAGTGAATGGAGTGTTGCTTCACTTTCTAAATTCTGTCCTTTCAGAGAAAATCACTTTCCTTTGAAAGTGCCTTAAACTACTTTCAAGCATTCACAAAAAACTCACATGCGTTTCTCTGAAAGAGAAGCAGTCTGTTCCAACACTTCAATTCACAGTGCGAAGTGAATGGAGTGCTGCCTCACTTTCTAAATGCTGTCCTTTCAGAGAAAATCACTTTCCTTTGAAAGTGCCTTAAGCAATTTGCAAGAATTCACAAGAAACTCACATGCGTTTCTCTGAAAGAGAAGCAGTCCGTTCCAACACTTCAATTCACTGTGCGAAGTGAATGGAGTGTTGCTTCACTTTCTAAATGCTGTCCTTTCAGAGAAAATCACTTTCCTTTGAAAGTGCCTTAAGCTACTTACAAGCATTCACCAGAAACTCACATGCGTTTCTCTGAAAGAGAAGCAGTCTGTTCCAACACTTCAATTCACTGTGTGAAGTGAATGGAGTGTTGCCTCACTTTCTAAATGCTGTCCTTTCAGAGAAAATCACTTTCCTTTGAAAGTGCCTTAAGCTACTTACAAGCATTCACCAGAAACTCACATGCGTTTCTCTGAAAGAGAAGCAGTCTGTTCCAACACTTCAATTCACTGTGCGAAGTGAATGGAGTGTTGCTTCACTTTCTAAATGCTGTCCTTTCAGAGAAAATCACTTTCCTTTGAAAGTGCCTTAAACTACTTTCAAGCATTCACAAAAAACTCACATGCGTTTCTCTTAAAGAGAAGCAGTCTGTTCCAACACTTCAATTCACTGTGCGAAGTGAATGGAGTGTTGATTCAGTTTCTAAATACTGTCATTTCAGAGAAAATCACTTTCCTTTGAAAGTGCTTTAAGCTACTTACAAGCATTCACCAGAAACTCACATGAGTTTCTCTGAAAGAGAAGCAGTCTGTTCCAACACTTCAATTCACTGTGCGAAGTGAATGGAGTGTTGCTTCACTTTCTAAATGCTGTCCTTTCAGAGAAAATCACTTTCCTTTGAAAGTGCCTTAAGCTACTTACAAGCATTCACCAGAAACTCACATGCGTTTCTCTGAAAGAGAAGCAGTCTGTTCCAATACTTCAATTCACTCTGCGAAGTGAATGGAGTGTTGCTTCACTTTCTAAATGCTGTCCTTTCAGAGAAAATCACTTTCCTTTGAAAGTGCCTTAAGCTACTTGTAAGCATTAGGAAGAAACTCACATGCGTTTCTCTGAAAGAGAAGCAGTCTGTTCCAACACTTCAATTCACTGTGCGAAGTGAATGGAGTGTTTCTTCACTTTCTAAATGCTGTCCTTTCAGAGAAAATCACTTTCCTTTGAAAGTGCCTTAAGCTACTTGCAAGCATTAGGAAGAAACTCACATGCGTTTCTCTGAAAGAGAAGCAGTCTGTTCCAACACTTCAATTCACTGTGTGAAGTGAATGGAGTGTTGCCTCACTTTCTAAATGCTGTCCTTTCAGAGAAAATCACTTTCCTTTGAAAGTGGCTTAAGCTACTTACAAGCATTCACCAGAAACTCACATGCGTTTCTCTGAAAGAGAAGCAGTCTGTTCCAACACTTCAATTCACTGTGCGAAGTGAATGGAGTGTTGCTTCACTTTCTAAATTATGTTCTTTCAGAGAAAATCACTTTCCTTTGAAAGGGCCTTAAACTACTTTCAAGCATTCATAAAAAACTCACATGCGTTTCTCTGAAAGAGAAGCAGTCTGTTCCAACACTTCAATTCACTGTGCGAAGTGAATGGAGTGTTGCTTCACTTTCTAAATTCTGTCCTTTCAGAGAAAATCACTTTCCTTTGATAGTGCCTTAAGCTACTTGCAAGCATTAGGAAGATACTCACATGCGTTTCTCTGAAAGAGAAGCAGTCTGTTCCAACACTTCAATTTACTGTGCGAAGTGAATGGAGTGTTGCTTCACTTTCTAAATGCTGTCCTTTCAGAGAAAATCACTTTCCTTTGAAAGTGCCTTAAGCTACTTACAAGCATTCAACAGAAACTCACATGCGTTTCTCTGAAAGAGAAGCAGTCTGTTCCAAAACTTCAATTCACTCTGCGAAGTGAATGGAGTGTTGCTTCACTTTCTAAATGCTGTCCTTTCAGAGAAAATCACTTTTCTTTGAAAGTGCCTTAAGCTACTTGTAAGCATTAGGAAGAAACTCACATGCGTTTCTCTGAAAGAGAAGCAGTCTGTTCCAACACTTCAATTCACTGTGCGAAGTGAATGGAGTGTTGCTTCAGTTTCTAAATGCTGTCATTTCAGAGAAAATCACTTTCCTTTGAAAGTGCCTTAAGCTACTTACAAGCATTCACCAGAAACTCACATGCGTTTCTCTGAAAGAGAAGCAGTCTGTTCCAACACTTCAATTCACTGTGCGAAGTGAATGGAGTGTTGCTTCACTTTCTAAATGCTGTCCTTTCTGAGAAAATCACTTTCCTTTGCAAGTGCCTTAAGCTACTTGCAAGTATTAGGAAGAAACTCACATGCGTTTCTCTGAAAGAGAAGCAGTCTGTTCCAACACTTCAATTCACTGTGCGAAGTGAATGGAGTGTTGCTTCACTTTCTAAATGCTGTCCTTTCAGAGAAAATCACTTTCCTTTGAAAGTGCCTTAAGCAACTTGCAAGCATTAGGAAGAAACTCACATGCGTTTCTCTGAAAGAGAAGCAGTGTGTTCCAACACTTCAATTCACTGTGTGAAGTGAATAGAGTGTTGCCTCACTTTCTAAATGCTGTCCTTTCAGAGAAAATCACTTTCCTTTGAAAGTGCCTTAAACTACTTACAAGCATTTAACAGAAACTCACATGCGTTTCTCTGAAAGAGAAGCAGTCTGTTCCAACACTTCAATTCACTGTGCGAAGTGAATGGAGTGTTGCTTCACTTTCTAAATGCTGTTCTTTCAGAGAAAATCACTTTCCTTTGAAAGTGCCTTAAGCTACTTGCAAGCATTAGGAAGAAACTCACATGCGTTTCTCTGAAAGAGAAGCAGTCCGTTCCAACACTTCAATTCACTGTGCGAAGTGAATGGAGTGTTGCCTCACTTTCTAAATGCTGTCCTTTCAGAGAAAATCACTTTCCTTTGAAAGTGCCTTAAGCTACTTGCAAGCATTAGGAAGAAACTCACATGCGTTTCTCTGAAAGAGAAGCAGTCTGTTCCAACACTTCAATTCACTGTGCGAAGTGAATGGAGTGTTGCCTCACTTTCTAAATGCTGTCCTTTCAGAGAAAATCACTTTCCATTGAAAGTGCCTTAAACTACTTTCAAGCATTCACAAAAAACTCACATGCGTTTCTCTGAAAGAGAAGCAGACTGTTCCAACACTTCAATTCACTGTGCGAAGTGAATGGAGTGTTGCTTCACTTTCTAAATGCTGTCCTTTCAGAGAAAATCCCTTTCCTTTGAATGTGCCTTAAGCTACTTACAAGCATTCAACAGAAGCTCCCATGCATTTCTCTGAAAGAGAAGCAATCTGTTCCAACACTTCAATTCTCTGTGCGAAGTGAATGGAGTGTTGCTTCACTTTCTAAATGCTGTCCTTTCAGAGAAAATCACTTTCCTTTGAAAGTGCCTTAAGCAACTTGCAAGCATTCAGAAGAAACCCTAATGCATTTCTATGAAAGAGAAGCACTCTGTTCCAACACTTCAATTCACTCCACGAAGGGAATGGAGTGTTGCTTCACTTTCTAAATGCTGTCCTTTTTGAGAAAATCACTTTCCTTTGCAAGTGCCTTAAGCTACTTAAAAGCATTCACCAGAAACTCACATGCGTTTCTCTTAAAGAGAAGCAGTCTGTTCCAACACTTCAATTCACTGTGCGAAGTGAATGGAGTGTTGCTTCACTTTCTAAATGCTGTCCTTTCAGAGAAAATCACTTTCCTTTGAAAGTGCATTAAGCTACTTACAAGCATTCACCAGAAACTCACATGCGTTTCTCTGAAAGAGAAGCAGTCTGTTCCAACACTTCAATTCACTGTGCGAAGTGAATGGAGTGTTGCTTCACTTTCTAAATGCTGTCCTTTCAGAGAAAATCACTTTCCTTTGAAAGTGCCTTAAGCTACTTGCAAGCATTAGGAAGAAACTCACATGCGTTTCTCTGAAAGAGAAGCAGTCTGTTCCAACACTTCAATTCACTGTGCGAAGTGAATGGAGTGTTGCTTCACTTTCTAAATGCTGTCCTTTCAGAGAAAATCACTTTCCTTTGATAGTGCCTTAAGCTACTTGCAAGCATTAGGAAGAAACTCACATGCGTTTCTCTGAAATAGAAGCAGTCTGTTCCAACACTTCAATTCACTGTGTGAAGTGAATAGAGTGTTGCCTCACTTTCTAAATGCTGTCCTTTCAGAGAAAATCACTTTCCTTTGAAAGTGCCTTAAGCTACTTACAAGCATTTAACAGAAACTCACATGCGTTTCTCTGAAAGAGAAGCAGTCTGTTCCAACACTTCAATTCACTGTGCGAAGTGAATGGAGTGTTGCTTCACTTTCTAAATGCTGTTCTTTCAGAGAAAATCACTTTCCTTTGAACGTGCCTTAAGCAACTTGCAAGAACTCACAAGAAACCCTAATGCGTTTCAATGAAAGAGAAGCACTCTGTTCCAACACTTCAATTCACTGCACGAAGGGAATGGAGTGTTGCTTCACTTTCTAAATGCTGTCCTTTCAGAGAAAATCACTTTCCTTTGCAAGTGCCTTAAGCTACTTAAAAGTATTCACCAGAAACTCACATGCATTTCTCTGAAAGAGAAGCAGTCTGTTCCAACACTTCAATTCACTGTGCGACGTGAATGGAGTGTTGCTTCACTTTCTAAATGCTGTCCAATCAGAGAAAATCACTTTCCTTTGAAAGTGCCTTAAGCTACTTGCAAGCATTAGGAAGAAACTCACATGCGTTTCTCTGAAAGAGAAGCATCTGTTCCAACACTTCAATTCACTGTGCGAAGTGAATGGAGTGTTGCTTCACTTTCTAAATTCTGTCCTTTCAGAGAAAATCACTTTCCTTTGAAAGTGCCTTAAACTACTTTCAAGCATTCACAAAAAACTCACATGCGTTTCTCTGAAAGAGAAGCAGTCTGTTCCAACACTTCAATTCACAGTGCGAAGTGAATGGAGTGCTGCCTCACTTTCTAAATGCTGTCCTTTCAGAGAAAATCACTTTCCTTTGAAAGTGCCTTAAGCAACTTGCAAGAATTCACAAGAAACTCACATGCGTTTCTCTGAAAGAGAAGCAGTCTGTTCCAACACTTCAATTCACTGTGCGAAGTGAATGGAGTGTTGCTTCACTTTCTAAATGCTGTCCTTTCAGAGAAAATCACTTTCCTTTGAAAGTGCCTTAAGCTACTTGCAAGCATTCACAAGAAACACTAATGCGATTCTATGAAAGAGAAGCAGTCTGTTCCAACACTTCAATTCATTGCGCGAATGGAATGGAGTGCTGCTTGACTTTCTAAATGCTGTCCTTTCAGAGAAAATCACTTTCCTTTGAAAGAGCCTTTGCTACTTACAAGCATTCAACAGAAACTCACATGCGTTTCTCTGAAAGATAAGCAGTCTGTTCCAACACTTCAATTCACTGTGCGAAGTGAATGGAGTGTTGCTTCACTTTCTAAATGCTGTCCTTTCAGAGAAAATCACTTTCCTTTGAAAGTGCCTTAAGCTACTTACAAGCATTCACCAGAAACTCACATGCGTTTCTCTGAAAGAGAAGCAGTCTGTTCCAACACTTCAATTCACTGTGTGAAGTGAATGGAGTGTTGCCTCACTTTCTAAATGCTGTCCTTTCAGAGAAAATCACTTTCCTTTGAAAGTGCCTTAAGCTACTTACAAGCATTCACCAGAAACTCACATGCGTTTCTCTGAAAGAGAAGCAGTCTGTTCCAACACTTCAATTCACTGTGCGAAGTGAATGGAGTGTTGCTTCACTTTCTAAATGCTGTCCTTTCAGAGAAAATCACTTTCGTTTGAAAGTGCCTTAAACTACTTTCAAGCATTCACAAAAAACTCACATGCGTTTCTCTTAAAGAGAAGCAGTCTGTTCCAACACTTCAATTCACTGTGCGAAGTGAATGGAGTGTTGCTTCACTTTCTAAATGCTGTCCTTTCAGAGAAAATCACTTTCCTTTGAAAGTGCCTTAAACTACTTACAAGCATTCACAAAAAACTCATATGCGTTTCTCTTAAAGAGAAGCAGTCTGTTCCAACACTTCAATTCACTGTGCGAAGTGAATGGAGTGTTGCTTCAGTTTCTAAATACTGTCATTTCAGAGAAAATCACTTTCCTTTGAAAGTGCCTTAAGCTACTTACAAGCATTCACCAGAAACTCACATGAGTTTCTCTGAAAGAGAAGCAGACTGTTCCAACACTTCAATTCACTGTGCGAAGTGAATGGAGTGTTGCTTCACTTTCTAAATGCTGTCCTTTTAGAGAAAATCACTTTCCTTTGAAAGTGCCTTAAGCTACTTTAAAAGCATTCACCAGAAACACACATGCGTTTCTCTGAAAGAGAAGCAGTCTGTTCCAATACTTCAATTCACTGTGCGAAGTGAATGGAGTGTTGCTTCACTTTCTAAATGGTGTCCTTTCAGAGAAAATCACTTTCCTTTGAAAGTGCCTTAAACTACTTTCAAGCATTCACAAAAAACTCACATGCGTTTCTCTTAAAGAGAAGCAGTCTGTTCCAACACTTCAATTCACTGTGCGAAGTGAATGGAGTGTTGCTTCAGTTTCTAAATACTGTCATTTCAGAGAAAATCACTTTCCTTTGAAAGTGCCTTAAGCTACTTACAAGCATTCACCAGAAACTCACATGAGTTTCTCTGAAAGAGAAGCAGTCTGTTCCAACACTTCAATTCACTGTGCGAAGTGAATGGAGTGTTGCTTCACTTTCTAAATGCTGTCCTTTCAGATAAAATCACTTTCCTTTGAAAGTGCATTAAGCTACTTACAAGCATTCACCAGAAACTCACATGCGTTTCTCTGAAAGAGAAGCAGTCTGTTCCAATACTTCAATTCACTCTGCGAAGTGAATGGAGTGTTGCTTCACTTTCTAAATGCTGTCCTTTCAGAGAAAATCACTTTCCTTTGAAAGTGCCTTAAGCTACTTGTAAGCATTAGGAAGAAACTCACATGCGTTTCTCTGAAAGAGAAGCAGTCTGTTCCAACACTTCAATTCACTGTGTGAAGTGAATGGAGTGTTGCCTCATTTTCTAAATGCTGTCCTTTCAGAGAAAATCACTTTCCTTTGAAAGTGCCTTAAGCAACTTACAAGCATTCACAAGAAACACTAATGCGTTTCTATGAAAGAGAAGCACTCTGTTCCAACACTTCAATTCACTGCACGAAGGGAATGGAGTGTTGCTTCACTTTCTAAATGCTGTCCTTTCAGAGAAAATCACTTTCCTTTGAAAGTGCCTTAAGCTACTTACAAGCATTCAACAGAAACTCACATGCGTTTCTCTGAAAGAGAAGCAGTCTGTTCCAACACTTCAATTCACTGTGCGAAGTGAATGGAGTGTTGCTTCACTTTCTAAATGCTGTCCTTTCAGAGAAAATCACTTTCCTTTGAACGTGCCTTAAGATACTTGCAAGCATTAGGAAGAAACTCACATGCGTTTCTCTGAAAGAGAAGCAGTCTGTTCCAACACTTCAATTCACTGTGCGAAGTGAATGGAGTGTTTCTTCACTTTCTAAATGCTGTCCTTTCAGAGAAAATCACTTTCCTTTGAAAGTGCCTTAAGCTACTTGCAAGCATTAGGAAGAAACTCACATGCGTTTCTCTGAAAGAGAAGCAGTCTGTTCCAACACTTCAATTCACTGTGCGAAGTGAATGGAGTGTTGCTTCACTTTCTAAATGCTGTCCTTTCAGAGAAAATCACTTTCCTTTGAACGTGCCTTAAGCTACTTGCAAGCATTAGGAAGAAACTCACATGCGTTACTCTGAAAGAGAAGCAGTCTGTTCCAACACTTCAATTCACTGTGCGAAGTGAATGGAGTGTTTTTCACTTTCTAAATGCTGTCCTTTCAGAGAAAATCACTTTCCTTTGAAAGTGCCTTAAGCTACTTGCAAGCATTAGGAAGAAACTCACATGCGTTTCTCTGAAAGAGAAGCAGTCTGTTCCAACACTTCAATTCACTGTGTGAAGTGAATGGAGTGTTGCCTCACTTTCTAAATGCTGTCCTTTCAGAGAAAATCACTTTCCTTTGAAAGTGGCTTAAGCTACTTACAAGCATTCACCAGAAACTCACATGCGTTTCTCTGAAAGAGAAGCAGTCTGTTCCAACACTTCAATTCACTGTGCGAAGTGAATGGAGTGTTGCTTCACTTTCTAAATGCTGTCCTTTCAGAGAAAATCACTTTCCTTTGAAAGTGCCTTAAACTACTTTCAAGCATTCACAAAAAACTCACATGCGTTTCTGTTAAAGAGAAGCAGTCTGTTCCAACACTTCAATTCACTGTGCGAAGTGAATGGAGTGTTGCTTCAGTTTCTAAATACTGTCATTTCAGAGAAAATCACTTTCCTTTGAAAGTGCCTTAAGCTACTTACAAGCATTCACCAGAAACTCACATGCGTTTCTCTGAAAGAGAAGCAGTCTGTTCCAACACTTCAATTCACTGTGTGAAGGGAATGGAGTGTTGCCTCACTTTCTAAATGCTGTCCTTTCAGAGAAAATCACTTTCCTTTGAAAGTGCCTTAAGCAACTTACAAGCATTCACAGGAAACACTAATGCGTTTCTATGAAAGAGAAGCACTCTGTTCCAACACTTCAATTCACTGCACGAAGGGAATGGAGTGTTGCTTCACTTTCTAAATGCTGTCCTTTCAGAGAAAATCACTTTCCTTTGAAAGTGCCTTAAGCTACTTACAAGCATTCAACAGAAACTCACATGCGTTTCTCTGAAAGAGAAGCAGTCTGTTCCAACACTTCAATTCACTGTGCGAAGTGAATGGAGTGTTGCTTCACTTTCTAAATGCTGTCCTTTCAGAGAAAATCACTTTCCTTTGAAAGTGCCTTAAACTACTTTCAAGCATTCACAAAAAACTCACATGCGTTTCTCTTAAAGAGAAGCAGTCTGTTCCAACACTTCAATTCACTGTGCGAAGTGAATGGAGTGTTGCTTCAGTTTCTAAATGCTGTCCTTTCAGAGAAAATCACTTTCCTTTGAAAGTGCCTTAAGCAACTTTCAAGAATTCACAAGAAACTCACATGCGTTTCTCTGAAAGAGAAGCAGTCTGTTCCAACACTTCAATTCACTGTGCGAAGTGAATGGAGTGTTTCTTCACTTTCTAAATGCTGTCCAATCAGAGAAAATCACTTTCCTTTGAAAGTGCCTTAAGCTACTTGCAAGCATTCACAAGAAACACTAATGCGATTCTATGAAAGAGAAGCAGTCTGTTCCAACACTTCAATTCATTGCGCGAATGGAATGGAGTGCTGCTTGACTTTCTAAATGCTGTCCTTTCAGAGAAAATCACTTTCCTTTGAAAGAGCCTTAAGCTACTTACAAGCATTCAACAGAAACTCACATGCGTTTCTCTGAAAGAGAAGCAGTCTGTTCCAACACTTCAATTCACTGTGCGAAGTGAATGGAGTGTTGCTTCACTTTCTAAATGCTGTCCTTTCAGAGAAAATCACTTTACTTTGAAAGTGCCTTAAGCTACTTACAAGCATTCACCAGAAACTCACATGCGTTTCTCTGAAAGAAAAGCAGTCTGTTCCAACACTTCAATTCACTGTGCGAAGTGAATGGAGTGTTGCTTCACTTTCTAAATGCTGTCCTTTCAGAGAAAATCACTTTCCTTTGAACGTGCCTTAAGCTACTTGCAAGCATTAGGAAGAAACTCACATGCGTTTCTCTGAAAGAGAAGCAGTCTGTTCCAACACTTCAATTCACTCTGCGAAGTGAATTTAGTGTTGCTTCACTTTCTAAATTATGTTCTTTCAGAGAAAATCACTTTCCTTTGAAAGGGCCTTAAACTACTTTCAAGCATTCATAAAAAACTCACATGCGTTTCTCTGAAAGAAAAGCAGTCTGTTCCAACACTTCAATTCACTGTGCGAAGTGAATGGAGTGTTGCCTCACTTTCTAAATGCTGTCCTTTCAGAGAAAATCACTTTCCTTTGATAGTGCCTTAAGCTACTTGCAAGCATTAGGAAGAAACTCACATGCGTTTCTCTGAAAGAGAAGCAGTCTGTTCCAACACTTCAATTCACTGTGTGAAGTGAATAGAGTGTTGCCTCACTTTCTAAATGCTGTCCTTTCAGAGAAAAACACTTTCCTTTGAAAGTGCCTTAAGCTACTTACAATCATTCACCAGAAACTCACATGCGTTTCTCTGAAAGAGAAGCAATCTGTTCCAACACTTCAATTCACTGTGCGAAGTGAATGGAGTGTTGCTTCACTTTCTAAATGCTGTCCTTTCAGAGAAAATCACTTTCCTTTGAAAGTGCCTTAAACTACTTTCAAGCATTCACAAAAAACTCACATGCGTTTCTCTGAAAGAGAAGCAGTCTGTTCCAACACTTTAATTCACTGTGCGAAGTGAATGGAGTGTTGCTTCACTTTCTAAATGCTGTACTTTCAGAGAAAATCACTTTCCTTTGAAAGTGCCTTAAGCTACTTACAAGCATTCACCAGAAACTCACATGCGTTTCTCTGAAAGAGAAGCAGTCTGTTCCAATACTTCAATTCACTCTGCGAAGTGAATGGAGTGTTGCTTCACTTTCTAAATGCTGTCCTTTCAGAGAAAATCACTTTCCTTTGAAAGTGCCTTAAGCTACTTGTAAGCATTAGGAAGAAACTCACATGCGTTTCTCTGAAAGAGAAGCAGTCTGTTCCAAAACTTCAATTCACTGTGCGAAGTGAATGGAGTGTTGCTTCACTTTCTAAATGCTGTCCTTTCAGAGAAAATCACTTTCCTTTGATAGTGCCTTAAGCTACTTGCAAGCATTAGGAAGAAACTCACATGCGTTTCTCTGAAAGAGAAGCAGTCTGTTCCAACACTTCAATTCACTGTGTGAAGTGAATAGAGTGTTGCCTCACTTTCTAAATGCTGTCCTTTCAGAGAAAATCACTTTCCATTGAGAGTGCCTTAAACTACTTTCAAGCATTCACAAAAAACTCACATGCGTTTCTCTGAAAGAGAAGCAGTCTGTTCCAACACTTCAATTCACTGTGCGAAGTGAATGGAGTGTTGCCTCACTTTCTAAATGCTGTCCTTTCAGAGAAAATCACTTTCCATTGAGAGTGCCTTAAACTACTTTCAAGCATTGACAAAAAACTCACATGCGTTTCTCTGAAAGAGAAGCAGACTGTTCCAACACTTCAATTCACTGTGCGAAGTGAATGGAGTGTTGCTTCACTTTCTAAATGCTGTCCTTTCAGAGAAAATCCCTTTCCTTTGAATGTGCCTTAAGCTACTTACAAGCATTCCACAGAAGCTCACATGCATTTCTCTGAGAGCGAAGCAATCTGTTCCAACACTTCAATTCTCTGTGCGAAGTGAATGGAGTGTTGCTTCACTTTCTAAATGCTGTCCTTTCAGAGAAAATCACTTTCCTTTGAAAGTGCCTTAAGCAACTTGCAAGCATTCACAAGAAACCCTAATGCGTTTCTATGAAAGAGAAGCACTCTGTTCCAACACTTCAACTCACTCCACGAAGGGAATGGAGTGCTGCTTCACTTTCTAAATGCTGTCCTTTCAGAGAAAATCACTTTCCTTTGAAAGTGCCTTAAGCTACTTTCAAGCATTCACAAAAAACTCACATGCGTTTCTCTTAAAGAGAAGCAGTCTGTTCCAACACTTCAATTCACTGTGCGAAGTGAATGGAGTGTTGCTTCAGTTTCTAAATGCTGTCCTTTCAGAGAAAATCACTTTCCTTTGAAAGTGCCTTAAGCAACTTGCAAGAATTCACAAGAAACTCACATGCGTTTCTCTTAAAGAGAAGCAGTGTGTTCCAACACTTCAATTCACTGTGCGAAGTGAATGGAGTGTTGCTTCAGTTTCTAAATGCTGTCCTTTCAGAGAAAATCACTTTCCTTTGAAAGTGCCTTAAGCAACTTGCAAGAATTCACAAGAAACTCACATGCGTTTCTCTGAAAGAGAAGCAGTCTGTTCCAACACTTCAATTCACTGTGCGAAGTGAATGGGGTGTTGCTTCACTTTCTAAATGCTGTCCTTTCAGAGAAAATCACTTTCCTTTGAAAGTGCCTTAAGCTACTTGCAAGCATTCAGAAGAAACAGTAATGCGATTCTCTGAAAGAGAAGCAGTCTGTTCCAACACTTCAATTCACTCTGCGAAGTGAATGGAGTGTTGCTTCACTTTCTAAATGCTGTCCTTTCAGAGAAAATCACTTTCCTTTGATATTGCCTTAAGCTACTTGCAAGCATTAGGAAGAAACTCACATGCGTTTCTCTGAAAGAGAAGCAGTCTGTTCCAACACTTCAATTCACTGTGCGAAGTGAATGGAGTGTTGCTTCACTTTCTAAATGCTGTCCTTTCAGAGAAAATCACTTTCTTTGAAAGTGCCTTAAGCTACTTACAAGCATTCACCAGAAACTCACATGCGTTTCTCTGAAAGAGAAGCAGTCTGTTCCAATACTTCAATTCACTCTGCGAAGTGAATGGAGTGTTGCTTCACTTTCTAAATGCTGTCCTTTCAGAGAAAATCACTTTCCTTTGAAAGTGCCTTAAGCTACTTGTAAGCATTAGGAAGAAACTCACATGCGTTTCTCTGAAAGAGAAGCAGTCTGTTCCAACACTTCAATTCACTGTGCGAAGTGAATGGAGTGTTGCTTCACTTTCTAAATGCTGTTCTTTCAGAGAAAATCACTTTCCTTTGAAGGTGCCTTAAGCTACTTGCAAGCATTAGGAAGAAACTCACATGCGTTTCTCTGAAAGAGAAGCAGTCTGTTCCAACACTTCAATTCACTGTGCGAAGTGAATGGAGTGTTTTTTCACTTTCTAAAAGCTGTCCTTTCAGAGAAAATCACTTTCCTTTGAAAGTGCCTTAAGCTACTTGCAAGCATTAGGAAGAAACTCACATGCGTTTCTCTGAAAGAGAAGCAGTCTGTTCCAACACTTCAATTCACTGTGTGAAGTGAATGGAGTGTTGCCTCACTTTCTAAATGCTGTCCTTTCAGAGAAAATCACTTTCCTTTGAAAGTGGCTTAAGCTACTTACAAGCATTCACCAGAAACTCACATGCGTTTCTCTGAAAGAGAAGCAGTCTGTTCCAACACTTCAATTCACTGTGCGAAGTGAATGGAGTGTTGCTTCACTTTCTAAATTATTTCCTTTCAGAGAAAATCACTTTCCTTTGAAAGTGCCTCAAACTACTTTCAAGCATTCATAAAAATCTCACATGCGTTTCTCTGAAAGAGAAGCAGTCTGTTCCAACACTTCAATTCACTCTGCGAAGTGAATGGAGTGTTGCTTCACTTTCTAAATGCTGTCCTTTCAGAGAAAATCACTTTCCTTTGATATTGCCTTAAGCTACTTGCAAGCATTAGGAAGAAACTCACATGCGTTTCTCTGAAAGAGAAGCAGTCTGTTCCAACACTTCAATTCACTGTGCGAAGTGAATGGAGTGTTGCTTCACTTTCTAAATGCTGTCCTTTCAGAGAAAATCACTTTCTTTGAAAGTGCCTTAAGCTACTTACAAGCATTCACCAGAAACTCACATGCGTTTCTCTGAAAGAGAAGCAGTCTGTTCCAATACTTCAATTCACTCTGCGAAGTGAATGGAGTGTTGCTTCACTTTCTAAATGCTGTCCTTTCAGAGAAAATCACTTTCCTTTGAAAGTGCCTTAAGCTACTTGTAAGCATTAGGAAGAAACTCACATGCGTTTCTCTGAAAGAGAAGCAGTCTGTTCCAACACTTCAATTCACTGTGTGAAGTGAATGGAGTGTTGCCTCACTTTCTAAATGCTGTCCTTTCAGAGAAAATCACTTTCCTTTGAAAGTGCCTTAAGCAACTTACAAGCATTCACAAGAAACACTAATGCGTTTCTATGAAAGAGAAGCACTCTGTTCCAACACTTCAATTCACTGCACGAAGGGAATGGAGTGTTGCTTCACTTTCTAAATGCTGTCCTTTCAGAGAAAATCACTTTCCTTTGAAAGTGCCTTAAGCTACTTACAAGCATTCAACAGAAACTCACATGCGTTTCTCTGAAAGAGAAGCAGTCTGTTCCAACACTTCAATTCACTGTGCGAAGTGAATGGAGTGTTGCTTCACTTTCTAAATGCTGTCCTTTCAGAGAAAATCACTTTCCTTTGAACGTGCCTTAAGATACTTGCAAGCATTAGGAAGAAACTCACATGCGTTTCTCTGAAAGAGAAGCAGTCTGTTCCAACACTTCAATTCACTGTGCGAAGTGAATGGAGTGTTTCTTCACTTTCTAAACGCTGTCCTTTCAGAGAAAATCACTTTCCTTTGAAAGTGCCTTAAGCTACTTGCAAGCATTAGGAAGAAACTCACATGCGTTTCTCTGAAAGAGAAGCAGTCTGTTCCAACACTTCAATTCACTGTGCGAAGTGAATGGAGTGTTGCTTCACTTTCTAAATGCTGTCCTTTCAGAGAAAATCACTTTCCTTTGAACGTGCCTTAAGCTACTTGCAAGCATTAGGAAGAAACTCACATGCGTTACTCTGAAAGAGAAGCAGTCTGTTCCAACACTTCAATTCACTGTGCGAAGTGAATGGAGTGTTTTTCACTTTCTAAATGCTGTCCTTTCAGAGAAAATCACTTTCCTTTGAAAGTGCCTTAAGCTACTTGCAAGCATTAGGAAGAAACTCACATGCGTTTCTCTGAAAGAGAAGCAGTCTGTTCCAACACTTCAATTCACTGTGTGAAGTGAATGGAGTGTTGCCTCACTTTCTAAATGCTGTCCTTTCAGAGAAAATCACTTTCCTTTGAAAGTGCCTTAAGCTACTTACAAGCATTAGGAAGAAACTCACATGCGTTTCTCTGAAAGAGAAGCAGTCTGTTCCAACACTTCAATTCACTGTGCGAAGTGAATGGAGTGTTGCTTCACTTTCTAAATGCTGTCCTTTCAGAGAAAATCACTTTCCTTTGAAAGTGCCTTAAACTACTTTCAAGCATTCACAAAAAACTCACATGCGTTTCTGTTAAAGAGAAGCAGTCTGTTCCAACACTTCAATTCACTGTGCGAAGTGAATGGAGTGTTGCTTCAGTTTCTAAATACTGTCATTTCAGAGAAAATCACTTTCCTTTGAAAGTGCCTTAAGCTACTTACAAGCATTCACCAGAAACTCACATGCGTTTCTCTGAAAGAGAAGCAGTCTGTTCCAACACTTCAATTCACTGTGTGAAGTGAATGGAGTGTTGCCTCACTTTCTAAATGCTGTCCTTTCAGAGAAAATCACTTTCCTTTGAAAGTGCCTTAAGCAACTTACAAGCATTCACAGGAAACACTAATGCGTTTCTATGAAAGAGAAGCACTCTGTTCCAACACTTCAATTCACTGCACGAAGGGAATGGAGTGTTGCTTCACTTTCTAAATGCTGTCCTTTCAGAGAAAATCACTTTCCTTTGAAAGTGCCTTAAGCTACTTACAAGCATTCAACAGAAACTCACATGCGTTTCTCTGAAAGAGAAGCAGTCTGTTCCAACACTTCAATTCACTGTGCGAAGTGAATGGAGTGTTGCTTCACTTTCTAAATGCTGTCCTTTCAGAGAAAATCACTTTCCTTTGAAAGTGCCTTAAACTACTTTCAAGCATTCACAAAAAACTCACATGCGTTTCTCTTAAAGAGAAGCAGTCTGTTCCAACACTTCAATTCACTGTGCGAAGTGAATGGAGTGTTGCTTCAGTTTCTAAATGCTGTCCTTTCAGAGAAAATCACTTTCCTTTGAAAGTGCCTTAAGCAACTTTCAAGAATTCACAAGAAACTCACATGCGTTTCTCTGAAAGAGAAGCAGTCTGTTCCAACACTTCAATTCACTGTGCGAAGTGAATGGAGTGTTTCTTCACTTTCTAAATGCTGTCCAATCAGAGAAAATCACTTTCCTTTGAAAGTGCCTTAAGCTACTTGCAAGCATTCACAAGAAACACTAATGCGATTCTATGAAAGAGAAGCAGTCTGTTCCAACACTTCAATTCATTGCGCGAATGGAATGGAGTGCTGCTTGACTTTCTAAATGCTGTCCTTTCAGAGAAAATCACTTTCCTTTGAAAGAGCCTTAAGCTACTTACAAGCATTCAACAGAAACTCACATGCGTTTCTCTGAAAGAGAAGCAGTCTGTTCCAACACTTCAATTCACTGTGCGAAGTGAATGGAGTGTTGCTTCACTTTCTAAATGCTGTCCTTTCAGAGAAAATCACTTTACTTTGAAAGTGCCTTAAGCTACTTACAAGCATTCACCAGAAACTCACATGCGTTTCTCTGAAAGAAAAGCAGTCTGTTCCAACACTTCAATTCACTGTGCGAAGTGAATGGAGTGTTGCTTCACTTTCTAAATGCTGTCCTTTCAGAGAAAATCACTTTCCTTTGAACGTGCCTTAAGCTACTTGCAAGCATTAGGAAGAAACTCACATGCGTTTCTCTGAAAGAGAAGCAGTCTGTTCCAACACTTCAATTCACTGTGCGAAGTGAATGGAGTGTTGCTTCACTTTCTAAATTATGTTCTTTCAGAGAAAATCACTTTCCTTTGAAAGGGCCTTAAACTACTTTCAAGCATTCATAAAAAACTCACATGCGTTTCTCTGAAAGAAAAGCAGTCTGTTCCAACACTTCAATTCACTGTGCGAAGTGAATGGAGTGTTGCCTCACTTTCTAAATGCTGTCCTTTCAGAGAAAATCACTTTCCTTTGATAGTGCCTTAAGCTACTTGCAAGCATTAGGAAGAAACTCACATGCGTTTCTCTGAAAGAGAAGCAGTCTGTTCCAACACTTCAATTCACTGTGTGAAGTGAATAGAGTGTTGCCTCACTTTCTAAATGCTGTCCTTTCAGAGAAAAACACTTTCCTTTGAAAGTGCCTTAAGCTACTTACAATCATTCACCAGAAACTCACATGCGTTTCTCTGAAAGAGAAGCAATCTGTTCCAACACTTCAATTCACTGTGCGAAGTGAATGGAGTGTTGCTTCACTTTCTAAATGCTGTCCTTTCAGAGAAAATCACTTTCCTTTGAAAGTGCCTTAAACTACTTTCAAGCATTCACAAAAAACTCACATGCGTTTCTCTGAAAGAGAAGCAGTCTGTTCCAACACTTTAATTCACTGTGCGAAGTGAATGGAGTGTTGCTTCACTTTCTAAATGCTGTACTTTCAGAGAAAATCACTTTCCTTTGAAAGTGCCTTAAGCTACTTACAAGCATTCACCAGAAACTCACATGCGTTTCTCTGAAAGAGAAGCAGTCTGTTCCAATACTTCAATTCACTCTGCGAAGTGAATGGAGTGTTGCTTCACTTTCTAAATGCTGTCCTTTCAGAGAAAATCACTTTCCTTTGAAAGTGCCTTAAGCTACTTGTAAGCATTAGGAAGAAACTCACATGCGTTTCTCTGAAAGAGAAGCAGTCTGTTCCAAAACTTCAATTCACTGTGCGAAGTGAATGGAGTGTTGCTTCACTTTCTAAATGCTGTCCTTTCAGAGAAAATCACTTTCCTTTGATAGTGCCTTAAGCTACTTGCAAGCATTAGGAAGAAACTCACATGCGTTTCTCTGAAAGAGAAGCAGTCTGTTCCAACACTTCAATTCACTGTGTGAAGTGAATAGAGTGTTGCCTCACTTTCTAAATGCTGTCCTTTCAGAGAAAATCACTTTCCATTGAGAGTGCCTTAAACTACTTTCAAGCATTCACAAAAAACTCACATGCGTTTCTCTGAAAGAGAAGCAGTCTGTTCCAACACTTCAATTCACTGTGCGAAGTGAATGGAGTGTTGCCTCACTTTCTAAATGCTGTCCTTTCAGAGAAAATCACTTTCCATTGAGAGTGCCTTAAACTACTTTCAAGCATTGACAAAAAACTCACATGCGTTTCTCTGAAAGAGAAGCAGACTGTTCCAACACTTCAATTCACTGTGCGAAGTGAATGGAGTGTTGCTTCACTTTCTAAATGCTGTCCTTTCAGAGAAAATCCCTTTCCTTTGAATGTGCCTTAAGCTACTTACAAGCATTCCACAGAAGCTCACATGCATTTCTCTGAGAGCGAAGCAATCTGTTCCAACACTTCAATTCTCTGTGCGAAGTGAATGGAGTGTTGCTTCACTTTCTAAATGCTGTCCTTTCAGAGAAAATCACTTTCCTTTGAAAGTGCCTTAAGCAACTTGCAAGCATTCACAAGAAACCCTAATGCGTTTCTATGAAAGAGAAGCACTCTGTTCCAACACTTCAACTCACTCCACGAAGGGAATGGAGTGCTGCTTCACTTTCTAAATGCTGTCCTTTCAGAGAAAATCACTTTCCTTTGAAAGTGCCTTAAGCTACTTTCAAGCATTCACAAAAAACTCACATGCGTTTCTCTTAAAGAGAAGCAGTCTGTTCCAACACTTCAATTCACTGTGCGAAGTGAATGGAGTGTTGCTTCAGTTTCTAAATGCTGTCCTTTCAGAGAAAATCACTTTCCTTTGAAAGTGCCTTAAGCAACTTGCAAGAATTCACAAGAAACTCACATGCGTTTCTCTTAAAGAGAAGCAGTGTGTTCCAACACTTCAATTCACTGTGCGAAGTGAATGGAGTGTTGCTTCAGTTTCTAAATGCTGTCCTTTCAGAGAAAATCACTTTCCTTTGAAAGTGCCTTAAGCAACTTGCAAGAATTCACAAGAAACTCACATGCGTTTCTCTGAAAGAGAAGCAGTCTGTTCCAACACTTCAATTCACTGTGCGAAGTGAATGGGGTGTTGCTTCACTTTCTAAATGCTGTCCTTTCAGAGAAAATCACTTTCCTTTGAAAGTGCCTTAAGCTACTTGCAAGCATTCAGAAGAAACAGTAATGCGATTCTCTGAAAGAGAAGCAGTCTGTTCCAACACTTCAATTCACTCTGCGAAGTGAATGGAGTGTTGCTTCACTTTCTAAATGCTGTCCTTTCAGAGAAAATCACTTTCCTTTGATATTGCCTTAAGCTACTTGCAAGCATTAGGAAGAAACTCACATGCGTTTCTCTGAAAGAGAAGCAGTCTGTTCCAACACTTCAATTCACTGTGCGAAGTGAATGGAGTGTTGCTTCACTTTCTAAATGCTGTCCTTTCAGAGAAAATCACTTTCTTTGAAAGTGCCTTAAGCTACTTACAAGCATTCACCAGAAACTCACATGCGTTTCTCTGAAAGAGAAGCAGTCTGTTCCAATACTTCAATTCACTCTGCGAAGTGAATGGAGTGTTGCTTCACTTTCTAAATGCTGTCCTTTCAGAGAAAATCACTTTCCTTTGAAAGTGCCTTAAGCTACTTGTAAGCATTAGGAAGAAACTCACATGCTTTTCTCTGAAAGAGAAGCAGTCTGTTCCAACACTTCAATTCACTGTGCGAAGTGAATGGAGTGTTGCTTCACTTTCTAAATGCTGTTCTTTCAGAGAAAATCACTTTCCTTTGAAGGTGCCTTAAGCTACTTGCAAGCATTAGGAAGAAACTCACATGCGTTTCTCTGAAAGAGAAGCAGTCTGTTCCAACACTTCAATTCACTGTGCGAAGTGAATGGAGTGTTTTTTCACTTTCTAAAAGCTGTCCTTTCAGAGAAAATCACTTTCCTTTGAAAGTGCCTTAAGCTACTTGCAAGCATTAGGAAGAAACTCACATGCGTTTCTCTGAAAGAGAAGCAGTCTGTTCCAACACTTCAATTCACTGTGTGAAGTGAATGGAGTGTTGCCTCACTTTCTAAATGCTGTCCTTTCAGAGAAAATCACTTTCCTTTGTAAGTGCCTTAAGCTACTTACAAGCATTCACCAGAAACTCACATGCGTTTCTCTGAAAGAGAAGCAGTCTGTTCCAACACTTCAATTCACTGTGCGAAGTGAATGGAGTGTTGCTTCACTTTCTAAATTATTTCCTTTCAGAGAAAATCACTTTCCTTTGAAAGTGCCTCAAACTACTTTCAAGCATTCATAAAAATCTCACATGCGTTTCTCTGAAAGAGAAGCAGTCTGTTCCAACACTTCAATTCACTCTGCGAAGTGAATGGAGTGTTGCTTCACTTTCTAAATGCTGTCCTTTCAGAGAAAATCACTTTCCTTTGATATTGCCTTAAGCTACTTGCAAGCATTAGGAAGAAACTCACATGCGTTTCTCTGAAAGAGAAGCAGTCTGTTCCAACACTTCAATTCACTGTGCGAAGTGAATGGAGTGTTGCTTCACTTTCTAAATGCTGTCCTTTCAGAGAAAATCACTTTCTTTGAAAGTGCCTTAAGCTACTTACAAGCATTCACCAGAAACTCACATGCGTTTCTCTGAAAGAGAAGCAGTCTGTTCCAATACTTCAATTCACTCTGCGAAGTGAATGGAGTGTTGCTTCACTTTCTAAATGCTGTCCTTTCAGAGAAAATCACTTTCCTTTGAAAGTGCCTTAAGCTACTTGTAAGCATTAGGAAGAAACTCACATGCGTTTCTCTGAAAGAGAAGCAGTCTGTTCCAACACTTCAATTCACTGTGCGAAGTGAATGGAGTGTTGCTTCACTTTCTAAATGCTGTCCTTTCAGAGAAAATCACTTTCCTTTGAAAGTGCCTTAAACTACTTTCAAGCATTCACAAAAAACTCACATGCGTTTCTCTTAAAGAGAAGCAGTCTGTTCCAACACTTCAATTCACTGTGCGAAGTGAATGGAGTGTTGCTTCAGTTTCTAAATGCTGTCATTTCAGAGAAAATCACTTTCCTTTGAAAGTGCCTTAAGCTTCTTACAAGCATTCACCAGAAACTCACATGCGTTTCTCTGAAAGAGAAGCAGTCTGTTCCAATACTTCAATTCACTCTGCGAAGTGAATGGAGTGTTGCTTCACTTTCTAAATGCTGTCCTTTCAGAGAAAATCACTTTCCTTTGAAAGTGCCTTAAGCTACTTGTAAGCATTAGGAAGAAACTCACATGCGTTTCTCTGAAAGAGAAGCAGTCTGTTCCAAAACTTCAATTCACTGTGCGAAGTAAATGGAGTGTTGCTTCACTTTCTAAATGCTGTCCTTTCAGAGAAAATCACTTTCCTTTGATAGTGCCTTAAGCTACTTGCAAGCATTAGGAAGAAACTCACATGCGTTTCTCTGAAAGAGAAGCAGTCTGTTCCAACACTTCAATTTTCTGTGTGAAGTGAATAGAGTGTTGCCTCACTTTCTAAATGCTGTCCTTTCAGAGAAAATCACTTTCCTTTGAAAGTGCCTTAAGCTACTTACAAGCATTTAACAGAAACTCACATGCGTTTCTCTGAAAGAGAAGCAGTCTGTTCCAACACTTCAATTCACTGTGCGAAGTGAATGGAGTGTTGCTTCACTTTCTAAATGCTGTTCTTTCAGACAAAATCACTTAAGCTACTTGCAAGCATTAGGAAGAAACTCACATGCGTTTCTCTGAAAGAGAAGCAGTCCGTTCCAACACTTCAATTCACTGTGCGAAGTGAATGGAGTGTTGCTTCACTTTCTAAATGCTGTCCTTTCAGAGAAAATCACTTTCCTTTGAAAGTGCCTTAAGCTACTTACAAGCATTCACCAGAAACTCACATGCGTTTCTCTGAAAGAGAAGCAGTCTGTTCCAACACTTCAATTCACTGTGCGAAGTGAATGGAGTGTTGCCTCACTTTCTAAATGCTGTCCTTTCAGAGAAAATCACTTTCCAATGAAAGTGCCTTAAACTACTTTCAAGCATTCACAAAAAACTCACATGCGTTTCTCTGAAAGAGAAGCAGACTGTTCCAACACTTCAATTCACTGTGCGAAGTGAATGGAGTGTTGCTTCACTTTCTAAATGCTGTCCTTTCAGAGAAAATCCCTTTCCTTTGAATGTGCCTTAAGCTACTTACAAGCATTCAACAGAAACTCACATGCATTTCTCTGAAAGAGAAGCAATCTGTTCCAACACTTCAATTCTCTGTGCGAAGTGAATGGAGTGTTGCTTCACTTTCTAAATGCTGTCCTTTCAGAGAAAATCACTTTCCTTTGAACGTGCCTTAAGCAACTTGCAAGCATTCACAAGAAACCCTAATGCGTTTCTATGAAAGAGAAGCACTCTGTTCCCACACTTCAATTCACTGCACGAAGGGAATGGAGTGTTGCTTCACTTTCTAAATGCTGTCCTTTCAGAGAAAATCACTTTCCTTTGCAAGTGCCTTAAGCTACTTAAAAGCATTCAACAGAAACTCACATGCGTTTCTTTGAAAGAGAAGCAGTCTGTTCCAAAACTTCAATTCACTGCACGAAGGGAATGGAGTGTTGCTTCACTTTCTAAATGCTGTCCTTTCAGAGAAAATCACTTTCCTTTGAAAGTGCCTTAAGCTACTTGCAAGCATTAGGAAGAAACTCACATGCGTTTCTCTGAAAGAGAAGCAGTCTGTTCCAACACTTCAATTCACTGTGTGAAGTGAATGGAGTGTTGCCTCACTTTCTAAATGCTGTCCTTTCAGAGAAAATCACTTTTTTGAAAGTGCCTTAAGCAACTTGCAAGCATTCACAAGAAACAATAATGCGTTTCTATGAAAGAGAAGCACTCTGTTCCAACACTTCAATTCACTGCACGAAGGGAATGGAGTGTTGCTTCACTTTCTAAATGCTGTCCTTTCAGAGAAAATCACTTTCCTTTGAAAGTGCCTTAAGATACTTACAAGCATTCAACAGAAACTCACATGCGTTTCTCTGAAAGAGAAGCAGTCTGTTCCAACACTTCAATTCACTGTGCGAAGTGAATGGAGTGTTGCTTCACTTTCTAAATGCTGTCCTTCCAGAGAAAATCACTTTCCTTTGAAAGTGCCTTAAGCAACTTACAATCATTCACCAGAAACTCACATGCGTTTCTCTGAAAGAGAAGCAGTCTGTTCCAACACTTCAATTCACTGTGCGAAGTGAATGGAGTGTTGCTTCACTTTCTAAATGCTGTCCTTTCAGAGAAAATCACTTTCCTTTGAAAGTGCCTTAAGCTACTTGCAAGCATTCACAAGAAACACTAATGCGATTCTATGAAAGAGAAGCAGTCTGTTCCAACACTTCAATTCATTGCGCGAATGGAATGGAGTGCTGCTTGACTTTCTAAATGCTGTCCTTTCAGAGAAAATCACTTTCCTTTGAAAGAGCCTTAAGCTACTTACAAGCATTCAACAGAAACTCACATGCGTTTCTCTGAAAGAGAAGCAGTCTGTTCCAACACTTCAATTCACTGTGCGAAGTGAATGGAGTGTTGCTTCACTTTCTAAATGCTGTCCTTTCAGAGAAAATCATTTTCCTTTGAAAGTGCCTTAAGCTACTTACAAGCATTCACCAGAAACTCACATGCGTTTCTCTGAAAGAAAAGCAGTCTGTTCCAACACTTCAATTCACTGTGCGAAGTGAATGGAGTGTTGCTTCACTTTCTAAATTATGTTCTTTCAGAGAAAATCACTTTCCTTTGAAAGGGCCTTAAACTACTTTCAAGCATTCATAAAAAACTCACATGCGTTTCTCTGAAAGAGAAGCAGTCTGTTCCAACACTTCAATTCACTGTGCGAAGTGAATGGAGTGTTGCTTCACTTTCTAAATGCTGTCCTTTCAGAGAAAATCACTTTCCTTTGATAGTGCCTTAAGCTACTTGCAAGCATTAGGAAGAAACTCACATGCGTTTCTCTGAAAGAGAAGCAGTCTGTTCCAACACTTCAATTCACTGTGTGAAGTGAATAGAGTGTTGCCTCACTTTCTAAATGCTGTCCTTTCAGAGAAAAACACTTTCCTTTGAAAGTGCCTTAAGCTACTTACAAGCATTCACCAGAAACTCACATGCGTTTCTCTGAAAGAGAAGCAATCTGTTCCAACACTTCAATTCACTGTGCGAAGTGAATGGAGTGTTGCTTCACTTTCTAAATGCTGTCCTTTCAGAGAAAATCACTTTCTTTTGAAAGTGCCTTAAACTACTTTCAAGCATTCACAAAAAACTCACATGCGTTTCTCTGAAAGAGAAGCAGTCTGTTCCAACACTTCAATTCACTGTGCGAAGTGAATGGAGTGTTGCTTCACTTTCTAAATGCTGTCCTTTCAGAGAAAATTACTTTCCTTTGTAAGTGCCTTAAACTACTTACAAGCATTCACCAGAAACTCACATGCGTTTCTCTGAAAGAGAAGCAGTCTGTTCCAATACTTCAATTCACTCTGCGAAGTGAATGGAGTGTTGCTTCACTTTCTAAACGCAGTCCTTTCAGAGAAAATCACTTTCCTTTGAAAGTGCATTAAGCTACTTGTAAGCATTAGGAAGAAACTCACATGCGTTTCTCTGAAAGAGAAGCAGTCTGTTCCAACACTTCAATTCACTGTGCGAAGTGAATGGAGTGTTGCTTCACTTTCTAAATGCTGTCCTTTCAGAGAAAATCACTTTCCTTTGATAGTGCCTTAAGCTACTTGCAAGCATTAGGAAGAAACTCACATGCGTTTCTCTGAAAGAGAAGCAGTCTGTTCCAACACTTCAATTCACTGTGTGAAGTGAATAGAGTGTTGCCTCACTTTCTAAATGCTGTCCTTTCAGAGAAAATCACTTCCTTTGAAAGTGCCTTAAGCTACTTACAAGCATTTAACAGAAACTCACATGCGTTTCTCTGAAAGAGAAGCAGTCTGTTCCAACACTTCAATTCACTGTGCGAAGTGAATGGAGTGTTGCTTCACTTTCTAAATGCTGTCCTTTCAGAGAAAATCACTTTCCTTTGAAAGTGCCTTAAGCTACTTGCAAGCATTCAGAAGAAACAGTAATGCGATTCTCTGAAAGAGAAGCAGTCTGTTCCAACACTTCAATTCACTGTGTGAAGTGAATGGAGTGTTGCTTCACTTTCTAAATGCTGTCCTTTCAGAGAAAATCACTTTCCTTTGAAAGTGCCTTAAGCTACTTACAAGCATTCACCAGAAACTCACATGCGTTTCTCTGAAAGAGAAGCAGTCTGTTCCAACACTTCAATTCACTGTGCGAAGTGAATGGAGTGTTGCTTCACTTTCTAAATGCTGTCCTTTCAGAGAAAATCACTTTCCTTTGAAGGTGCCTTAAGCTACTTGCAAGCATTAGGAAGAAACTCACATGCGTTTCTCTGAAAGAGAAGCAGTCTGTTCCAACACTTCAATTCACTGTGCGAAGTGAATGGAGTGTTTTTTCACTTTCTAAATGCTGTCCTTTCAGAGAAAATCACTTTCCTTTGAAAGTGCCTTAAGCTACTTGCAAGCATTAGGAAGAAACTCACATGCGTTTCTCTGAAAGAGAAGCAGTCTGTTCCAACACTTCAATTCACTGTGTGAAGTGAATGGAGTGTTGCCTCACTTTCTAAATGCTGTCCTTTCAGAGAAAATCACTTTCCTTTGAAAGTGGCTTAAGCTACTTACAAGCATTCACCAGAAACTCACATGCGTTTCTCTGAAAGAGAAGCAGTCTGTTCCAACACTTCAATTCACTCTGCGAAGTGAATGGAGTGTTGCTTCACTTTCTAAATGCTGTCCTTTCAGAGAAAATCACTTTCCTTTGATATTGCCTTAAGCTACTTGCAAGCATTAGGAAGAAACTCACATGCGTTTCTCTGAAAGAGAAGCAGTCTGTTCCAACACTTCAATTCACTGTGCGAAGTGAATGGAGTGTTGCTTCACTTTCTAAATGCTGTCCTTTCAGAGAAAATCACTTTCTTTGAAAGTGCCTTAAGCTACTTACAAGCATTCACCAGAAACTCACATGCGTTTCTCTGAAAGAGAAGCAGTCTGTTCCAATACTTCAATTCACTCTGCGAAGTGAATGGAGTGTTGCTTCACTTTCTAAATGCTGTCCTTTCAGAGAAAATCACTTTCCTTTGAAAGTGCCTTAAGCTACTTGTAAGCATTAGGAAGAAACTCACATGCGTTTCTCTGAAAAAGAAGCAGTCTGTTCCAACACTTCAATTCACTGTGCGAAGTGAATGGAGTGTTGCTTCACTTTCTAAATGCTGTCCTTTCAGAGAAAATCACTTTCCTTTGAAAGTGCCTTAAACTACTTTCAAGCATTCACAAAAAACTCACATGCGTTTCTCTTAAAGAGAAGCAGTCTGTTCCAACACTTCAATTCACTGTGCGAAGTGAATGGAGTGTTGCTTCAGTTTCTAAATGCTGTCATTTCAGAGAAAATCACTTTCCTTTGAAAGTGCCTTAAGCTTCTTACAAGCATTCACCAGAAACTCACATGCGTTTCTCTGAAAGAGAAGCAGTCTGTTCCAATACTTCAATTCACTCTGCGAAGTGAATGGAGTGTTGCTTCACTTTCTAAATGCTGTCCTTTCAGAGAAAATCACTTTCCTTTGAAAGTGCCTTAAGCTACTTGTAAGCATTAGGAAGAAACTCACATGCGTTTCTCTGAAAGAGAAGCAGTCTGTTCCAAAACTTCAATTCACTGTGCGAAGTGAATGGAGTGTTGCTTCACTTTCTAAATGCTGTCCTTTCAGAGAAAATCACTTTCCTTTGAAAGTGCCTTAAGCTACTTACAAGCATTTAACAGAAACTCACATGCGTTTCTCTGAAAGAGAAGCAGTCTGTTCCAACACTTCAATTCACTGTGCGAAGTGAATGGAGTGTTGCTTCACTTTCTAAATGCTGTTCTTTCAGACAAAATCACTTTCCTTTGAAAGTGCCTTAAGCTACTTGCAAGCATTAGGAAGAAACTCACATGCGTTTCTCTGAAAGAGAAGCAGTCAGTTCCAACACTTCAATTCACTGTGCGAAGTGAATGGAGTGTTGCTTCACTTTCTAAATGCTGTCCTTTCAGGGAAAATCACTTTCCTTTGAAAGTGCCTTAAGCTACTTACAAGCATTCACCAGAAACTCACATGCGTTTCTCTGAAAGAGAAGCAGTCTGTTCCAAAACTTCAATTCACTGCACGAAGGGAATGGAGTGTTGCTTCACTTTCTAAATGCTGTCCTTTCAGAGAAAATCACTTTCCTTTGCAAGTGCCTTAAGCTACTTAAAAGCATTCAACAGAAACTCACATGCGTTTCTCTGAAAGAGAAGCAGTCTGTTCCAAAACTTCAATTCACTGCACGAAGGGAATGGAGTGTTGCTTCACTTTCTAAATGCTGTCCTTTCAGAGAAAATCACTTTCCTTTGAAAGTGACTTAAGCTACTTGCAAGCATTAGGAAGAAACTCACATGCGTTTCTCTGAAAGAGAAGCAGTCTGTTCCAACACTTCAATTCACTGTGTGAAGTGAATGGAGTGTTGCCTCACTTTCTAAATGCTGTCCTTTCAGAGAAAATCACTTTCCTTTGAAAGTGCCTTAAGCAACTTACAAGCATTCACAAGAAACAATAATGCGTTTCTATGAAAGAGAAGCACTCTGTTCCAACACTTCAATTCACTGCACGAAGGGAATGGAGTGTTGCTTCACTTTCTAAATGCTGTCCTTTCAGAGAAAATCACTTTCCTTTGAAAGTGCCTTAAGATACTTACAAGCATTCAACAGAAACTCACATGCGTTTCTCTGAAAGAGAAGCAGTCTGTTCCAACACTTCAATTCACTGTGCGAAGTGAATGGAGTGTTGCTTCTCTTTCTAAATGCTGTCCTTCCAGAGAAAATCACTTTCCTTTGAAAGTGCCTTAAGCAACTTGCAAGAATTCACAAGAAACTCACATGCGTTTCTCTGAAAGAGAAGCAGTCTGTTCCAAAACTTCAATTCACTGCACGAAGGGAATGGAGTGTTGCTTCACTTTCTAAATGCTGTCCTTTCAGAGAAAATCACTTTCCTTTGAAAGTGCCTTAAGATACTTACAAGCATTCAACAGAAACTCACATGCGTTTCTCTGAAAGAGAAGCAGTCTGTTCCAACACTTCAATTCATTGCGCGAATGGAATGGAGTGCTGCTTGACTTTCTAAATGCTGTCCTTTCAGAGAAAATCACTTTCCTTTGAAAGAGCCTTAAGCTACTTACAAGCATTCAACAGAAACTCACATGCGTTTCTCTGAAAGAGAAGCAGTCTGTTCCAACACTTCAATTCACTGTGCGAAGTGAATGGAGTGTTGCTTCACTTTCTAAATGCTGTCCTTTCAGAGAAAATCACTTTCCTTTGAAAGTGCCTTAAGCTACTTACAAGCATTCACCAGAAACTCACATGCGTTTCTCTGAAAGAAAAGCAGTCTGTTCCAACACTTCAATTCACTGTGCGAAGTGAATGGAGTGTTGCTTCACTTTCTAAATTATGTTCTTTCAGAGAAAATCACTTTCCTTTGAAAGGGCCTTAAACTACTTTCAATCATTCATAAAAAACTCACATGCGTTTCTCTGAAAGAGAAGCAGTCTGTTCCAACACTTCAATTCACTGTGCGAAGTGAATGGAGTGTTGCTTCACTTTCTAAATGCTGTCCTTTCAGAGAAAATCACTTTCCTTTGATAGTGCCTTAAGCTACTTGCAAGCATTAGGAAGAAACTCACATGCGTTTCTCTGAAAGAGAAGCAGTCTGTTCCAACACTTCAATTCACTGTGTGAAGTGAAAAGAGTGTTGCCTCACTTTCTAAATGCTGTCCTTTCAGAGAAAAACACTTTCCTTTGAAAGTGCCTTAAGCTACTTACAAGCATTCACCAGAAACTCACATGCGTTTCTCTGAAAGAGAAGCAGTCGGTTCCAACACTTCAATTCACTGTGGGAAGTGAATGGAGTGTTGCTTCACTTTCTAAATGCTGTCCTTTCAGAGAAAATCACTTTCCTTTGAAAGTGCCTTAAACTACTTTCAAGCATTCACAAAAAACTCACATGCGTTTCTCTGAAAGAGAAGCAGTCTGTTCCAACACTTCAATTCACTGTGCGAAGTGAATGGAGTGTTGCTTCACTTTCTAAATGCTGTCCTTTCAGAGAAAATCACTTTCCTTTGAAAGTGCCTTAAGCTACTTGTAAGCATTAGGAAGAAACTCACATGCGTTTCTCTGAAAGAGAAGCAGTCTGTTCCAACACTTCAATTCACTGTGCGAAGTGAATGGAGTGTTGCTTCACTTTCTAAATGCTGTCCTTTCAGAGAAAATCACTTTCCTTTGATAGTGCCTTAAGCTACTTGCAAGCATTAGGAAGAAACTCACATGCGTTTCTCTGAAAGAGAAGCAGTCTGTTCCAACACTTCAATTCACTGTGTGAAGTGAATAGAGTGTTGCCTCACTTTCTAAATGCTGTCCTTTCAGAGAAAATCACTTTCCTTTGAAAGTGCCTTAAGCTACTTACAAGCATTTAACAGAAACTCACATGCGTTTCTCTGAAAGAGAAGCAGTCTGTTCCAACACTTCAATTCACTGTGCGAAGTGAATGGAGTGTTGCTTCACTTTCTAAATGCTGTTCTTTCAGAGAAAATCACTTTCCTTTGAAAGTGCCTTATAGCTACTTGCAAGCATTAGGAAGAAACTCACATGCGTTTCTCTGAAAGAGAAGCAGTCTGTTCCAACACTTCAATTCACTGTGCGAAGTGAATGGAGTGTTGCCTCACTTTCTAAATGCTGTCCTTTCAGAGAAAATCACTTTCCATTGAAAGTGCCTTAAACTACTTTCAAGCATTCACAAAAAACTCACATGCGTTTCTCTGAAAGAGAAGCAGACTGTTCCAACACTTCAATTCACTGTGCGAAGTGAATGGAGTGTTGCTTCACTTTCTAAATGCTGTCCTTTCAGAGAAAATCACTTTCCTTTGAACGTGCCTTAAGCAACTTGCAAGCATTCACAAGAAACCCTAATGCATTTCTATGAAAGAGAAGCACTCTGTTCCAACACTTCAATTCACTGCACGAAGGGAATGGAGTGTTGCTTCACTTTCTAAATGCTGTCCTTTCAGAGAAAATCACTTTCCTTTGCAAGTGCCTTAAGCTACTTAAAAGCATTCAACAGAAACTCACATGCGTTTCTCTGAAAGAGAAGCAGTCTGTTCCAACACTTCAATTCACTGTGCGAAGTGAATGGAGTGTTGCTTCTCTTTCTAAATGCTGTCCTTCCAGAGAAAATCACTTTCCTTTGAAAGTGCCTTAAACTACTTTCAAGCATTCACAAAAAACTCACATGCGTTTCTCTTAAAGAGAAGCAGTCTGTTCCAACACTTCAATTCACTGTGCGAAGTGAATGGAGTGTTGCTTCAGTTTCTAAATGCTGTCCTTTCAGAGAAAATCACTTTCCTTTGAAAGTGCCTTAAGCAACTTGCAAGAATTCACAAGAAACTCACATGCGTTTCTCTGAAAGAGAAGCAGTCTGTTCCAACACTTCAATTCACTGTGCGAAGTGAATGGAGTGTTGCTTCACTTTCTAAATGCTGTCCTTTCAGAGAAAATCACTTTCCTTTGAAAGTGCCTTAAGCTACTTGCAAGCATTAGGAAGAAACTCACATGCGTTTCTCTGAAAGAGAAGCAGTCTGTTCCAACACTTCAATTCACTGTGTGAAGTGAATGGAGTGTTGCCTCACTTTCTAAATGCTGTCCTTTCAGAGAAAATCACTTTCCTTTGAAAGTGCCTTAAGCTACTTGTAAGCATTAGGAAGAAACTCACATGCGTTTCTCTGAAAGAGAAGCAGTCTGTTCCAAAACTTCAATTCACTGTGCGAAGTGAATGGAGTGTTGCTTCACTTTCTAAATGCTGTCCTTTCAGAGAAAATCACTTTCCTTTGAAAGTGCCTTAAGCTACTTACAAGCATTTAACAGAAACTCACATGCGTTTCTCTGAAAGTGAAGCAGTCTGTTCCAACACTTCAATTCACTGTGCGAAGGGAATGGAGTGTTGCTTCACTTTCTAAATGCTGTCCTTTCAGAGAAAATCACTTTCCTTTAAAAGTGCCTTAAGCTACTTGCAAGCATTAGGAAGAAACTCACATGCGTTTCTCTGAAAGAGAAGCAGTCTGTTCCAACACTTCAATTCACTGTGTGAAGTGAATGGAGTGTTGCCTCACTTTCTAAATGCTGTCCTTTCAGAGAAAATCACTTTCCTTTGAAAGTGGCTTAAGCTACTTACAAGCATTCACCAGAAACTCACATGCGTTTCTCTGAAAGAGAAGCAGTCTGTTCCAAAACTTCAATTCACTGTGCGAAGTGAATGGAGTGTTGCTTCACTTTCTAAATGCTGTCCTTTCAGAGAAAATCACTTTCCTTTGAAAGTGCCTTAAGCTACTTGCAAGCATTAGGAAGAAACTCACATGCGTTTCTCTGAAAGAGAAGCAGTCTGTTCCAACACTTCAATTCACTGTGTGAAGTGAATGGAGTGTTGCCTCACTTTCTAAATGCTGTCCTTTCAGAGAAAATCACTTTCCTTTGAAAGTGCCTTAAGCTACTTGTAAGCATTAGGAAGAAACTCACATGCGTTTCTCTGAAAGAGAAGCAGTCTGTTCCAAAACTTCAATTCACTGTGCGAAGTGAATGGAGTGTTGCTTCACTTTCTAAATGCTGTCCTTTCAGAGAAAATCACTTTCCTTTGATAGTGCCTTAAGCTACTTGCAAGCATTAGGAAGAAACTCACATGCGTTTCTCTGAAAGAGAAGCAGTCTGTTCCAACACTTCAATTCACTGTGTGAAGTGAATAGAGTGTTTCCTCACTTTCTAAATGCTGTCCTTTCAGAGAAAATCACTTTCCTTTGAAAGTGCCTTAAGCTACTTACAAGCATTTAACAGAAACTCACATGCGTTTCTCTGAAAGAGAAGCAGTCTGTTCCAACACTTCACTTCACTGTGCGAAGGGAATGGAGTGTTGCTTCACTTTCTAAATGCTGTCCTTTCAGAGAAAATCACTTTCCTTTAAAAGTGCCTTAAGCTACTTGCAAGCATTCACCAGAAACTCACATGCGTTTCTCTGAAAGAGAAGCAGTCTGTTCCAACACTTCAATTCACTGTGCGAAGTGAATGGAGTGTTGCCTCACTTTCTAAATGCTGTCCTTTCAGAGAAAATCACTTTCCATTGAAAGTGCCTTAAACTACTTTCAAGCATTCACAAAAAACTCACATGCGTTTCTCTGAAAGAGAAGCAGACTGTTCCAACACTTCAATTCACTGTGCGAAGTGAATGGAGTGTTGCTTCACTTTCTAAATGCTGTCCTTTCAGAGAAAATCCCTTTCCTTTGAATGTGCCTTAAGCTACTTACAAGCATTCAACAGAAACTCACATGCGTTTCTCTGAAAGAGAAGCAATCTGTTCCAACACTTCAATTCTCTGTGCGAAGTGAATGGAGTGTTGCTTCACTTTCTAAATGCTGTCCTTTCAGAGAAAATCACTGTCCTTTGAACGTGCCTTAAGCAACTTGCAAGCATTCACAAGAATCCCTAATGCGTTTCTATGAAAGAGAAGCACTCTGTTCCAACACTTTATTTCACTGCACGAAGGGAATGGAGTGTTGCTTCACTTTCTAAATGCTGTCCTTTCAGAGAAAATCACTTTCCTTTGCAAGTGCCTTAAGCTACTTAAAAGCATTCAACAGAAACTCACATGCGTTTCTCTGAAAGAGAAGCAGTCTGTTCCAACACTTCAATTCACTGTGCGAAGTGAATGGAGTGTTTCTTCACTTTCTAAATGCTGTCCAATCAGAGAAAATCACTTTCCTTTGAAAGTGCCTTAAGCTACTTGCAAGCATTAGGAAGAAACTCACATGCGTTTCTCTGAAAGAGAAGCATCTGTTCCAACACTTCAATTCACTGTGCGAAGTGAATGGAGTGTTGCTTCATTTCTAAATGCTGTCCTTTCAGAGAAAATCACTTTCCGTTGAAAGTGCCTTAAGCTACTTTCAAGCATTCACAAAAAAATCACATGCGTTTCTCTGAAAGAGATGCAGTCTGTTCCAACACTTCAATTCACTGTGCGAAGTGAATGGAGTGTTGCTTCACTTTCTAAATGCTGTCCTTTCAGAGAAAATCACTTTCCTTTGAAAGTGCCTTAAGCTACTTGCAAGCATTAGGAAGAAACTCACATGCGTTTCTCTGAAAGAGAAGCAGTCTGTTCCAACACTTCAATTCACTGTGTGAAGTGAATGGAGTGTTGCCTCACTTTCTAAATGCTGTCCTTTCAGAGAAAATCACTTTCCTTTGAAAGTGCCTTAAGCAACTTACAAGCATTCACAAGAAACACTAATGCGTTTCTATGAAAGAGAAGCACTCTGTTCCAACACTTCAATTCACTGCACGAAGGGAATGGAGTGTTGCTTCACTTTCTAAATGCTGTCCTTTCAGAGAAAATCACTTTCCTTTGAAAGTGCCTTAAGCTACTTACAAGCAATCAACAGAAACTCACATGCGTTTCTCTGAAAGAGAAGCAGTCTGTTCCAACAATTCAATTCACTGTGCGAAGTGAATGGAGTGTTGCTTCACTTTCTAAATGCTGTCCTTTCAGAGAAAATCACTTTCCTTTGAAAGTGCCTTAAACTACTTTCAAGCATTCACAAAAAACTCACATGCGTTTCTCTTAAAGAGAAGCAGTCTGTTCCAACACTTCAATTCACTGTGCGAAGTGAATGGAGTGTTGCTTCACTTTCTAAATGCTGTCCTTTCAGAGAAAATCACTTTCCTTTGAAAGTGCCTTAAGCTACTTACAAGCATTAGGAAGAAACTCACATGCGTTTCTCTGAAAGAGAAGCAGTCTGTTCCAACACTTCAATTCACTGTGCGAAGTGAATGGAGTGTTTCTTCACATTCTAAATGCTGTCCTTTCAGAGAAAATCACTTTCCTTTGAAAGTGCCTTAAGCTACTTGCAAGCATTAGGAAGAAACTCACATGCGTTTCTCTGAAAGAGAAGCAGTCTGTTCCAACACTTCAATTCACTGTGTGAAGTGAATGGAGTGTTGCCTCACTTTCGAAATGCTGTCCTTTCAGAGAAAATCACTTTCCTTTGAAAGTGCCTTAAGCTACTTACAAGCATTCACCAGAAACTCACATGCGTTTCTCTGAAAGAGAAGCAGTCTGTTCCAACACTTCAATTCACTGTGCGAAGTGAATGGAGTGTTGCTTCACTTTCTAAATTATGTTCTTTCAGAGAAAATCACTTTCCTTTGAAAGGGCCTTAAACTACTTTCAAGCATTCATAAAAAACTCACATGCGTTTCTCTGAAAGAGAAGCAGTCTGTTCCAACACTTCAATTCACTGTGCGAAGTGAATGGAGTGTTGCTTCACTTTCTAAATGCTGTCCTTTCAGAGAAAATCACTTTCCTTTGATAGTGCCTTAAGCTACTTGCAAGCATTAGGAAGAAACTCACATGCGTTTCTCTGAAAGAGAAGCAGTCTGTTCCAACACTTCAATTCACTGTGTGAAGTGAAAAGAGTGTTGCCTCACTTTCTAAATGCTGTCCTTTCAGAGAAAAACACTTTCCTTTGAAAGTGCCTTAAGCTACTTACAAGCATTCACCAGAAACTCACATGCGTTTCTCTGAAAGAGAAGCAATCTGTTCCAACTCTTCAATTCACTGTGCGAAGTGAATGGAGTGTTACTTCACTTTCTAAATGCTGTCCTTTCAGAGAAAATCACTTTCCTTTGAAAGTGCCTTAAACTACTTTCAAGCATTCACAAAAAACTCACATGCGTTTCTCTGAAAGAGAAGCAGTCTGTTCCAACACTTCAATTCACTGTGCGAAGTGAATGGAGTGTTGCTTCACTTTCTAAATGCTGTCCTTTCAGAGAAAATCACTTTCCTTTGAAAGTGCCTTAAGCTACTTGTAAGCATTAGGAAGAAACTCACATGCGTTTCTCTGAAAGAGAAGCAGTCTGTTCCAACACTTCAATTCACTGTGCGAAGTGAATGGAGTGTTGCTTCACTTTCTAAATGCTGTCCTTTCAGAGAAAATCACTTTCCTTTGATAGTGCCTTAAGCTACTTGCAAGCATTATGAAGAAACTCACATGCGTTTCTCTGAAAGAGAAGCAGTCTGTTCCAACACTTCAATTCACTGTGTGAAGTGAATAGAGTGTTGCCTCACTTTCTAAATGCTGTCCTTTCAGAGAAAATCACTTTCCTTTGAAAGTGCCTTAAGCTACTTACAAGCATTTAACAGAAACTCACATGCGTTTCTCTGAAAGAGAAGCAGTCTGTTCCAACACTTCAATTCACTGTGCGAAGTGAATGGAGTGTTGCTTCACTTTCTAAATGCTGTTCTTTCAGAGAAAATCACTTTCCTTTGAAAGTGCCTTATAGCTACTTGCAAGCATTAGGAAGAAACTCACATGCGTTTCTCTGAAAGAGAAGCAGTCAGTTCCAACACTTCAATTCACTGTGCGAAGTGAATGGAGTGTTGCTTCACTTTCTAAATGCTGTCCTTTCAGAGAAAATCACTTTCCTTTGAAAGTGGCTTAAGCTACTTACAAGCATTCACCAGAAACTCACATGCGTTTCTCTGAAAGAGAAGCAGTCTGTTCCAACACTTCAATTCACTGTGCGAAGTGAATGGAGTGTTGCCTCACTTTCTAAATGCTGTCCTTTCAGAGAAAATCACTTTCCATTGAAAGTGCCTTAAACTACTTTCAAGCATTCACAAAAAACTCACATGCATTTCTCTGAAAGAGAAGCAGACTGTTCCAACACTTCAATTCACTGTGCGAAGTGAATGGAGTGTTGCTTCACTTTCTAAATGCTGTCCTTTCAGAGAAAATCCCTTTCCTTTGAATGTGCCTTAAGCTACTTACAAGCATTCAACAGAAACTCACATGCATTTCTCTGAAAGAGAAGCAATCTGTTCCAACACTTCAATTCTCTGTGCGAAGTGAATGGAGTGTTGCTTCACTTTCTAAATGCTGTCCTTTCAGAGAAAATCACTTTCCTTTGAACGTGCCTTAAGCAACTTGCAAGCATTCACAAGAAACCCTAATGCGTTTCTATGAAAGAGAAGCACTCTGTTCCAACACTTCAATTCACTGCACGAAGGGAATGGAGTGTTGCTTCACTTTCTAAATGCTGTCCTTTCAGAGAAAATCACTTTCCTTTGCAAGTGCCTTAAGCTACTTAAAAGCATTCAACAGAAACTCACATGCGTTTCTCTGAAAGAGAAGCAGTCTGTTCCAACACTTCAATTCACTGTGCGAAGTGAATGGAGTGTTGCTTCTCTTTCTAAATGCTGTCCTTCCAGAGAAAATCACTTTCCTTTGAAAGTGCCTTAAACTACTTTCAAGCATTCACAAAAAACTCACATGCGTTTCTCTTAAAGAGAAGCAGTCTGTTCCAACACTTCAATTCACTGTGCGAAGTGAATGGAGTGTTGCTTCACTTTCTAAATGCTGTCCTTTCAGAGAAAATCACTTTCCTTTGAAAGTGCCTTAAGCTACTTGCAAGCATTAGGAAGAAACTCACATGCGTTTCTCTGAAAGAGAAGCAGTCTGTTCCAACACTTCAATTCACTGTGTGAAGTGAATGGAGTGTTGCCTCACTTTCTAAATGCTGTCCTTTCAGAGAAAATCACTTTCCTTTGAAAGTGCCTTAAGCTACTTGTAAGCATTAGGAAGAAACTCACATGCGTTTCTCTGAAAGAGAAGCAGTCTGTTCCAAAACTTCAATTCACTGTGCGAAGTGAATGGAGTGTTGCTTCACTTTCTAAATGCTGTCTTTTCAAAGAAAAACACTTTCCTTTGATAGTGCCTTAAGCTACTTGCAAGCATTAGGAAGAAACTCACATGCGTTTCTCTGAAAGAGAAGCAGTCTGTTCCAACACTTCAATTCACTGTGTGAAGTGAATAGAGTGTTGCCTCACTTTCTAAATGCTGTCCTTTCAGAGAAAATCACTTTCCTTTGAAAGTGCCTTAAGCTACTTACAAGCATTTAACAGAAACTCACATGCGTTTCTCTGAAAGAGAAGCAGTCTGTTCCAACACTTCAATTCACTGTGCGAAGTGAATGGAGTGTTGCTTCACTTTCTAAATGCTGTCCTTTCAGAGAAAATCACTTTCCTTTGATAGTGCCTTAAGCTACTTGCAAGCATTAGGAAGAAACTCACATGCGTTTCTCTGAAAGAGAAGCAGTCTGTTCCAACACTTCAATTCACTGTGTGAAGTGAAAAGAGTGTTGCCTCACTTTCTAAATGCTGTCCTTTCAGAGAAAAACACTTTCCTTTGAAAGTGCCTTAAGCTACTTACAAGCATTCACCAGAAACTCACATGCGTTTCTCTGAAAGAGAAGCAATCTGTTCCAACTCTTCAATTCACTGTGCGAAGTGAATGGAGTGTTACTTCACTTTCTAAATGCTGTCCTTTCAGAGAAAATCACTTTCCTTTGAAAGTGCCTTAAACTACTTTCAAGCATTCACAAAAAACTCACATGCGTTTCTCTGAAAGAGAAGCAGTCTGTTCCAACACTTCAATTCACTGTGCGAAGTGAATGGAGTGTTGCTTCACTTTCTAAATGCTGTCCTTTCAGAGAAAATCACTTTCCTTTGAAAGTGCCTTAAGCTACTTGTAAGCATTAGGAAGAAACTCACATGTGTTTCTCTGAAAGAGAAGCAGTCTGTTCCAACACTTCAATTCACTGTGCGAAGTGAATGGAGTGTTGCTTCACTTTCTAAATGCTGTCCTTTCAGAGAAAATCACTTTCCTTTGATAGTGCCTTAAGCTACTTGCAAGCATTATGAAGAAACTCACATGCGTTTCTCTGAAAGAGAAGCAGTCTGTTCCAACACTTCAAATCACTGTGTGAAGTGAATAGAGTGTTGCCTCACTTTCTAAATGCTGTCCTTTCAGAGAAAATCACTTTCCTTTGAAAGTGCCTTAAGCTACTTACAAGCATTTAACAGAAACTCACATGCGTTTCTCTGAAAGAGAAGCAGTCTGTTCCAACACTTCAATTCACTGTGCGAAGTGAATGGAGTGTTGCTTCACTTTCTAAATGCTGTTCTTTCAGAGAAAATCACTTTCCTTTGAAAGTGCCTTATAGCTACTTGCAAGCATTAGGAAGAAACTCACATGCGTTTCTCTGAAAGAGAAGCAGTCAGTTCCAACACTTCAATTCACTGTGCGAAGTGAATGGAGTGTTGCTTCACTTTCTAAATGCTGTCCTTTCAGAGAAAATCACTTTCCTTTGAAAGTGGCTTAAGCTACTTACAAGCATTCACCAGAAACTCACATGCGTTTCTCTGAAAGAGAAGCAGTCTGTTCCAACACTTCAATTCACTGTGCGAAGTGAATGGAGTGTTGCCTCACTTTCTAAATGCTGTCCTTTCAGAGAAAATCACTTTCCATTGAAAGTGCCTTAAACTACTTTCAAGCATTCACAAAAAACTCACATGCATTTCTCTGAAAGAGAAGCAGACTGTTCCAACACTTCAATTCACTGTGCGAAGTGAATGGAGTGTTGCTTCACTTTCTAAATGCTGTCCTTTCAGAGAAAATCCCTTTCCTTTGAATGTGCCTTAAGCTACTTACAAGCATTCAACAGAAACTCACATGCATTTCTCTGAAAGAGAAGCAATCTGTTCCAACACTTCAATTCTCTGTGCGAAGTGAATGGAGTGTTGCTTCACTTTCTAAATGCTGTCCTTTCAGAGAAAATCACTTTCCTTTGAACGTGCCTTAAGCAACTTGCAAGCATTCACAAGAAACCCTAATGCGTTTCTATGAAAGAGAAGCACTCTGTTCCAACACTTCAATTCACTGCACGAAGGGAATGGAGTGTTGCTTCACTTTCTAAATGCTGTCCTTTCAGAGAAAATCACTTTCCTTTGCAAGTGCCTTAAGCTACTTAAAAGCATTCAACAGAAACTCACATGCGTTTCTCTGAAAGAGAAGCAGTCTGTTCCAACACTTCAATTCACTGTGCGAAGTGAATGGAGTGTTGCTTCTCTTTCTAAATGCTGTCCTTCCAGAGAAAATCACTTTCCTTTGAAAGTGCCTTAAACTACTTTCAAGCATTCACAAAAAACTCACATGCGTTTCTCTTAAAGAGAAGCAGTCTGTTCCAACACTTCAATTCACTGTGCGAAGTGAATGGAGTGTTGCTTCACTTTCTAAATGCTGTCCTTTCAGAGAAAATCACTTTCCTTTGAAAGTGCCTTAAGCTACTTGCAAGCATTAGGAAGAAACTCACATGCGTTTCTCTGAAAGAGAAGCAGTCTGTTCCAACACTTCAATTCACTGTGTGAAGTGAATGGAGTGTTGCCTCACTTTCTAAATGCTGTCCTTTCAGAGAAAATCACTTTCCTTTGAAAGTGCCTTAAGCTACTTGTAAGCATTAGGAAGAAACTCACATGCGTTTCTCTGAAAGAGAAGCAGTCTGTTCCAAAACTTCAATTCACTGTGCGAAGTGAATGGAGTGTTGCTTCACTTTCTAAATGCTGTCTTTTCAAAGAAAAACACTTTCCTTTGATAGTGCCTTAAGCTACTTGCAAGCATTAGGAAGAAACTCACATGCGTTTCTCTGAAAGAGAAGCAGTCTGTTCCAACACTTCAATTCACTGTGTGAAGTGAATAGAGTGTTGCCTCACTTTCTAAATGCTGTCCTTTCAGAGAAAATCACTTTCCTTTGAAAGTGCCTTAAGCTACTTACAAGCATTTAACAGAAACTCACATGCGTTTCTCTGAAAGAGAAGCAGTCTGTTCCAACACTTCAATTCACTGTGCGAAGGGAATGGAGTGTTGCTTCACTTTCTAAATGCTGTCCTTTCAGAGAAAATCACTTTCCTTTAAAAGTGCCTTAAGCTACTTGCAAGCATTAGGAAGAAACTCACATGCGTTTCTCTGAAAGAGAAGCAGTCTGTTCCAACACTTCAATTCACTGTGTGAAGTGAATGGAGTGTTGCCTCACTTTCTAAATGCTGTCCTTTCAGAGAAAATCACTTTCCTTTGAAAGTGGCTTAAGCTACTTACAAGCATTCACCAGAAACTCACATGCGTTTCTCTGAAAGAGAAGCAGTCTGTTCCAAAACTTCAATTCACTGTGCGAAGTGAATGGAGTGTTGCTTCACTTTCTAAATTATGTTCTTTCAGAGAAAATCACTTTCCTTTGAAAGGGCCTTAAACTACTTTCAAGCATTCATAAAAAAATCACATGCGTTTCTCTGAAAGAGAAGCAGTCTGTTCCAACACTTCAATTCACTGTGCGAAGTGAATGGAGTGTTGCTTCACTTTCTAAATGCTGTCCTTTCAGAGAAAATCACTTTCCTTTGATAGTGCCTTAAGCTACTTGCGAGCATTAGGAAGAAACTCACATGCGTTTCTCTGAAAGAGAAGCAGTCTCTTCCAACACTTCAATTCACTGTGTGAAGTGAATAGAGTGTTGCCTCACTTTCTAAATGCTGTCCTTTCAGAGAAAAACACTTTCCTTTGAAAGTGCCTTAAGCTACTTACAAGCATTCACCAGAAACTCACATGCGTTTCTCTGAAAGAGAAGCAATCTGTTCCAACACTTCAATTCACTGTGCGAAGTGAATGGAGTGTTGCTTCACTTTCTAAATGCTGTCCTTTCAGAGAAAATCACTTTCCTTTGAAAGTGCCTTAAACTACTTTCAAGCATTCACAAAAAACTCACATGCGTTTCTCTGAAAGAGAAGCAGTCTGTTCCAACACTTCAATTCACTGTGCGAAGTGAATGGAGTGTTGCTTCACTTTCTAAATGTTGTCCTTTCAGAGAAAATTACTTTCCTTTGAAAGTGCCTTAAGCTACTTACAAGCATTCACCAGAAACTCACATGCGTTTCTCTGAAAGAGAAGCAGTCTGTTCCAATACTTCAATTCACTCTGCGAAGTGAATGGAGTGTTGCTTCACTTTCTAAATGCTGTCCTTTCAGAGAAAATCACTTTCCTTTGAAAGTGCCTTAAGCTACTTGTAAGCATTAGGAAGAAACTCACATGCGTTTCTCTGAAAGAGAAGCAGTCTCTTCCAACACTTCAATTCACTGTGTGAAGTGAATAGAGTGTTGCCTCACTTTCTAAATGCTGTCCTTTCAGAGAAAAACACTTTCCTTTGAAAGTGCCTTAAGCTACTTACAAGCATTCACCAGAAACTCACATGCGTTTCTCTGAAAGAGAAGCAATCTGTTCCAACACTTCAATTCACTGTGCGAAGTGAATGGAGTGTTGCTTCACTTTCTAAATGCTGTCCTTTCAGAGAAAATCACTTTCCTTTGAAAGTGCCTTAAACTACTTTCAAGCATTCACAAAAAACTCACATGCGTTTCTCTGAAAGAGAAGCAGTCTGTTCCAACACTTCAATTCACTGTGCGAAGTGAATGGAGTGTTGCTTCACTTTCTAAATGCTGTCCTTTCAGAGAAAATTACTTTCCTTTGAAAGTGCCTTAAGCTACTTACAAGCATTCACCAGAAACTCACATGCGTTTCTCTGAAAGAGAAGCAGTCTGTTCCAATACTTCAATTCACTCTGCGAAGTGAATGGAGTGTTGCTTCACTTTCTAAATGCTGTCCTTTCAGAGAAAATCACTTTCCTTTGAAAGTGCATTAAGCTACTTGTAAGCATTAGGAAGAAACTCACATGCGTTTCTCTGAAAGAGAAGCAGTCTGTTCCAACACTTCAATTCACTGTGCGAAGTGAATGGAGTGTTGCTTCACTTTCTAAATGCTGTCCTTTCAGAGAAAATCACTTTCCTTTGAACGTGCCTTAAGCTACTTGCAAGCATTAGGAAGAAACTCACATGCGTTTCTCTGAAAGAGAAGCAGTCTGTTCCAACACTTCAATTCACTGTGTGAAGTGAATAGAGTGTTGCCTCACTTTCTAAATGCTGTCCTTTCAGAGAAAATCACTTCCTTTGAAAGTGCCTTAAGCTACTTACAAGCATTTAACAGAAACTCACATGCGTTTCTCTGAAAGAGAAGCAGTCTGTTCCAACACTTCAATTCACTGTGCGAAGTGAATGGAGTGTTGCTTCACTTTCTAAATGCTGTTCTTTCAGAGAAAATCACTTTCCTTTGAAAGTGCCTTATAGCTACTTGCAAGCATTAGGAAGAAACTCACATGCGTTTCTCTGAAAGAGAAGCAGTCAGTTCCAACACTTCAATTCACTGTGCGAAGTGAATGGAGTGTTGCTTCACTTTCTAAATGCTGTCCTTTCAGAGAAAATCACTTTCCTTTGAAAGTGCCTTAAGCTACTTACAAGCATTCACCAGAAACTCACATGCGTTTCTCTGAAAGAGAAGCATTCTGTTCCAACACTTCAATTCACTGTGCGAAGTGAATGGAGTGTTGCCTCACTTTCTAAATGCTGTCCATTCAGAGAAAATCACTTTCCATTGAAAGTGCCTTAAACTACTTTCAAGCATTCACAAAAAACTCACATGCGTTTCTCTGAAAGAGAAGCAGACTGTTCCAACACTTCAATTCACTGTGCGAAGTGAATGGAGTGTTGCTTCACTTTCTAAATGCTGTCCTTTCAGAGAAAATCCCTTTCCTTTGAATGTGCCTTAAGCTACTTACAAGCATTCAACAGAAACTCACATGCATTTCTCTGAAAGAGAAGCAATCTGTTCCAACACTTCAATTCTCTGTGCGAAGTGAATGGAGTGTTGCTTCACTTTCTAAATGCTGTCCTTTCAGAGAAAATCACTTTCCTTTGAACGTGCCTTAAGCAACTTGCAAGCATTCACAAGAAACCCTAATGCGTTTCTATGAAAGAGAAGCACTCTGTTCCAACACTTCAATTCACTGCACGAAGGGAATGGAGTGTTGCTTCACTTTCTAAATGCTGTCCTTTCAGAGAAAATCACTTTCCTTTGCAAGTGCCTTAAGCTACTTAAAAGCATTCAACAGAAACTCACATGCGTTTCTCTGAAAGAGAAGCAGTCTGTTCCAACACTTCAATTCACTGTGCGAAGTGAATGGAGTGTTTCTTCACTTTCTAAATGCTGTCCAATCAGAGAAAATCACTCTCCTTTGAAAGTGCCTTTAGCTACTTGCAAGCATTAGGAAGAAACTCACATGCGTTTCTCTGAAAGAGAAGCATCTGTTCCAACACTTCAATTCACTGTGCGAAGTGAATGGAGTGTTGCTTCACTTTCTAAATGCTGTCCTTTCAGAGAAAATCACTTTCCTTTGAAAGTGCCTTAAGCTACTTTCAAGCATTCACAAAAAAATCACATGCGTTTCTCTGAAAGAGAAGCAGTCTGTTCCAACACTTCAATTCACTGTGCGAAGTGAATGGAGTGTTGCTTCACTTTCTAAATGCTGTCCTTTCAGAGAAAATCACTTTGCTTTGAAAGTGCCTTAAGCTACTTGCAAGCATTAGGAAGAAACTCACATGCGTTTCTCTGAAAGAGAAGCAGTCTGTTCCAACACTTCAATTCACTGTGTGAAGTGAATGGAGTGTTGCCTCACTTTCTAAATGCTGTCCTTTCAGAGAAAATCACTTTCCTTTGAAAGTGCCTTAAGCTACTTGTAAGCATTAGGAAGAAACTCACATGCGTTTCTCTGAAAGAGAAGCAGTCTGTTCCAAAACTTCAATTCACTGTGCGAAGTGAATGGAGTGTTGCTTCACTTTCTAAATGCTGTCCTTTCAAAGAAAATCACTTTCCTTTGATAGTGCCTTAAGCTACTTGCAAGCATTAGGAAGAAACTCACATGCGTTTCTCTGAAAGAGAAGCAGTCTGTTCCAACACTTCAATTCACTGTGTGAAGTGAATAGAGTGTTGCCTCACTTTCTAAAGGCTGTCCTTTCAGAGAAAATCACTTTCCTTTCAAAGTGCCTTAAGCTACTTACAAGCATTTAACAGAAACTCACATGCGTTTCTCTGAAAGAGAAGCAGTCTGTTCCAACACTTCAATTCACTGTGCGAAGGGAATGGAGTGTTGCTTCACTTTCTAAATCCTGTCCTTTCAGAGAAAATCACTTTCCTTTAAAAGTGCCTTAAGCTACTTGCAAGCATTAGGAAGAAACTCACATGCGTTTCTCTGAAAGAGAAGCAGTCTGTTCCAACACTTCAATTCACTGTGTGAAGTGAATGGAGTGTTGCCTCACTTTCTAAATGCTGTCCTTTCAGAGAAAATCACTTTCCTTTGAAAGTGCCTTAAGCTACTTACAAGCATTCACCAGAAACTCACATGCGTTTCTCTGAAAGAGAAGCAGTCTGTTCCAAAACTTCAATTCACTGTGCGAAGTGAATGGAGTGTTGCTTCACTTTCTAAATTATGTTCTTTCAAAGAAAATCACTTTCCTTTGAAAGGGCCTTAAACTACTTTCAAGCATTCATAAAAAACTCACATGCGTTTCTCTGAAAGAGAAGCAGTCTGTTCCAACACTTCAATTCACTGTGCGAAGTGAATGGAGTGTTGCTTCACTTTCTAAATGCTGTCCTTTCAGAGAAAATCACTTTCCTTTGATAGTGCCTTAAGCTACTTGCAAGCATTAGGAAGAAACTCACATGCGTTTCTCTGAAAGAGAAGCAGTCTGTTCCAACACTTCAATTCACTGTGTGAAGTGAATAGAGTGTTGCCTCACTTTCTAAATGCTGTCATTTCAGAGAAAATCACTTCCTTTGAAAGTGCCTTAAGCTACTTACAAGCATTTAACAGAAACTCACATGCGTTTCTCTGAAAGAGAAGCATTCTGTTCCAACACTTCAATTCACTGTGCGAAGTGAATGGAGTGTTGCCTCACTTTCTAAATGCTGTCCTTTCAGAGAAAATCACTTTCCATTGAAAGTGCCTTAAACTACTTTCAAGCATTCACAAAAAACTCACATGCGTTTCTCTGAAAGAGAAGCAGACTGTTCCAACACTTCAATTCACTGTGCGAAGTGAATGGAGTGTTGCTTCACTTTCTAAATGCTGTCCTTTCAGAGAAAATCCCTTTCCTTTGAATGTGCCTTAAGCTACTTACAAGCATTCAACAGAAACTCACATGCATTTCTCTGAAAGAGAAGCAATCTGTTCCAACACTTCAATTCTCTGTGCGAAGTGAATGGAGTGTTGCTTCACTTTCTAAATGCTGTCCTTTCAGAGAAAATCACTTTCCTTTGAACGTGCCTTAAGCAACTTGCAAGCATTCACAAGAAACCCTAATGCGTTTCTATGAAAGAGAAGCACGCTGTTCCAACACTTCAATTCACTGCACGAAGGGAATGGAGTGTTGCTTCACTTTCTAAATGCTGTCCTTTCAGAGAAAATCACTTTCCTTTGCAAGTGCCTTAAGCTACTTAAAAGCATTCAACAGAAACTCACATGCGTTTCTCTGAAAGAGAAGCAGTCTGTTCCAACACTTCAATTCACTGTGCGAAGTGAATGGAGTGTTTCTTCACTTTCTAAATGCTGTCCAATCAGAGAAAATCACTTTCCTTTGAAAGTGCCTTAAGCTACTTGCAAGCATTAGGAAGAAACTCACATGCGTTTCTCTGAAAGAGAAGCATCTGTTCCAACACTTCAATTCACTGTGCGAAGTGAATGGAGTGTTGCTTCACTTTCTAAATGCTGTCCTTTCAGAGAAAATCACTTTCCTTTGAAAGTGCCTTAAGCTACTTTCAAGCATTCACAAAAAAATCACATGCGTTTCTCTGAAAGAGAAGCAGTCTGTTCCAACACTTCAATTCACTGTGCGAAGTGAATGGAGTGTTGCTTCACTTTCTAAATGCTGTCCTTTCAGAGAAAATCACTTTCCTTTGAAAGTGCCTTAAGCTACTTGCAAGCATTAGGAAGAAACTCACATGCGTTTCTCTGAAAGAGAAGCAGTCTGTTCCAACACTTCAATTCACTGTGTGAAGTGAATGGAGTGTTGCCTCACTTTCTAAATGCTGTCCTTTCAGAGAAAATCACTTTCCTTTGAAAGTGCCTTAAGCTACTTGTAAGCATTAGAAAGAAACTCACATGCGTTTCTCTGAAAGAGAAGCAGTCTGTTCCAAAACTTCAATTCACTGTGCGAAGTGAATGGAGTGTTGCTTCACTTTCTAAATGCTGTCCTTTCAAAGAAAATCACTTTCCTTTGATAGTGCCTTAAGCTACTTGCAAGCATTAGGAAGAAACTCACATGCGTTTCTCTGAAAGAGAAGCAGTCTGTTCCAACACTTCAATTCACTGTGTGAAGTGAATAGAGTGTTGCCTCACTTTCTAAATGCTGTCCTTTCAGAGAAAATCACTTTCCTTTGAAAGTGCCTTAAGCTACTTACAAGCATTTAAAAGAAACTCACATGCGTTTCTCTGAAAGAAAAGCAGTCTGTTCCAACACTTCAATTCACTGTGCGAAGGGAATGGAGTGTTGCTTCACTTTCTAAGCTGTCCTTTCAGAGAAAATCACTTTCCTTTAAAAGTGCCTTAAGCTACCTGCAAGCATTAGGAAGAAACTCACATGCGTTTCTCTGAAAGAGAAGCAGTCTGTTCCAACACTTCAATTCACTGTGTGAAGTGAATGGAGTGTTGCCTCACTTTCTAAATGCTGTCCTTTCAGAGAAAATCACTTTCCTTTGAAAGTGGCTTAAGCTACTTACAAGCATTCACCAGAAACTCACATGCGTTTCTCTGAAAGAGAAGCAGTCTGTTCCAAAACTTCAATTCACTGTGCGAAGTGAATGGAGTGTTGCTTCACTTTCTAAATTATGTTCTTTCAAAGAAAATCACTTTTTTTTGAAAGGGCCTTAAACTACTTTCAAGCATTCATAAAAAACTCACATGCGTTTCTCTGAAAGAGAAGCAGTCTGTTCCAACACTTCAATTCACTGTGCGAAGTGAATGGAGTGTTGCTTCACTTTCTAAATGCTGTCCTTTCAGAGAAAATCACTTTCCTTTGATAGTGCCTTAAGCTACTTGCAAGCATTAGGAAGAAACTCACATGCGTTTCTCTGAAAGAGAAGCAGTCTGTTCCAACACTTCAATTCACTGTGTGAAGTGAATAGAGTGTTGCCTCACTTTCTAAATGCTGTCCTTTCAGAGAAAAACACTTTCCTTTGAAAGTGCCTTAAGCTACTTACAAGCATTCACCAGAAACTCACATGCGTTTCTATGAAAGAGAAGCAATCTGTTCCAACACTTCAATTCACTGTGCGAAGTGAATGGAGTGTTGCTTCACTTTCTAAATGCTGTCCTTTCAGAGAAAATCACTTTCCTTTGAAAGTGCCTTAAACTACTTTCAAGCATTCACAAAAAACTCACATGCGTTTCTCTGAAAGAGAAGCAGTCTGTTCCAACACTTCAATTCACTGTGCGAAGTGAATGGAGTGTTGCTTCACTTTCTAAATGCTGTCCTTTCAGAGAAAATTACTTTCCTTTGAAAGTGCCTTAAGCTACTTACAAGCATTCACCAGAAACTCACATGCGTTTCTCTGAAAGAGAAGCAGTCTGTTCCAATACTTCAATTCACTCTGCGAAGTGAATGGAGTGTTGCTTCACTTTCTAAATGCTGTCCTTTCAGAGAAAATCACTTTCCTTTGAAAGTGCCTTAAGCTACTTTTAAGCATTAGGAAGAAACTCACATGCGTTTCTCTGAAAGAGAAGCAGTCTGTTCCAACACTTCAATTCACTGTGCGAAGTGAATGGAGTGTTGCTTCACTTTCTAAATGCTGTCCTTTCAGAGAAAATCACTTTCCTTTGATAGTGCCTTAAGCTACTTGCAAGCATTAGGAAGAAACTCACATGCGTTTCTCTGAAAGAGAAGCAGTCTGTTCCAACACTTCAATTCACTGTGTGAAGTGAATAGAGTGTTGCCTCACTTTCTAAATGCTGTCCTTTCAGAGAAAATCACTTTCCTTTGAAAGTGCCTTAAGCTACTGACAAGCATTTAACAGAAACTCACATGCGTTTCTCTGAAAGAGAAGCAGTCTGTTCCAACACTTCAATTCACTGTGCGAAGTGAATGGAGTGTTGCTTCACTTTCTAAATGCTGTTCTTTCAGAGAAAATCACTTTCCTTTGAAAGTGCCTTATAGCTACTTGCAAGCATTAGGAAGAAACTCACATGCGTTTCTCTGAAAGAGAAGCAGTCAGTTCCAACACTTCAATTCACTGTGCGAAGTGAATGGAGTGTTGCTTCACTTTCTAAATGCTGTCCTTTCAGAGAAAATCACTTTCCTTTGAAAGTGCCTTAAGCTACTTACAAGCATTCACCAGAAACTCACATGCGTTTCTCTGAAAGAGAAGCAGTCTGTTCCAACACTTCAATTCACTGTGCGAAGTGAATGGAGTGTTGCCTCACTTTCTAAATGCTGTCCTTTCAGAGAAAATCACTTTCCATTGAAAGTGCCTTAAACTACTTTCAAGCATTCACAAAAAACTCACATGCGTTTCTCTGAAAGAGAAGCAGACTGTTCCAACACTTCAATTCACTGTGCGAAGTGAATGGAGTGTTGCTTCACTTTCTAAATGCTGTCCTTTCAGAGAAAATCCCTTTCCTTTGAATGTGCCTTAAGCTACTTACAAGCATTCAACAGAAACTCACATGCATTTCTCTGAAAGAGAAGCAATCTGTTCCAACACTTCAATTCTCTGTGCGAAGTGAATGGAGTGTTGCATCACTTTCTAAATGCTGTCCTTTCAGAGAAAATCACTTTCCTTTGAACGTGCCTTAAGCAACTTGCAAGCATTCACAAGAAACCCTAATGCGTTTCTATGAAAGAGAAGCACTCTGTTCCAACACTTCAATTCACTGCACGAAGGGAATGGAGTGTTGCTTCACTTTCTAAATGCTGTCCTTTCAGAGAAAATCACTTTCCTTTGCAAGTGCCTTAAGCTACTTAAAAGCATTCAACAGAAACTCACATGCGTTTCTCTGAAAGAGAAGCAGTCTGTTCCAACACTTCAATTCACTGTGCGAAGTGAATGGAGTGTTTCTTCACTTTCTAAATGCTGTCCAATCAGAGAAAATCACTTTCCTTTGAAAGTGCCTTAAGCTACTTGCAAGCATTAGGAAGAAACTCACATGCGTTTCTCTGAAAGAGAAGCATCTGTTCCAACACTTCAATTCACTGTGCGAAGTGAATGGAGTGTTGCTTCACTTTCTAAATGCTGTCCTTTCAGAGAAAATCACTTTCCTTTGAAAGTGCCTTAAGCTACTTTCAAGCATTCACAAAAAAATCACATGCGTTTCTCTGAAAGAGAAGCAGTCTGTTCCAACACTTCAATTCACTGTGCGAAGTGAATCGAGTGTTGCTTCACTTTCTAAATGCTGTCCTTTCAGAGAAAATCACTTTCCTTTGAAAGTGCCTTAAGCTACTTGCAAGCATTAGGAAGAAACTCACATGCGTTTCTCTGAAAGAGAAGCAGTCTGTTCCAACACTTCAATTCACTGTGTGAAGTGAATGGAGTGTTGCCTCACTTTCTAAATGCTGTCCTTTCAGAGAAAATCACTTTTCTTTGAAAGTGCCTTAAGCTACTTGTAAGCATTAGGAAGAAACTCACATGCGTTTCTCTGAAAGAGAAGCAGTCTGTTCCAAAACTTCAATTCACTGTGCGAAGTGAATGGAGTGTTGCTTCACTTTCTAAATGCTGTCCTTTCAGAGAAAATCACTTTCCTTTGATAGTGCCTTAAGCTACTTGCAAGCATTAGGAAGAAACTCACATGCGTTTCTCTGAAAGAGAAGCAGTCTGTTCCAACACTTCAATTCACTGTGTGAAGTGAATAGAGTGTTGCCTCACTTTCTAAATGCTGTCCTTTCAGAGAAAATCACTTTCCTTTGAAAGTGCCTTAAGCTACTTACAAGCATTTAACAGAAACTCACATGCGTTTCTCTGAAAGAGAAGCAGTCTGTGCCAACACTTCAATTCACTGTGCGAAGGGAATGGAGTTTTGCTTCACTTTCTAAATGCTGTCCTTTCAGAGAAAATCACTTTCCTTTAAAAGTGCCTTAAGCTACTTGCAAGCATTCACCAGAAACTCACATGCGTTTCTCTGAAAGAGAAGCAGTCCGTTCCAACACTTCAATGCACTGTGCGAAGTGAATGGAGTGTTGCTTCACTTTCTAAATGCTGTCCTTTCAGAGAAAATCACTTTCCTCTGAAAGTGCCTTAAGCTACTTACAAGCATTCACCAGAAACTCACATGCGTTTCTCTGAAAGAGAAGCAGTCTGTTCCAACACTTCAATTCACTGTGCGAAGTGAATGGAGTGTTGCCTCACTTTCTAAATGCTGTCCTTTCAGAGAAAATCACTTTCCATTGAAAGTGCCTTAAACTACTTTCAAGCATTCACAAAAAACTCACATGCGTTTCTCTGAAAGAGAAGCAGACTGTTCCAACACTTCAATTCACTGTGCGAAGTGAATGGAGTGTTGCTTCACTTTCTAAATGCTGTCCTTTCAGAGAAAATCCCTTTCCTTTGAATGTGCCTTAAGCTACTTACAAGCATTCAACAGAAACTCACATGCATTTCTCTGAAAGAGAAGCAATCTGTTCCAACACTTCAATTCTCTGTGCGAAGTGAATGGAGTGTTGCTTCACTTTCTAAATGCTGTCCTTTCAGAGAAAATCACTTTCCTTTGAACGTGCCTTAAGCAACTTGCAAGCATTCACAAGAATCCCTAATGCGTTTCTATGAAAGAGAAGCACTCTGTTCCAACACTTTATTTCACTGCACGAAGGGAATGGAGTGTTGCTTCACTTTCTAAATGCTGTCCTTTCAGAGAAAATCACTTTCCTTTGCAAGTGCCTTAAGCTACTTAAAAGCATTCAACAGAAACTCACATGCGTTTCTCTGAAAGAGAAGCAGTCTGTTCCAACACTTCAATTCACTGTGCGAAGTGAATGGAGTGTTTCTTCACTTTCTAAATGCTGTCCAATCAGAGAAAATCACTTTCCTTTGAAAGTGCCTTAAGCTACTTGCAAGCATTAGGAAGAAACTCACATGCGTTTCTCTGAAAGAGAAGCATCTGTTCCAACACTTCAATTCACTGTGCGAAGTGAATGGAGTGTTGCTTCACTTTCTAAATACTGTCCTTTCAGAGAAAATCACTTTCCTTTGAAAGTGCCTTAAGCTACTTTCAAGCATTCACAAAAAAATCACATGCGTTTCTCTGAAAGAGAAGCAGTCTGTTCCAACACTTCAATTCACTGTGCGAAGTGAATGGAGTGTTGCTTCACTTTCTAAATGCTGTCCTTTCAGAGAAAATCACTTTCCTTTGAAAGTGCCTTAAGGTACTTGCAAGCATTAGGAAGAAACTCACATGCGTTTCTCTGAAAGAGAAGCAGTCTGTTGCAACACTTCAATTCACTGTGTGAAGTGAATGGAGTGTTGCCTCACTTTCTAAATGCTGTCCTTTCAGAGAAAATCACTTTCCTTTGAAAGTGCCTTAAGCAACTTACAATCATTCACAAGAAACACTAATGCGTTTCTATGAAAGAGAAGCACTCTGTTCCAACACTTCAATTCACTGCACGAAGGGAATGGAGTGTTGCTTCACTTTCTAAATGCTGTCCTTTCAGAGAAAATCACTTTCCTTTGAAAGTGCCTTAAGCTACTTACAAGCATTCAACAGAAACTCACATGCGTTTCTCTGAAAGAGAAGCAGTCTGTTCCAACACTTCAATTCACTGTGCGAAGTGAATGGAGTGTTGCTTCACTTTCTAAATGCTGTCCTTTCAGAGAAAATCACTTTCATTTGAAAGTGCCTTAAACTACTTTCAAGCATTCACAAAAAACTCACATGCGTTTCTCTTAAAGAGGAGCAGTCTGTTCCAACACTTCAATTCACTGTGCGAAGTGAATGGAGTGTTGCTTCAGTTTCTAAATGCTGTCCTTTCAGAGAAAATCACTTTCCTTTGAAAGTGCCTTAAGCTACTTGCAAGCATTAGGAAGAAACTCACATGCGTTTCTCTGAAAGAGAAGCAGTCCGTTCCAACACTTCAATGCACTGTGCGAAGTGAATGGAGTGTTGCTTCACTTTCTAAATGCTGTCCTTTCAGAGAAAATCACTTTCCTCTGAAAGTGCCTTAAGCTACTTACAAGCATTCACCAGAAACTCACATGCGTTTCTCTGAAAGAGAAGCAGTCTGTTCCAACACTTCAATTCACTGTGCGAAGTGAATGGAGTGTTGCCTCACTTTCTAAATGCTGTCCTTTCAGAGAAAATCACTTTCCATTGAAAGTGCCTTAAACTACTTTCAAGCATTCACAAAAAACTCACATGCGTTTCTCTGAAAGAGAAGCAGACTGTTCCAACACTTCAATTCACTCTGCGAAGTGAATGGAGTGTTGCTTCACTTTCTAAATGCTGTCCTTTCAGAGAAAATCCCTTTCCTTTGAATGTGCCTTAAGCTACTTACAAGCATTCAACAGAAACTCACATGCATTTCTCTGAAAGAGAAGCAATCTGTTCCAACACTTCAATTCTCTGTGCGAAGTGAATGGAGTGTTGCTTCACTTTCTAAATGCTGTCCTTTTAGAGAAAATCACTTTCCTTTGAACGTGCCTTAAGCAACTTGCAAGCATTCACAAGAATCCCTAATGCGTTTCTATGAAAGAGAAGCACTCTGTTCCAACACTTTATTTCACTGCACGAAGGGAATGGAGTGTTGCTTCACTTTCTAAATGCTGTCCTTTCAGAGAAAATCACTTTCCTTTGCAAGTGCCTTAAGCTACTTAAAAGCATTCAACAGAAACTCACATGCGTTTCTCTGAAAGAGAAGCAGTCTGTTCCAACACTTCAATTCACTGTGCGAAGTGAATGGAGTGTTTCTTCACTTTCTAAATGCTGTCCAATCAGAGAAAATCACTTTCCTTTGAAAGTGCCTTAAGCTACTTGCAAGCATTAGGAAGAAACTCACATGCGTTTCTCTGAAAGAGAAGCATCTGTTCCAACACTTCAATTCACTGTGCGAAGTGAATGGAGTGTTGCTTCACTTTCTAAATACTGTCCTTTCAGAGAAAATCACTTTCCTTTGAAAGTGCCTTAAGCTACTTACAAGCATTCACCAGAAACTCACATGCGTTTCTATGAAAGAGAAGCAGTCTGTTGCAACACTTCAATTCACTGTGTGAAGTGAATGGAGTGTTGCCTCACTTTCTAAATGCTGTCCTTTCAGAGAAAATCACTTTCCTTTGAAAGTGCCTTAAGCAACTTACAATCATTCACAAGAAACACTAATGCGTTTCTATGAAAGAGAAGCACTCTGTTCCAACACTTCAATTCACTGCACGAAGGGAATGGAGTGTTGCTTCACTTTCTAAATGCTGTCCTTTCAGAGAAAATCACTTTCCTTTGAAAGTGCCTTAAGCTACTTACAAGCATTCAACAGAAACTCACATGCGTTTCTCTGAAAGAGAAGCAGTCTGTTCCAACACTTCAATTCACTGTGCGAAGTGAATGGAGTGTTGCTTCACTTTCTAAATGCTGTCCTTTCAGAGAAAATCACTTTCCTTTGAAAGTGCCTTAAACTACTTTCAAGCATTCACAAAAAACTCACATGCGTTTCTCTTAAAGAGAAGCAGTCTGTTCCAACACTTCAATTCACTGTGCGAAGTGAATGGAGTGTTGCTTCAGTTTCTAAATGCTGTCCTTTCAGAGAAAATCACTTTCCTTTGAAAGTGCCTTAAGCAACTTGCAAGAATTCACAAGAAACTAACATGCGTTTCTCTGAAAGAGAAGCAGTATGTTCCAACACTTCAATTCACTGTGCGAAGTGAATGGAGTGTTGCTTCACTTTCTAAATGCTGTTCTTTCAGAGAAAATCACTTTTCTTTGAAAGTGCCTTAAGCTACTTGCAAGAATTCACAAGAAACACTAATGCGATTCTATGAAAGAGAAGCAGTCTGTTCCAACACTTCAATTCATTGCGCGAATGGAATGGAGTGCTGCTTGACTTTCTAAATGCTGTCCTTTCAGAGAAAATCACTTTCCTTTGAAAGAGCCTTAAGCTACTTACAAGCATTCAACAGAAACTCACATGCGTTTCTCTGAAAGAGAAGCAGTCTGTTCCAACATTTCAATTCACTGTGCGAAGTGAATGGAGTGTTGCTTCACTTTCTAAATGCTGTCCTTTCAGAGAAAATCACTTTCCTTTGAAAGTGCCTTAAGCTACTTACAAGCATTCACCAGAAACTCACATGCGTTTCTCTGAAAGAAAAGCAGTCTGTTCCAACACTTCAATTCAATGTGCGAGTGAATGGAGTGTTGCTTCACTTTCTAAATGCTGTCCTTTCAGAGAAAATCACTTTCCTTTGAAAGTGCCTTAAGCTACTTGCAAGCATTAGGAAGAAACTCACATGCGTTTCTCTGAAAGAGAAGCAGTCTGTTCCAACACTTCAATTCACTGTGCGAAGTGAATGGAGTGTTTCTTCACTTTCTAAATGCTGTCCTTTCAGAGAAAATCACTTTCCTTTGAAAGTGCCTTAAGCTACTTGCAAGCATTAGGAAGAAACTCACATGCGTTTCTCTGAAAGAGAAGCAGTCTGTTCCAACACTTCAATTCACTGTGTGAAGTGAATGGAGTGTTGCCTCACTTTCTAAATGCTGTCCTTTCAGAGAAAATCACTTTCCTTTGAAAGTGGCTTAAGCTACTTACAAGCATTCACCAGAAACTCACATGCGTTTCTCTGAAAGAGAAGCAGTCTGTTCCAATACTTCAATTCACTCTGCGAAGTGAATGGAGTGTTGCTTCACTTTCTAAATGCTGTCCTTTCAGAGAAAATCACTTTCCTTTGAAAGTGCCTTAAGCTACTTGTAAGCATTAGGAAGAAACTCACATGCGTTTCTCTGAAAGAGAAGCAGTCTGTTCCAAAACTTCAATTCACTGTGCGAAGTGAATGGAGTGTTGCTTCACTTTCTAAATGCTGTCCTTTCAGAGAAAATCACTTTCCTTTGATAGTGCCTTAAGCTACTTGCAAGCATTAGGAAGAAACTCACATGCGTTTCTCTGAAAGAGAAGCAGTCTGTTCCAACACTTCAATTCACTGTGTGAAGTGAATAGAGTGTTGCCTCACTTTCTAAATGCTGTCCTTTCAGAGAAAATCACTTTCCTTTGAAAGTGCCTTAAGCTACTTACAAGCATTTAACAGAAACTCACATGCGTTTCTCTGAAAGAGAAGCAGTCTGTTCCAACACTTCAATTCACTGTGCGAAGTGAATGGAGTGTTGCTTCACTTTCTAAATGCTGTTCTTTCAGAGAAAATCACTTTCCTTTGAAAGTGCCTTAAGCTACTTGCAAGCATTAGGAAGAAACTCACATGCGTTTCTCTAAAAGAGAAGCAGTCCGTTCCAACACTTCAATTCACTGTGCGAAGTGAATGGAGTGTTGCTTCACTTTCTAAATGCTGTCCTTTCAGAGAAAATCAGTTTCCATTGAAAGTGCCTTAAACTACTTTCAAGCATTCACAAAAAACTCACATGCGTTTCTCTGAAAGAGAAGCAGACTGTTCCAACACTTCAATTCACTGTGCGAAGTGAATGGAGTGTTGCTTCACTTTCTAAATGCTGTCCTTTCAGAGAAAATCCCTTTCCTTTGAATGTGCATTAAGCTACTTACAAGCATTCAACAGAAACTCACATGCATTTCTCTGAAAGAGAAGCAATGTGTTCCAACACTTCAATTCTCTGTGCGAAGTGAATGGAGTGTTGCTTCACTTTCTAAATGCTGTCCTTTCAGAGAAAATCACTTTCCTTTGAACGTGCCTTAAGCAACTTGCAAGCATTCACAAGAAACCAAAATGCGTTTCTATGAAAGAGAAGCACTCTGTTCCAACACTTCAATAAACTGCACGAAGGGAATGGAGTGTTGCTTCACTTTCTAAATGCTGTCCTTTCAGAGAAAATCACTTTCCTTTGCAAGTGCCTTAAGCTACTTAAAAGCATTCACCAGAAACTCACATGCGTTTCTCTGAAAGAGAAGCAATCTGTTCCAACACTTCAATTCACTGTGCGAAGTGAATGGAGTGTTTCTTCACTTTCTAAATGCTGTCCAATCAGAGAAAATCACTTTCCTTTGAAAGTGCCTTAAGCTACTTGCAAGCATTAGGAAGAAACTCACATGCGTTTCTCTGAAAGAGAAGCATCTGTTCCAACACTTCAATTCACTGTGCGAAGTGAATGGAGTGTTGCTTCACTTTCTAAATGCTGTCCTTTCAGAGAAAATCACTTTCCTTTGAAAGTGCCTTAAGCTACTTTCAAGCATTCACAAAAAAATCACATGCGTTTCTCTGAAAGAGAAGCAGTCTGTTCCAACACTTCAATTCACTGTGCGAAGTGAATGGAGTGTTGCTTCACTTTCTAAATGCTGTCCTTTCAGAGAAAATCACTTTCCTTTGAAAGTGCCTTAAGCTACTTGCAAGCATTAGGAAGAAACTCACATGCGTTTCTCTGAAAGAGAAGCAGTCTGTTCCAACACTTCAATTCACTGTGTGAAGTGAATGGAGTGTTGCCTCACTTTCTAAATGCTGTCCTTTCAGAGAAAATCACTTTCCTTTGAAAGTGCCTTAAGCTACTTGTAAGCATTAGGAAGAAACTCACATGCGTTTCTCTGAAAGAGAAGCAGTCTGTTCCAAAACTTCAATTCAATGTGCGAAGTGAATGGAGTGTTGCTTCACTTTCTAAATGCTGTCCTTTCAGAGAAAATCACTTTCCTTTGATAGTGCCTTAAGCTACTTGCAAGCATTAGGAAGAAACTCACATGCGTTTCTCTGAAAGAGAAGCAGTCTGTTCCAACACTTCAATTCACTGTGTGAAGTGAATAGAGTGTTGCCTCACTTTCTAAATGCTGTCCTTTCAGAGAAAATCACTTTCCTTTGAAAGTGCCTTAAGCTACTTACAAGCATTTAACAGAAACTCACATGCGTTTCTCTGAAAGAGAAGCAGTCTGTTCCAACACTTCAATTCACTGTGCGAAGTGAATGGAGTGTTGCTTCACTTTCTAAATGCTGTTCTTTCAGAGAAAATCACTTTCCTTTGAAAGTGCCTTAAGCTACTTGCAAGCATTAGGAAGAAACTCACATGCGTTTCTCTTAAAGAGAAGCAGTCAGTTCCAACACTTCAATTCACTGTGCGAAGTGAATGGAGTGTTGCTTCACTTTCTAAATGCTGTCCTTTCAGAGAAAATCACTTTCCTTTGAAAGTGCCTTAAGCTACTTACAAGCATTCACCAGAAACTCACATGCGTTTCTCTGAAAGAGAAGCAGTCTGTTCCAACACTTCAATTCACTGTGCGAAGTGAATGGAGTGTTGCCTCACTTTCTAAATGCTGTCCTTTCAGAGAAAATCACTTTCCATTGAAAGTGCCTTAAACTACTTTCAAGCATTCACAAAAAACTCACATGCGTTTCTCTGAAAGAGAAGCAGACTGTTCCAACACTTCAATTCACTGTGCGAAGTGAATGGAGTGTTGCTTCACTTTCTAAATGCTGTCCTTTCAGAGAAAATCCCTTTCCTTTGAATGTGCCTTAAGCTACTTACAAGCATTCAACAGAAACTCACATGCATTTCTCTGAAAGAGAAGCAATCTGTTCCAACACTTCAATTCTCTGTGCGAAGTGAATGGAGTGTTGCTTCACTTTCTAAATGCTGTCCTTTCAGAGAAAATCACTTTCCTTTGAACGTGCCTTAAGCAACTTGCAAGCATTCACAAGAAACCCTAATGCGTTTCTATGAAAGAGAAGCACTCTGTTCCAACATTTAAATTCACTGCACGAAGGGAATGGAGTGTTGCTTCACTTTCTAAATACTGTCCTTTCAGAGAAAATCACTTTCTTTGCAAGTGCCTTAAGCTACTAAAAGCATTCAACAGAAACTCACATGCGTTTCTCTGAAATAGAAGCAGTCTGTTCCAACACTTCAATTCACTGTGCGAAGTGAATGGAGTGTTTCTTCACTTTCTAAATGCTGTCCAATCAGAGAAAATCACTTTCCTTTGAAAGTGCCTTAAGCTACTTGCAAGCATTAGGAAGAAACTCACATGCGTTTCTCTGAAAGAGAAGCATCTGTTCCAACACTTCAATTCACTGTGGGAAGTGAATGGAGTGTTGCTTCACTTTCTAAATGCTGTCCTTTCAGAGAAAATCACTTTCCTTTGAAAGTGCCTTAAGCTACTTTCAAGCATTCACAAAAAAATCACATGCGTTTTTCTGAAAGAGAAGCAGTCTGTTCCAACACTTCAATTCACTGTGCGAAGTGAATGGAGTGTTGCTTCACTTTCTAAATGCTGTCCTTTCAGAGAAAATCACTTTCCTTTGAAAGTGCCTTAAGCTACTTGCAAGCATTAGGAAGAAACTCACATGCGTTTCTCTGAAAGAGAAGCAGTCTGTTCCAACACTTCAATTCACTGTGTGAAGTGAATGGAGTGTTGCCTCACTTTCTAAATGCTGTCCTTTCAGAGAAAATCACTTTCCTTTGAAAGTGCCTTAAGCTACTTGTAAGCATTAGGAAGAAACTCACATGCGTTTCTCTGAAAGAGAAGCAGTCTGTTCCAAAACTTCAATTCTCTGTGCGAAGTGAATGGAGTGTTGCTTCACTTTCTAAATGCTGTCCTTTCAGAGAAAATCACTTTCCTTTGATAGTGCCTTAAGCTACTTGCAAGCATTAGGAAGAAACTCACATGCGTTTCTCTGAAAGAGAAGCAGTCTGTCCCAACACTTCAATTCACTGTGTGAAGTGAATAGAGTGTTGCCTCACTTTCTAAATGCTGTCCTTTCAGAGAAAATCACTTTCCTTTGAAAGTGCCTTAAGCTACTTACAAGCATTTAACAGAAACTCACATGCGTTTCTCTGAAAGAGAAGCAGTCTGTTCCAACATTTCAATTCACTGTGCGAAGTGAATGGAGTGTTGCTTCACTTTCTAAATGCTGTCCTTTCAGAGAAAATCACTTTCCTTTGAAAGTGCCTTAAGCTACTTACAAGCATTCACCAGAAACTCACATGCGTTTCTCTGAAAGAAAAGCAGTCTGTTCCAACACTTCAATTCAATGTGCGAGTGAATGGAGTGTTGCTTCACTTTCTAAATGCTGTCCTTTCAGAGAAAATCACTTTCCTTTGAACGTGCCTTAAGCTACTTGCAAGCATTAGGAAGAAACTCACATGCGTTTCTCTGAAAGAGAAGCAGTCTGTTCCAACACTTCAATTCACTGTGCGAAGTGAATGGAGTGTTGCTTCACTTTCTAAATGCTGTCCTTTCAGAGAAAATCACTTTCCTTTGAAAGTGCCTTAAGCTACTTGCAAGCATTCACCAGAAACTCACATGCGTTTCTCTGAAAGAGAAGCAGTCTGTTCCAATACTTCAATTCACTCTGCGAAGTGAATGGAGTGTTGCTTCACTTTCTAAATGCTGTCCTTTCAGAGAAAATCACTTTCCTTTGAAAGTGGCTTAAGCTACTTACAAGCATTCACCAGAAACTCACATGCGTTTCTCTGAAAGAGAAGCAGTCTGTTCCAACACTTCAATTCACTGCACGAAGTGAATGGAGTGTTGCCTCACTTTCTAAATGCTGTCCTTTCAGAGAAAATCACTTTCCATTGAAAGTGCCTTAAACTACTTTCAAGCATTCACAAAAAACTCACATGCGTTTCTCTGAAAGAGAAGCAGACTGTTCCAACACTTCAATTCACTGTGCGAAGTGAATGGAGTGTTGCTTCACTTTCTAAATGCTGTCCTTTCAGAGAAAATCCCTTTCCTTTGAATGTGCCTTAAGCTACTTACAAGCATTCAACAGAAACTCACATGCATTTCTCTGAAAGAGAAGCAATCTGTTCCAACACTTCAATTCTCTGTGCGAAGTGAATGGAGTGTTGCTTCACTTTCTAAATGCTGTCCTTTCAGAGAAAATCACTTTCCTTTGAACGTGCCTTAAGCAACTTGCAAGCATTCACAAGAAACCCTAATGCGTTTCTATGAAAGAGAAGCACTCTGTTCCAACACTTCAATTCACTGCACGAAGGGAATGGAGTGTTGCTTCACTTTCTAAATACTGTCCTTTCAGAGAAAATCACTTTCTTTGCAAGTGCCTTAAGCTACTAAAAGCATTCAACAGAAACTCACATGCGTTTCTCTGAAATAGAAGCAGTCTGTTCCAACACTTCAATTCACTGTGCGAAGTGAATGGAGTGTTTCTTCACTTTCTAAATGCTGTCCAATCAGAGAAAATCACTTTCCTTTGAAAGTGCCTTAAGCTACTTGCAAGCATTAGGAAGAAACTCACATGCGTTTCTCTGAAAGAGAAGCATCTGTTCCAACACTTCAATTCACTGTGGGAAGTGAATGGAGTGTTGCTTCACTTTCTAAATGCTGTCCTTTCAGAGAAAATCACTTTCCTTTGAAAGTGCCTTAAGCTATTTTCAAGCATTCACAAAAAAATCACATGCGTTTTTCTGAAAGAGAAGCAGTCTGTTCCAACACTTCAATTCACTGTGCGAAGTGAATGGAGTGTTGCTTCACTTTCTAAATGCTGTCCTTTCAGAGAAAATCACTTTCCTTTGAAAGTGCCTTAAGCTACTTGCAAGCATTAGGAAGAAACTCACATGCGTTTCTCTGAAAGAGAAGCAGTCTGTTCCAACACTTCAATTCACTGTGTGAAGTGAATGGAGTGTTGCCTCACTTTCTAAATGCTGTCCTTTCAGAGAAAATCACTTTCCTTTGAAAGTGCCTTAAGCTACTTGTAAGCATTAGGAAGAAACTCACATGCGTTTCTCTGAAAGAGAAGCAGTCTGTTCCAAAACTTCAATTCTCTGTGCGAAGTGAATGGAGTGTTGCTTCACTTTCTAAATGCTGTCCTTTCAGAGAAAATCACTTTCCTTTGATAGTGCCTTAAGCTACTTGCAAGCATTAGGAAGAAACTCACATGCGTTTCTCTGAAAGAGAAGCAGTCTGTCCCAACACTTCAATTCACTGTGTGAAGTGAATAGAGTGTTGCCTCACTTTCTAAATGCTGTCCTTTCAGAGAAAATCACTTTCCTTTGAAAGTGCCTTAAGCTACTTACAAGCATTTAACAGAAACTCACATGCGTTTCTCTGAAAGAGAAGCAGTCTGTTCCAACACTTCAATTCACTGTGCGAAGTGAATGGAGTGTTGCGTCACTTTCTAAATGCTGTTCTTTCAGAGAAAATCACTTTCCTTTGAAAGTGCCTTAAGCTACTTGCAAGCATTCACAAGAAACACTAATGCGATTCTATGAAAGAGAAGCAGTCTGTTCCAACACTTCAATTCATTGCGTGAATGGAATGGAGTGCTGCTTGACTTTCTAAATGCTGTCCTTTCAGAGAAAATCACTTTCCTTTGAAAGAGCCTTAAGCTACTTACAAGCATTCAACAGAAACTCACATGCGTTTCTCTGAAAGAGAAGCAGTCTGTTCCAACATTTCAATTCACTGTGCGAAGTGAATGGAGTGTTGCTTCACTTTCTAAATGCTGTCCTTTCAGAGAAAATCACTTTCCTTTGAAAGTGCCTTAAGCTACTTACAAGCATTCACCAGAAACTCACATGCCTTTCTCTGAAAGAAAAGCAGTCTGTTCCAACACTTCAATTCAATGTGCGAGTGAATGGAGTGTTGCTTCACTTTCTAAATGCTGTCCTTTCAGAGAAAATCACTTTCCTTTGAACGTGCCTTAAGCTACTTGCAAGCATTAGGAAGAAACTCACATGCGTTTCTCTGAAAGAGAAGCAGTCTGTTCCAACACTTCAATTCACTGTGCGAAGTGAATGGAGTGTTGCTTCACTTTCTAAATGCTGTCCTTTCAGAGAAAATCACTTTCCTTTGAAAGTGCCTTAAGCTACTTGCAAGCATTCACCAGAAACTCACATGCATTTCTCTGAAAGAGAAGCAGTCTGTTCCAATACTTCAATTCACTCTGCGAAGTGAATGGAGTGTTGCTTCACTTTCTAAATGCTGTCCTTTCAGAGAAAATCACTTTCCTTTGAAAGTGGCTTAAGCTACTTACAAGCATTCACCAGAAACTCACATGCGTTTCTCTGAAAGAGAAGCAGTCTGTTCCAACACTTCAATTCACTGCACGAAGGGAATGGAGTGTTGCTTCACTTTCTAAATGCTGTCCTTTCAGAGAAAATCACTTTCCTTTGCAAGTGCATTAAGCTACTTAAAAGCATTCAACAGAAACTCACATGCGTTTCTCTGAAAGAGAAGCAGTCTGTTCCAAAACTTCAATTCACTGTGCGAAGTGAATGGAGTGTTTCTTCACTTTCTAAATGCTGTCCAATCAGAGAAAATCACTTTCCTTTGAAAGTGCCTTAAGCTACTTGCAAGCATTAGGAAGAAACTCACATGCGTTTCTCTGAAAGAGAAGCATCTGTTCCAACACTTCAATTCACTGTGCGAAGTGAATGGAGTGTTGCTTCACTTTCTAAATGCTGTCCTTTCAGAGAAAATCACTTTCCTTTGAAAGTGCCTTAAGCTACTTTCAAGCATTCACAAAAAAATCACATGCGTTTCTCTGAAGGAGAAGCAGTCTGTTCCAACACTTCAATTCACTGTGCGATGTGAATGGAGTGTTGCTTCACTTTCTAAATGCTGTCCTTTCATAGAAAATCACTTTCCTTTGAAAGTGCCTTAAGCTACTTGCAAGCATTAGGAAGAAACTCACATGCGTTTCTCTGAAAGAGAAGCAGTCTGTTCCAACACTTCAATTCACTGTGCGAAGTGAATGGAGTGTTGCTTCACTTTCTAAATGCTGTCCTTTCAGAGAAAATCACTTTCCTTTGAAAGTGCCTTAAGCTACTTGCAAGCATTCACAAGAAACACTAATGCGATTCTATGAAAGAGAAGCAGTCTGTTCCAACACTTCAATTCATTGCGCGAATGGAATGGAGTGCTGCTTGACTTTCTAAATGCTGTCCTTTCAGAGAAAATCACTTTCCTTTGAAAGAGCCTTAAGCTACTTACAAGCATTCAACAGAAACTCACATGCGTTTCTCTGAAAGAGAAGCAGTCTGTTCCAACACTTCAATTCACTGTGCGAAGTGAATGGAGTGTTGCTTCACTTTCTAAATGCTGTCCTTTCAGAGAAAATCACTTTCCTTTGAAAGTGCCTTAAGCTACTTACAAGCATTCACCAGAAACTCACATGCGTTTCTCTGAAAGAAAAGCAGTCTGTTCCAACACTTCAATTCAATGTGCGAGTGAATGGAGTGTTGCTTCACTTTCTAAATGCTGTCCTTTCAGAGAAAATCACTTTCCTTTGAACGTGCCTTAAGCTACTTGCAAGCATTAGGAAGAAACTCACATGCGTTTCTCTGAAAGAGAAGCAGTCTGTTCCAACATTTCATTTCACTGTGCGAAGTGAATGGAGTGTTGCTTCACTTTCTAAATGCTGTCCTTTCAGAGAAAATCACTTTCCTTTGAAAGTGCCTTAAGCTACTTGCAAGCATTAGGAAGAAACTCACATGCGTTTCTCTGAAAGAGAAGCAGTCTGTTCCAACACTTCAATTCACTGTGTGAAGTGAATGGAGTGTTGCCTCACTTTCTAAATGCTGTCCTTTCAGAGAAAATCACTTTCCTTTGAAAGTGGCTTAAGCTACTTACAAGCATTCACCAGAAACTCACATGCGTTTCTCTGAAAGAGAAGCAGTCTGTTCCAATACTTCAATTCACTCTGCGAAGTGAATGGAGTGTTGCTTCACTTTCTAAATGCTGTCCTTTCAGAGAAAATCACTTTCCTTTGAAAGTGCCTTAAGCTACTTGTAAGCATTAGGAAGAAACTCACATGCGTTTCTCTGAAAGAGAAGCAGTCTGTTCCAACACTTCAATTCACTGTGCGAAGTGAATGGAGTGTTGCTTCACTTTCTAAATGCTGTCCTTTCAGAGAAAATCACTTTCCTTTGATAGTGCCTTAAGCTACTTGCAAGCATTAGGAAGAAACTCACATGCGTTTCTCTGAAAGAGAAGCAGTCTGTTCCAACACTTCAATTCACTGTGTGAGGTGAATAGAGTGTTGCCTCACTTTCTAAATGCTGTCCTTTCAGAGAAAATCACTTTCCTTTGAAAGTGCCTTAAGCTACTTACAAGCATTTAACAGAAACTCACATGCGTTTCTCTGAAAGAGAAGCAGTCTGTTCCAACACTTCAATTCACTGTGCGAAGTGAATGGAGTGTTGCTTCACTTTCTAAATGCTGTCCTTTCAGAGAAAATCACTTTCCTTTGAAAGTGCCTTAAACTACTTTCAAGCATTCACGAAAAACTCACATGCGTTTCTCTTAAAGAGAAGCAGTCTGTTCCAACACTTCAATTCACTGTGCGAAGTGAATGGAGTGTTGCTTCAGTTTCTAAATGCTGTCATTTCAGAGAAAATCACTTTCCTTTGAAAGTGCCTTAAGCTACTTACAAGCATTCACCAGAAACTCACATGCGTTTCTCTGAAAGAGAAGCAGTCTGTTCCAATACTTCAATTCACTCTGCGAAGCGAATGGAGTGTTGCTTCACTTTCTAAATGCTGTCCTTTCAGAGAAAATCACTTTCCTTTGAAAGTGCCTTAAGCTACTTGTAAGCATTAGGAAGAAACTCACATGCGTTTCTCTGAAAGAAAAGCAGTCTGTTCCAAAACTTCAATTCACTGTGCGAAGTGAATGGAGTGTTGCTTCACTTTCTAAATGCTGTCCTTTCAGAGAAAATCACTTTCCTTTGAAAGTGCCTTAAGCTACTTGCAAGCATTAGGAAGAAACTCACATGCGTTTCTCTGAAAGAGAAGCAGTCTGTTCCAACACTTCAATTCACTGTGCGAAGTGAAGGGAGTGTTGCTTGACTTTCTAAATGCTGTCCTTTCAGAGAATATCACTTTCCTTTGAAAGTGCCTTCAGCTACTTACAAGCATTTAAAAGAAACTCACATGCGTTTCTCTGAAAGAGAAGCAGTCTGTTCCAACACTTCAATTCACTGTGCGAAGTGAATGGAGTGTTGCTTCACTTTCTAAATGCTGTTCTTTCAGAGAAAATCACTTTCCTTTGAAAGTGCCTTAAGATACTTGCAAGCATTAGGAAGAAACTCACATGCGTTTCTCTGAAAGAGAAGCAGTCTGTTCCAACACTTCAATTGACTGTGCGAAGTGAATGGAGTGTTGCTTCACTTTCTAAATGCTGTCCTTTCAGAGAAAATCACTTTCCTTTGAAAGTGCCTTAAGCTACATGCAAGCATTAGGAAGAATCTCACATGCGTTTCTCTGAAAGATAAGCAGTCTGTTCCAACACTTCAATTCACTGTGTGAAGTGAATGGAGTGTTGCCTCACTTTCTAAATGCTGTCCTTTCAGAGAAAATCACTTTCCTTTGAAAGTGCCTTAAGCAACTTACAAGCATTCACAAGAAACACTAATGCGTTTCTATGAAAGAGAAGCAGTCTGTTCCAACACTTCAATTCACTGTGCGAAGTGAATGGAGTGTTGCTTCACTTTCTAAATGCTGTCCTTTCAGAGAAAATCACTTTCCTTTGAAAGTGCCTTAAGCTACTTACAAGCATTCACCAGAAACTCACATGCGTTTCTCTGAAAGAGAAGCAGTCTGTTCCAACACTTCAATTCACTGTGCGAAGTGATTGGAGTGTTGCTTCACTTTCTAAATGCTGTCCTTTCAGAGAAAATCACTTTCCTTTGAACGTGCCTTAAGCTACTTGCAAGCATTAGGAAGAAACTCACATGCGTTTCTCTGAAAGAGAAGCAGTCTGTTCCAACACTTCAATTCACTGTGTGAAGTGAATGGAGTGTTGCTTCACTTTCTAAATGCTGTCCTTTCAGAGAAAATCACTTTCCTTTGAAAGTGCCTTAAACTACTTTCAAGCATTCATAAAAAACTCACATGCGTTTCTCTGAAAGAGAAGCAGTCAGTTCCAACACTTCAATTCACTGTGCGAAGTGAATGGAGTGTTGCTTCAGTTTCTAAATGCTGTCCTTTCAGAGAAAATCACTTTCCTTTGAAAGTGCCTTAAGCAACATGCAAGAATTCACAAGAAACTCACATGCGTTTCTCTGAAAGAGAAGCAGTCTGTTCCAACACTTCAATTCACTGTGCGAAGTGAATGGAGTGTTGCTTCACTTTCTAAATGCTGTCCTTTCAGAGAAAATCACTTTCCTTTGAAAGTGCCTTAAGCTACTTGCAACCATTCACAAGAAACACTAATGCGATTCTATGAAAGAGAAGCAGTCTGTTCCAACACTTCAATTCATTGCGCGAAGGGAATGGAGTGTTGCTTCACTTTCTAAATGCTGTCCTTTCAGAGAAAATCACTTTCCTTTGAAAGAGCCTTAAGCTACTTACAAGCATTCAACAGAAACTCACATGCGTTTCTCTGAAAGAGAAGCAGTCTGTTCCAACACTTCAATTCACTGTGCGAAGTGAATGGAGTGCTGCTTCACTTTCTAAATGCTGTCCTTTCAGAGAAAATCACTTTCCTTTGAAAGTGCCTTAAGCTACTTACAAGCATTCACCAGAAACTCACATGCGTTTCTCTGAAAGAGAAGCAGTCTGTTCCAACACTTCAATTCACTGTGCGAAGTGATTGGAGTGTTGCTTCACTTTCTAAATGCTGTCCTTTCAGAGAAAATCACTTTCCTTTGAACGTGCCTTAAGCTACTTGCAAGCATTAGGAAGAAACTCACATGCGTTTCTCTGAAAGAGAAGCAGTCTGTTCCAACACTTCAATTCACTGTGCGAAGTGAATGGAGTGTTGTCTCACTTTCGAAATGCTGTCCTTTCAGAGAAAATCACTTTCCTTTGAAAGTGCCTTAAGCTACTTACAAGCATTCACCAGAAACTCACATGCGTTTCTCTGAAAGAGAAACAGTCTGTTCCAACACTTCAATTCATTGCGCGAAGGGAATGGAGTGTTGCTTTACTTTCTAAATGCTGTCCTTTCAGAGAAAATCACTTTCCTTTGAAAGAGCCTTAAGCTACTTACAAGCATTCAACAGAAACTCACATGCATTTCTCTGAAAGAGAAGCAGTCTGTTCCAACACTTCAATTCACTGTGTGAAGTGAATAGAGTGTTGCTTTACTTTCTAAATGCTGTCCTTTCAGAGAATATCACTTTCCTTTGAAAGTGCCTTAAGCTACTTACAAGCATTTAACAGAAACTCACATGCGTTTCTCTGAAAGAGAAGCAGTCTGTTCCAACATTTCAATTCACTGTGCGAAGTGAATGGAGTGTTGCTTCACTTTCTAAATGCTGTTCTTTCAGAGAAAATCACTTTCCTTTAAAGTGCCTTAAGCTACTTGCAAGCATTAGGAAGAAACTCACATGCGTTTCTCTGAAAGAGAAGCAGTCTGTTCCAACACTTCAATTCACTGTGCGAAGTGAATGGAGTGTTGCCTCACTTTCTAAATGCTGTCCTTTCAGAGAAAATCACTTTCCATTGAGATTGCCTTAAACTACTTTCAAGCATTCACAAAAAACTCACATGAGTTTCTCTGAAAGAGAAGCAGTCTGTTCCAACCCTTCAATTCACTGTGCGAAGTGAATGGAGTGTTGCTTCACTTTCTAAATGCTGTCATTTCAGAGAAAATCACTTTCCTTTGAAAGTGCCTTAAGGTACTTACAAGCATTCAACAGAAACTCACATGCATTTCTCTGAAAGAGAAGCAGTCTGTTCCAACACTTCAACTAACTGTGCGAAGTGAATGGAGTGTTGCTTCACTTTCTAAATGCTGTCCTTTCAGAGAAAATCACTTTCCTTTGAAAGTGCCTTAAGCTACTTACAAGCATTCAACAGAAACTCACATGTGTTTCTCTGAAAGAGAAGCAGTAGTTCCAACACTTGAATTCACTGTGCGAAGAGAATGGAGTGTTGCTTCACTTTCTAAATGCTGTCCTTTCAGAGAAAATCACTTTCATTTGAAAGTGCCTTAAGCTACTTGCAAGCATTAGGAAGAAACTCACATGCGTTTCTCTGAAAGAGAAGCAGTCTGTTCCAACAATTCAATTCACTGTGCGAAGTGAATAGAGTGTTGCTTCACTTTCTAAATGCTGTCCTTTCAGAGAAAATCACTTTCCTTTGAAAGTGCCTTAAGCTACTTACAAGCATTTAACAGAAACTCACATGCATTTCTCTGAAAGAGAAGCAGTCTGTTCCAACACTTCAACTCACTGTGCGAAGTGAATGGAGTGTTGCTTCACTTTCTAAATGCTGTCCTTTCAGAGAATATCACTTTCCTTTGAAAGTGCCTTAAGCTACTTACAAGCATTCAACAGAAACTCACATGCATTTCTCTGAAAGAGAAGCAGTCTGTTCCAACACTTCAACTCACTGTGCGAAGTGAATGGAGTGTTGCTTCACTTTCTAAATGCTGTCCTTTCAGAGAATATCACTTTCCTTTGAAAGTGCCTTCAGCTACTTACAAGCATTTAAAAGAAACTCACATGCGTTTCTCTGAAAGAGAAGCAGTCTGTTCCAACACTTCAATTCACTGTGCGAAGTGAATGGAGTGTTGCTTCACTTTCTAAATGCTGTTCTTTCAGAGAAAATCACTTTCCTTTGAAAGTGCTTTAAGCTACTTGCAAGCATTAGGAAGAAACTCACATGCGTTTCTCTGAAAGAGAAGCAGTCTGTTCCAACACTTCAATTCACTGTGCGAAGTGAATGGAGTGTTGCTTCACTTTCTAAATGCTGTCCTTTCAGAGAAAATCACTTTCCTTTGAAAGAGCCTTAAGCTACTTACAAGCATTCAACAGAAACTCACATGCGTTTCTCTGAAAGAGAAGCAGTCTGTTCCAACACTTCAATTCACTGTGCGAAGTGAATGGAGTGTTGCTTCACTTTCTAAATGCTGTCCTTTCAGAGAAAATCACTTTCCTTTGAAAGTGCCTTAAGCTACTAACAAGCATTCACCAGAAACTCACATGCGTTTCTCTGAAAGAGAAGCAGTCTGTTCCAACACTTCAATTCACTGTGCGAAGTGATTGGAGTGTTGCTTCACTTTCTAAATGCTGTCCTTTCAGAGAAAATCACTTTCCTTTGAACGTGCCTTAAGCTACTTGCAAGCATTAGGAAGAAACTCACATGCGTTTCTCTGAAAGAGAAGCAGTCTGTTCCAACACTTCAATTCACTGTGCGAAGTGAATGGAGTGTTTCTTCACTTTCTAAATGCTGTCCTTTCAGAGAAAATCACTTTCCTTTGAAAGTGCCTTAAGCTACTTGCAAGCATTAGGAAGAAACTCACATGCGTTTCTCTGAAAGAGAAGCAGTCTGTTCCAACACTTCAATTCACTGTGTGAAGTGAATGGAGTGTTGTCTCACTTTCTAAATGCTGTCCTTTCAGAGAAAATCACTTTCCTTTGAAAGTGCCTTAAGCTACTTACAAGCATTCACCAGAAACTCACATGCGTTTCTCTGAAAGAGAAGCAGTCTGTTCCAACACTTCAATTCATTGCGCGAAGGGAATGGAGTGTTGCTTTACTTTCTAAATGCTGTCCTTTCAGAGAAAATCACTTTCCTTTGAAAGAGCCTTAAGCTACTTACAAGCATTCAACAGAAACTCACATGCATTTCTCTGAAAGAGAAGCAGTCTGTTCCAACACTTCAATTCACTGTGCGAAGTGAATGGAGTGTTGCTTCACTTTCTAAATGCTGTCCTTTCAGAGAAAATCACTTTCCTTTGATAGTGCTTTAAGCTACTTGCAAGCATTAGGAAGAAACTCACATGCGTTTCTCTGAAAGAGAAGCAGTCTGTTCCAACACTTCATTTCACTGGGTGAAGTGAATAGAGAGTTGCCTCACTTTCTAAATGCTGTCCTTTCAGAGAAAATCACTTTCCTTTGAAAGTGCCTTCAGCTACTTACAAGCATTTAAAAGAAACTCACATGCGTTTCTCTGAAAGAGAAGCAGTCTGTTCCAACACTTCGATTCACTGTGCGAAGTGAATGGAGTGTTGCTTCACTTTCTAAATGCTGTTCTTTCAGAGAAAATCACTTTCCTTTGAAAGTGCCTTAAGATACTTGCAAGCATTAGGAAGAAACTCACATGCGTTTCTCTGAAAGAGAAGCAGTCTGTTCCAACACTTCAATTCACTGTGCGAAGTGAATGGAGTGTTGCTTCACTTTCTAAATGCTGTCCTTTCAGAGAAAATCACTTTCCTTTGAAAGTGCCTTAAGCTACATGCAAGCATTAGGAAGAATCTCACATGCGTTTCTCTGAAAGAGAAGCAGTCTGTTCCAACACTTCAATTCACTGTGTGAAGTGAATGGAGTGTTGCCTCACTTTCTAAATGCTGTCCTTTCAGAGAAAATCACTTTCCTTTGAAAGTGCCTTAAGCAACTTACAAGCATTCACAAGAAACACTAATGCGTTTCTATGAAAGAGAAGCACTCTGTTCCAACACTTCAATTCACTGTACGAAGGGAATGGAGTGTTGCTTCACTTTCTAAATGCTGTCCTTTCAGAGAAAATCACTTTCCTTTGAAAGTGCCTTAAGCTACTTACAAGCATTCAACAGAAACTCACATGCGTTTCTCTGAAAAAGAAGCAGTCTGTTCCAACACTTCAATTCACTGTGTGAAGTGAATGGAGTGTTGCTTCACTTTCTAAATGCTGTCCTTTCAGAGAAAATCACTTTCCTTTGAAAGTGCCTTAAACTACTTTCAAGCATTCACCAGAAACTCACATGCGTTTATCTGAAAGAGAAGCAGTCTGTTCCAACACTTCAATTCATTGCGCGAAGGGAATGGAGTGTTGCTTTACTTTCTAAATGCTGTCCTTTCAGAGAAAATCACTTTCCTTTGAAAGAGCCTTAAGCTACTTACAAGCATTCAACAGAAACTCACATGCATTTCTCTGAAAGAGAAGCAGTCTGTTCCAACACTTCAATTCACTGTGCGAAGTGAATGGAGTGTTGCTTCACTTTCTAAATGCTGTCCTTTCAGAGAAAATCACTTTCCTTTGATAGTGCTTTAAGCTACTTGCAAGCATTAGGAAGAAACTCACATGCGTTTCTCTGAAAGAGAAGCAGTCTGTTCCAACACTTCATTTCACTGGGTGAAGTGAATAGAGAGTTGCCTCACTTTCTAAATGCTGTCCTTTCAGAGAAAATCACTTTCCTTTGAAAGTGCCTTCAGCTACTTACAAGCATTTAAAAGAAACTCACATGCGTTTCTCTGAAAGAGAAGCAGTCTGTTCCAACACTTCGATTCACTGTGCGAAGTGAATGGAGTGTTGCTTCACTTTCTAAATGCTGTTCTTTCAGAGAAAATCACTTTCCTTTGAAAGTGCCTTAAGATACTTGCAAGCATTAGGAAGAAACTCACATGCGTTTCTCTGAAAGAGAAGCAGTCTGTTCCAACACTTCAATTCACTGTGCGAAGTGAATGGAGTGTTGCTTCACTTTCTAAATGCTGTCCTTTCAGAGAAAATCACTTTCCTTTGAAAGTGCCTTAAGCTACATGCAAGCATTAGGAAGAATCTCACATGCGTTTCTCTGAAAGAGAAGCAGTCTGTTCCAACACTTCAATTCACTGTGTGAAGTGAATGGAGTGTTGCCTCACTTTCTAAATGCTGTCCTTTCAGAGAAAATCACTTTCCTTTGAAAGTGCCTTAAGCAACTTACAAGCATTCACAAGAAACACTAATGCGTTTCTATGAAAGAGAAGCACTCTGTTCCAACACTTCAATTCACTGTACGAAGGGAATGGAGTGTTGCTTCACTTTCTAAATGCTGTCCTTTCAGAGAAAATCACTTTCCTTTGAAAGTGCCTTAAGCTACTTACAAGCATTCAACAGAAACTCACATGCGTTTCTCTGAAAAAGAAGCAGTCTGTTCCAACACTTCAATTCACTGTGTGAAGTGAATGGAGTGTTGCTTCACTTTCTAAATGCTGTCCTTTCAGAGAAAATCACTTTCCTTTGAAAGTGCCTTAAACTACTTTCAAGCATTCACAAAAAACTCACATGCGTTTCTCTTAAAGAGAAGCAGTCTGTTCCAACACTTCAATTCACTGTGCGAAGTGAATGGAGTGTTGCTTCAGTTTCCAAATGCTGTCCTTTCAGAGAAAATCACTTTCCTTTGAAAGTGCCTTAAGCAACTTGCAAGAATTCACAAGAAACTCACATGCGTTTCTCTGAAAGAGAAGCAGTCTGTTCCAACACTTCAATTCACTGTGCGAAGTGAATGGAGTGTTGCTTCACTTTCTAAATGCTGTCCTTTCAGAGAAAATCACTTTCCTTTGAAAGTGCCTTAAGCTACTTGCAACCATTCACAAGAAACACTAATGCGATTCTATGAAAGAGAAGCAGTCTGTTCCAACACTTCAATTCATTGCGCGAAGGGAATGGAGTGTTGCTTCACTTTCTAAATGCTGTCCTTTCAGAGAAAATCACTTTCCTTTGAAAGAGCCTTAAGCTACTTACAAGCATTCAACAGAAACTCACATGCGTTTCTCTGAAAGAGAAGCAGTCTGTTCCAACACTTCAATTCACTGTGCGAAGTGAATGGAGTGTTGCTTCACTTTCTAAATGCTGTCCTTTCAGAGAAAATCACTTTCCTTTGAAAGTGCCTTAAGCTACTTACAAGCATTCACCAGAAACTCACATGCGTTTCTCTGAAAGAGAAGCAGTCTGTTCCAACACTTCAATTCACTGTGCGAAGTGATTGGAGTGTTGCTTCACTTTCTAAATGCTGTCCTTTCAGAGAAAATCACTTTCCTTTGAAAGTGCCTTAAGCTACTTGCAAGCATTAGGAAGAAACTCACATGCGTTTCTCTGAAAGAGAAGCAGTCTGTTCCAACACTTCAATTCACTGTGTGAAGTGAATGGAGTGTTGTCTCACTTTCTAAATGCTGTCCTTTCAGAGAAAATCACTTTCCTTTGAAAGTGCCTTAAGCTACTTACAAGCATTCACCAGAAACTCACATGCGTTTCTCTGAAAGAGAAGCATTCTGTTCCAACACTTCAATTCATTGCGCGAAGGGAATGGAGTGTTGCTTTACTTTCTAAATGCTGTCCTTTCAGAGAAAATCACTTTCCTTTGAAAGTGCCTTCAGCTACTTACAAGCATTCAACAGAAACTCACATGCATTTCTCTGAAAGAGAAGCAGTCTGTTCCAACACTTCAATTCACTGTGTGAAGTGAATAGACTGTTGCTTTACTTTCTAAATGCTGTCCTTTCAGAGAATATCACTTTCCTTTGAAAGTGCCTTAAGCTACTTACAAGCATTTAACAGAAACTCACATGCGTTTCTCTGAAAGAGAAGCAGTCTGTTCCAACATTTCAATTCACTGTGCGAAGTGAATGGAGTGTTGCTTCACTTAAATGCTGTTCTTTCAGAGAAAATCACTTTCCTTTAAAGTGCCTTAAGCTACTTGCAAGCATTAGGAAGAAACTCACATGCGTTTCTCTGAAAGAGAAGCAGTCTGTTCCAACACTTCAATTCACTGTGCGAAGTGAATGGAGTGTTGCCTCACTTTCTAAATGCTCTCCTTTCAGAGAAAATCACTTTCCATTGAGATTGCCTTAAACTACTTTCAAGCATTCACAAAAAACTCACATGAGTTTCTCAGAAAGAGAGGCAATCTGTTCCAACCCTTCAATTCACTGTGCGAAGTGAATGGAGTGTTGCTTCACTTTCTAAATGCTGTCCTTTCAGAGAAAATCACTTTCCTTTGATAGTGCTTTAAGCTACTTGCAAGCATTAGGAAGAAACTCACATGCGTTTCTCTGAAAGAGAAGCAGTCTGTTCCAACACTTCATTTCACTGGGTGAAGTGAATAGAGTGTTGCCTCACTTTCTAAATGCTGTCCTTTCAGAGAAAATCACTTTCCTTTGAAAGTGCCTTCAGCTACTTACAAGCATTTAAAAGAAACTCACATGCGTTTCTCTGAAAGAGAAGCAGTCTGTTCCAACACTTCATTTCACTGGGTGAAGTGAATAGAGTGTTGCCTCACTTTCTAAATGCTGTCCTTTCAGAGAAAATCACTTTCCTTTGAAAGAGCCTTCAGCTACTTACAAGCATTTAAAAGAAACTCACATGCGTTTCTCTGAAAGAGAAGCAGTCTGTTCCAACACTTCAATTCACTGTGCGAAGTGAATGGAGTGTTGCTTCACTTTCTAAATGCTGTTCTTTCAGAGAAAATCACTTTCCTTTGAAAGTGCCTTAAGATACTTGCAAGCATTAGGAAGAAACTCACATGCGTTTCTCTGAAAGAGAAGCAGTCTGTTCCAACACTTCAATTCACTGTGCGAAGTGAATGGAGTGTTGCTTCACTTTCTAAATGCTGTCCTTTCAGAGAAAATCACTTTCCTTTGAAAGTGCCTTAAGCTACATGCAAGCATTAGGAAGAATCTCACATGCGTTTCTCTGAAAGATAAGCAGTCTGTTCCAACACTTCAATTCACTGTGTTTAGTGAATGGAGTGTTGCCTCACTTTCTAAATGCTGTCCTTTCAGAGAAAATCACTTTCCTTTGAAAGTGCCTTAAGCAACTTACAAGCATTCACAAGAAACACTAATGCGTTTCTATGAAAGAGAAGCACTCTGTTCCAACACTTCAATTCACTGCACGAAGGGAATGGAGTGTTGCTTCACTTTCTAAATGCTGTCCTTTCAGAGAAAATCACTTTCCTTTGAAAGTGCCTTAAGCTACTTGAAAGCATTAGGAAGAAACTCACATGCGTTTCTCTGAAAGAGAAGCAGTCTGTTCCAACACTTCAATTCACTGTGCGAAGTGAAGGGAGTGTTGCTTAACTTTCTAAATGCTGTCCTTTCAGAGAAAATCACTTTCCATTGAAAGTGCCTTAAGCTAGTTGCAAGCATTCACAAGAAACACTAATGCGTTTCTATGAAAGAGAAGCAGTCTTTTCCAACACTTCAATTCATTGCGCGAAGGGAATGGAGTGTTGCTTTACTTTCTAAATGTTGTCCTTTCAGAGAAAATCACTTTCCTTTGAAAGTGCATTAAGCTACTTACAAGCATTCAACAGAAACTCACATGCATTTCTCTGAAAGAGAAGCAGTCTGTTCCAACACTTCAATTCACTGTACAAAGTGAATGGAGTGTTGCTTCACTTTCTAAATGCTGTCCTTTCAGAGAAAATCACTTTCCTTTGAAAGTGCCTTAAGCTACTTACAAGCATTCAACAGAAACTCACATGCATTTCTCTGAAAGAGAAGCAATCTGTTCCAACACTTTAATTAACTGTGCAAAGTGAATGGAATGTTGCTTCACTTTCTAAATGCTGTCCTTTCAGAGAAAATCACTTTCCTTTGAAAGTGCATTAAGCTACTTACAAGCATTCACCAGAAACTCACATGCGTTTTTCTGAAAGAGAAGCAGTCTGTTCCAACACTTCAATTCACTGTGCGAAGTGAATGGAGTGTTGCTTCACTTTCTAAATGCTGCCCTTTCAGAGAAAATCACTTTCCTTTGAAAGTGCCTTAAGCTACTTGAAAGCATTAGGAAGAAACTCACATGCGTTTCTCTGAAAGAGAAGCAGTCTGTTCCAACACTTCAATTCACTGTGCGAAGTGATTGGAGTGTTGCTTCACTTTCTAAATGCTGTCCTTTCAGAGAAAATCACTTTCCTTTGAAAGTGCCTTAAGCTACTTGCAAGCATTAGGAAGAAACTCACATGCGTTTCTCTGAAAGAGAAGCAGTCTGTTCCAACACTTCAATTCACTGTGTGAAGTGAATGGAGTGTTGTCTCACTTTCTAAATGCTGTCCTTTCAGAGAAAATCACTTTCCTTTGAAAGTGCCTTAAGCTACTTACAAGCATTCACCAGAAACTCACATGCGTTTCTCTGAAAGAGAAGCATTCTGTTCCAACACTTCAATTCATTGCGCGAAGGGAATGGAGTGTTGCTTTACTTTCTAAATGCTGTCCTTTCAGAGAAAATCACTTTCCTTTGAAAGACCCTTAAGCTACTTACAAGCATTCAACAGAAACTCACATGCATTTCTCTGAAAGAGAAGCAGTCTGTTCCAACACTTCAATTCACTGTGTGAAGTGAATAGACTGTTGCTTTACTTTCTAAATGCTGTCCTTTCAGAGAATATCACTTTCCTTTGAAAGTGCCTTAAGCTACTTACAAGCATTTAACAGAAACTCACATGCGTTTCTCTGAAAGAGAAGCAGTCTGTTCCAACATTTCAATTCACTGTGCGAAGTGAATGGAGTGTTGCTTCACTTTCTAAATGCTGTTCTTTCAGAGAAAATCACTTTCCTTTAAAGTGCCTTAAGCTACTTGCAAGCATTAGGAAGAAACTCACATGCGTTTCTCTGAAAGAGAAGCAGTCTGTTCCAACACTTCAATTCACTGTGCGAAGTGAATGGAGTGTTGCCTCACTTTCTAAATGCTCTCCTTTCAGAGAAAATCACTTTCCATTGAGATTGCCTTAAACTACTTTCAAGCATTCACAAAAAACTCACATGAGTTTCTCAGAAAGAGAAGCAATCTGTTCCAACCCTTCAATTCACTGTGCGAAGTGAATGGAGTGTTGCTTCACTTTCTAAATGCTGTCCTTTCAGAGAAAATCACTTTCCTTTGATAGTGCTTTAAGCTACTTGCAAGCATTAGGAAGAAACTCACATGCGTTTCTCTGAAAGAGAAGCAGTCTGTTCCAACACTTCATTTCACTGGGTGAAGTGAATAGAGTGTTGCCTCACTTTCTAAATGCTGTCCTTTCAGAGAAAATCACTTTCCTTTGAAAGTGCCTTCAGCTACTTACAAGCATTTAAAAGAAACTCACATGCGTTTCTCTGAAAGAGAAGCAGTCTGTTCCAACACTTCATTTCACTGGGTGAAGTGAATAGAGTGTTGCCTCACTTTCTAAATGCTGTCCTTTCAGAGAAAATCACTTTCCTTTGAAAGAGCCTTCAGCTACTTACAAGCATTTAAAAGAAACTCACATGCGTTTCTCTGAAAGAGAAGCAGTCTGTTCCAACACTTCAATTCACTGTGCGAAGTGAATAGAGTGTTGCTTCACTTTCTAAATGCTGTGCTTTCAGAGAAAATCACTTTCCTTTGAAAGTGCCTTAAGATACTTGCAAGCATTAGGAAGAAACTCACATGCGTTTCTCTGAAAGAGAAGCAGTCTGTTCCAACACTTCAATTCACTGTGCGAAGTGAATGGAGTGTTGCTTCACTTTCTAAATGCTGTCCTTTCAGAGAAAATCACTTTCCTTTGAAAGTGCCTTAAGCTACATGCAAGCATTAGGAAGAATCTCACATGCGTTTCTCTGAAAGATAAGCAGTCTGTTCCAACACTTCAATTCACTGTGTTTAGTGAATGGAGTGTTGCCTCACTTTCTAAATGCTGTCCTTTCAGAGAAAATCACTTTCCTTTGAAAGTGCCTTAAGCAACTTACAAGCATTCACAAGAAACACTAATGCGTTTTTATGAAAGAGAAGCACTCTGTTCCAACACTTCAATTCACTGCACGAAGGGAATGGAGTGTTGCTTCACTTTCTAAATGCTGTCCTTTCAGAGAAAATCACTTTCCTTTGAAAGTGCCTTAAGCTACTTGAAAGCATTAGGAAGAAACTCACATGCGTTTCTCTGAAAGAGAAGCAGTCTGTTCCAACACTTCAATTCACTGTGCGAAGTGAAGGGAGTGTTGCTTAACTTTCTAAATGCTGTCCTTTCAGAGAAAATCACTTTCCATTGAAAGTGCCTTAAGCTAGTTGCAAGCATTCACAAGAAACACTAATGCGTTTCTATGAAAGAGAAGCAGTCTTTTCCAACACTTCAATTCATTGCGCGAAGGGAAAGGAGTGTTGCTTTACTTTCTAAATGTTGTCCTTTCAGAGAAAATCACTTTCCTTTGAAAGTGCATTAAGCTACTTACAAGCATTCAACAGAAACTCACATGCATTTCTCTGAAAGAGAAGCAGTCTGTTCCAACACTTCAATTCACTGTACAAAGTGAATGGAGTGTTGCTTCACTTTCTAAATGCTGTCCTTTCAGAGAAAATCACTTTCCTTTGAAAGTGCCTTAAGCTACTTACAAGCATTCAACAGAAACTCACATGCATTTCTCTGAAAGAGAAGCAATCTGTTCCAACACTTTAATTAACTGTGCAAAGTGAATGGAGTGTTGCTTCACTTTCTAAATGCTGTCCTTTCAGAGAAAATCACTTTCCTTTGAAAGTGCATTAAGCTACTTACAAGCATTCACCAGAAACTCACATGCGTTTTTCTGAAAGAGAAGCAGTCTGTTCCAACACTTCAATTCACTGTGCGAAGTGAATGGAGTGTTGCTTCACTTTCTAAATGCTGCCCTTTCAGAGAAAATCACTTTCCTTTGAAAGTGCCTTAAGCTACTTGAAAGCATTAGGAAGAAACTCACATGCGTTTCTCTGAAAGAGAAGCAGTCTGTTCCAACACTTCAATTCACTGTGCGAAGTGAATGGAGTGTTGCTTCAGTTTCTAAATGCTGTCCTTTCAGAGAAAATCACTTTCCTTTGATAGTGCCTTAAGCAACTTGCAAGCATTAGGAAGAAACTCACATGCGTTTCTCTGAAAGAGAAGCAGTCTGTTCCAACACTTCAATTCACTGTGTGAAGTGAATAGAGTGTTGCCTCACTTTCTAAATGCTGTCCTTTCAGAGAAAATCACTTTCCTTTGAAAGTGCCTTAAACGACTTACAAGCATTTAACAGAAACTCACATGCGTTTCTCTGAAAGAGAAGCAGTCTGTTCCAACACTTCAATTCACTGTGCGAAGTGAATGGAGTGTTGCTTCACTTTCTAAATGCTGTTCTTTCAGAGAAAATCACTTTCCTTTGAAAGTGCCTTAAGCTACTTGCAAGCATTAGGAAGAAACTCACATGCGTTTCTCTGAAAGAGAAGCAGTCTGTTCCAACACTTCAATTCACTGTGTGAAGTGAATAGAGTGTTGCCTCACTTTCTAAATGCTGTCCTTTCAGAGAATATCACTTTCCTTTGAAAGTGCCTTAAGCTACTTACAAGCATTTAACAGAAACTCACATGCGTTTCTCTGAAAGAGAAGCAGTCTGTTCCAACAATTCAATTCACTGTGCGAAGCGAATGGAGTGTTGCTTCACTTTCTAAATGCTGTCCTTTCAGAGAAAATCACTTTCCTTTAAAGTGCCTTAAGCTACTTGCAAGCATTAGGAAGAAACTCACATGCGTTTCTCTGAAAGAGAAGCAGTCTGTTCCAACACTTCAATTCACTGTGCGAAGTGAATGGAGTGTTGCCTTACTTTCTAAATGCTGTCCTTTCAGAGAAAATCACTTTCCATTGAGATTGCCTTAAACTACTTTCAAGCATTCACAAAAAACTCACATGAGTTTCTCTGAAAGAGAAGCAGTCTGTTCCAAAACTTCAATTCACTCTGCGAAGTGAATGGAGTGTTGCTTCACTTTCTAAATGCTGTCATTTCAGAGAAAATCACTTTCCTTTGAAAGATCCTTAAGCTACTTACAAGCATTCAACAGAAACTCACATGCATTTCTCTGAAAGAGAAGCAGTCTGTTCCAACACTTCAACTCACTGTGCGAAGTGAATGGAGTGTTGCTTCACTTTCTAAATGCTGTCCTTTCAGAGAAAATCACTTTCCTTTGAAAGTGCCTTAAGCTACTTAAAAGCATTCAACAGAAACTCACATGCGTTTCTCTGAAAGAGAAGCAGTAGTTCCAACACTTCAATTCACTGTGCGAAGTGAATGGAGTGCTGCTTCACTTTCTAAATGCTGTCCTTTCAGAGAAAATCACTTTCCTTTGAAAGTGCCTTAAGCTACTTGCAAGCATTAGGAAGAAACTCACATGCGTTTCTCTGAAAGAGAAGCAGTCTGTTCCAACAATTCAATTCACTGTGCGAAGTGAATGGAGTGTTGCTTCACTTTCTAAATGCTGTCCTTTCAGAGAAAATCACTTTCCTTTGAAAGTGCCTTAAGCTACTTGCAAGCATTAGGAAGAAACTCACATGCGTTTCTCTGAAAGAGAAGCAGTCTGTTCCAACACTTCAATTCACTGTGCGAAGTGAATGGAGTGTTGCTTCACTTTCTAAATGCTGTCCTTTCAGAGAAAATCACTTTCCTTGATAGTGCCTTAAGCAACTTGCAAGCATTAGGAAGAAACTCACATGCGTTTCTCTGAAAGAGAAGCAGTCTGTTCCAACACTTCAATTCACTGTGTGAAGTGAATAGAGTGTTGCCTCACTTTCTAAATGCTGTCCTTTCAGAGAAAATCACTTTCCTTTGAAAGTGCCTTAAACGACTTACAAGCATTTAACAGAAACTCACATGCGTTACTCTGAAAGAGAAGCAGTCCGTTCCAACACTTCAATTCACTGTGCGAAATGAATGGAGTGTTGCTTCACTTTCTAAATGCTGTTCTTTCAGAGAAAATCACTTTCCTTTGAAAGTGCCTTAAGCTACTTGCAAGCATTAGGAAGAAACTCACATGCGTTTCTCTGAAAGAGAAGCAGTCTGTTCCAACACTTCAATTCACTGTGTGAAGTGAATAGAGTGTTGCCTCACTTTCTAAATGCTGTCCTTTCAGAGAATATCACTTTCCTTTGAAAGTGCCTTAAGCTACTTACAAGCATTCAACAGAAACTCACATGCATTTCTCTGAAAGAGAAGCAGTCTGTTCCAACACTTCAACTCACTGTGCGAAGTGAATGGAGTGTTGCTTCACTTTCTAAATGCTGTCCTTTCAGAGAAAATCACTTTCCTTTGAAAGTGCCTTAAGCTACTTACAAGCATTCAACAGAAACTCACATGCGTTTCTCTGAAAGAGAAGCAGTAGTTCCAACACTTCAATTCACTGTGCGAAGTGAATGGAGTGTTGCTTCACTTTCTAAATGCTGTCCTTTCAGAGAAAATCACTTTCCTTTGAAAGTGCCTTAAGCTACTTACAAGCATTCACCAGAAACTCACATGCGTTTCTCTGAAAGAGAAGCAGTCTGTTCCAACACTACAATTCACTGTGCGAAGTGATTGGAGTGTTGCTTCACTTTCTAAATGCTGTCCTTTCAGAGAAAATCACTTTCCTTTGAACGTGCCTTAAGCTACTTGCAAGCATTAGGAAGAAACTCACATGCGTTTCTCTGAAAGAGAAGCAGTCTGTTCCAACACTTCAATTCACTGTGCGAAGTGAATGGAGTGTTTCTTCACTTTCTAAATGCTGTCCTTTCAGAGAAAATCACTTTCCTTTGAAAGTGCCTTAAGCTACTTGCAAGCATTAGGAAGAAACTCACATGCGATTCTCTGAAAGAGAAGCAGTCTGTTCCAACACTTCAATTCATTGTGTGAAGTGAATGGAGTGTTGTCTCACTTTCTAAATGCTGTCCTTTCAGAGAAAATCACTTTCCTTTGAAAGTGCCTTAAGCTACTTACAAGCATTCACCAGAAACTCACATGCGTTTCTCTGAAAGAGAAGCAGTCTGTTCCAACACTTCAATTCACTGTGCGAAGTGAATGGAGTGTTGCTTCACTTTCTAAATTATGTCCTTTCAGAGAAAATCACTTTCCTTTGAAAGTGCCTTAAGCAACTTACAAACATTCACAAGAAACACTAATGCGTTTCTACGAAAGAGAAGCACTCTGTTCCAACACTTCAATTCACTGCACGAAGGGAATGGAGTGTTGCTTCACTTTCTAAATGCTGTCCTTTCAGAGAAAATCACTTTCCTTTGAAAGTGCCTTAAGCTACTTACAAGCATTCAACAGAAACTCACATGCGTTTCTCTGAAAGAGAAGCAGTCTGTTCCAACACTTCAATTCACTGTGCGAAGTGAATGGAGTGTTGCCTCACTTTCTAAATGCTGTCCTTTCAGAGAAATTCACTTTCCTTTGTAAGTGCCATAAACTACTTTCAAGCATTCACAAAAAACTCACATGCGTTTCTCTTAAAGAGAAGCAGTCTGTTCCAACCCTTCAATTCACTGTGCGAAGTGAATGGAGTGTTGCTTCAGTTTCTAAATGCTGTCCTTTCAGAGAAAATCACTTTCCTTTGAAAGTGCCTTAAGCAACTTGCAAGAATTCACAAGACACCCACATGCGTTTCTCTCAAAGAGAAGCAGTCTGTTCCAACACTTCAATTCACTGTGCGAAGTGAATGGAGTGTTGCTTCACTTTCTAAATGCTGTCCTTTCAGAGAAAATCACTTTCCATTGAAAGTGCCTTAAGCTACTTGCAAGCATTCACAAGAAACACTAATGCGTTTCTATGAAAGAGAACCAGTCTGTTCCAACACTTCAATTCAATGCGCGAAGGGAATGGAGTGTTGCTTTACTTTCTAAATGCTGTCCTTTCAGAGAAAATCACTTTCCTTTGAAAGAGCCTTAAGCTACTTACAAGCATTCAACAGAAACTCACATGCATTTCTCTGAAAGAGAAGCAGTCTGTTCCAACACTTCATTTCACTGTGCGAAGTGAATGGAGTGTTGCTTCACTTTCTAAATGCTGTTCTTTCAGAGAAAATCACTTTAATTTGAAAGTGCCTTAAGCTACTTGCTAGCATTAGGAAGAAACTCACATGCGTTTCTATGAAAGAGAAGCAGTACGTTCCAACACTTCAATTCACTGTGCGAAGTGAATGGAGTGTTGCTTCACTTTCTAAATGCTGTCCTTTCAGAGAAAATCACTTTCCTTTGAAAGTGCCTTAAACTACTTTCAAGCATTCACAAAAAAATCACATGCGTTTCTCTGAAAGAGAAGCAGTCTGTTCCAACACTTCAATTCACAGTGCGAAGTGAATGGAGTGTTGCTTCAGTTTCTAAATGCTGTCCTTTCAGAGAAAATCCCTTTCCTTTGAAAGTGCCTTAAGCAACTTGCAAGAATTCACAAGAAACTCACATGCGTTTCTCTGAAAGAGAAGCAGTCTGTTCCAACACTTCAATTCACTGTGCGAAGTGAAGGGAGTGTTGCTTAACTTTCTAAATGCTGTCCTTTCAGAGAAAATCACTTTCCATTGAAAGAGCCTTAAGCTATTTGCAAGCATTCACAAGAAACACTAATGCGTTTCTATGAAAGAGAAGCAGTCTTTTCCAACACTTCAATTCATTGCGCGAAGGGAATGGAGTGTTGCTTTACTTTCTAAATGTTGTCCTTTCAGAGAAAATCACTTTCCTTTGAAAGTGCCTTAAGCTACTTACAAGCATTCAACAGAAACTCACATGCATTTCTCTGAAAGAGAAGCAGTCTGTTCCAACACTTCAATTCACTGTACAAAGTGAATGGAGTGTTGCTTCACTTTCTAAATGCTGTCCTTTCAGAGAAAATCACTTTCCTATGAAAGTGCCTTAAGCTACTTACAAGCATTCAACAGAAACTCACATGCATTTCTCTGAAAGAGAAGCAATCTGTTCCAACACTTCAATTAACTGTGCAAAGTGAATGGAGTGTTGCTTCACTTTCTAAATGCTGTCCTTTCAGAGAAAATCACTTTCCTTTGAAAGTGCATTAAGCTACTTACAAGCATTCACCAGAAACTCACATGCGTTTTTCTGAAAGAGAAGCAGTCTGTTCCAACACTTCAATTCACTGTGCGAAGTGAATGGAGTGTTGCTTCACTTTCTAAATGCTGTCCTTTCAGAGAAAATCACTTTCCTTTGAAAGTGCCTTAAGCTACTTAAAAGCATTAGGAAGAAACTCACATGCGTTTCTCTGAAAGAGAAGCAGTCTGTTCCAACACTTCAATTCACTGTGCGAAGTGAATGGAGTGTTGCTTCAGTTTCTAAATGCTGTCCTTTCAGAGAAAATCACTTTCCTTTGATAGTGCCTTAAGCAACTTGCAAGCATTAGGAAGAAACTCACATGCGTTTCTCTGAAAGAGAAGCAGTCTGTTCCAACACTTCAATTCACTGTGGGAAGTGAATAGAGTGTTGCCTCACTTTCTAAATGCTGTCCTTTCAGAGAAAATCACTTTCCTTTGAAAGTGCCTTAAACGACTTACAAGCATTTAACAGAAACTCACATGCGTTTCTCTGAAAGAGAAGCAGTCTGTTCCAACACTTCAATTCACTGTGCGAAGTGAATGGAGTGTTGCTTCACTTTCTAAATGCTGTTCTTTCAGAGAAAATCACTTTCCTTTGAAAGTGCCTTAAGCTACTTGCAAGCATTAGGAAGAAACTCACATGCGTTTCTCTGAAAGAGAAGCAGTCTGTTCCAACACTTCAATTCACTGTGTGAAGTGAATAGAGTGTTGCCTCACTTTCTAAATGCTGTCCTTTCAGAGAATATCACTTTCCTTTGAAAGTGCCTTAAGCTACTTACAAGCATTTAACAGAAACTCACATGCGTTTCTCTGAAAGAGAAGCAGTCTGTTCCAACAATTCAATTCACTGTGCGAAGCGAATGGAGTGTTGCTTCACTTTCTAAATGCTGTCCTTTCAGAGAAAATCACTTTCCTTTAAAGTGCCTTAAGCTACTTGCAAGCATTAGGAAGAAACTCACATGCGTTTCTCTGAAAGAGAAGCAGTCTGTTCCAACACTTCAATTCACTGTGCGAAGTGAATGGAGTGTTGCCTTACTTTCTAAATGCTGTCCTTTCAGAGAAAATCACTTTCCATTGAGATTGCCTTAAACTACTTTCAAGCATTCACAAAAAACTCACATGAGTTTCTCTGAAAGAGAAGCAGTCTGTTCCAAAACTTCAATTCACTCTGCGAAGTGAATGGAGTGTTGCTTCACTTTCTAAATGCTGTCATTTCAGAGAAAATCACTTTCCTTTGAAAGTGCCTTAAGCTACTTACAAGCATTCAACAGAAACTCACATGCATTTCTCTGAAAGAGAAGCAGTCTGTTCCAACACTTCAACTCACTGTGCGAAGTGAATGGAGTGTTGCTTCACTTTCTAAATGCTGTCCTTTCAGAGAAAATCACTTTCCTTTGAAAGTGCCTTAAGCTACTTACAAGCATTCAACAGAAACTCACATGCGTTTCTCTGAAAGAGAAGCAGTAGTTCCAACACTTCAATTCACTGTGCGAAGTGAATGGAGTGTTGCTTCACTTTCTAAATGCTGTCTTTTCAGAGAAAATCACTTTCCTTTGAAAGTGCCTTAAGCTACTTGCAAGCATTAGGAAGAAACTCACATGCGTTTCTCTGAAAGAGAAGCAGTCTGTTCCAACACTTCAATTCACTGTGCGAAGTGAATGGAGTGTTGCTTCACTTTCTAAATGCTGTCCTTTCAGAGAAAATCACTTTCCTTTGAAAGTGCCTTAAGCTACTTGCAAGCATTAGGAAGAAACTCACATGCGTTTCTCTGAAAGAGAAGCAGTCTGTTCCAACACTTCAATTCACTGTGTGAAGTGAATAGAGTGTTGCCTCACTTTCTAAATGCTGTCCTTTCAGAGAAAATCACTTTCCTTTGAAAGTGCCTTAAACGACTTACAAGCATTTAACAGAAACTCACATGCGTTACTCTGAAAGAGAAGCAGTCCGTTCCAACACTTCAATTCACTGTGCGAAATGAATGGAGTGTTGCTTCACTTTCTAAATGCTGTTCTTTCAGAGAAAATCACTTTCCTTTGAAAGTGCCTTAAGCTACTTGCAAGCATTAGGAAGAAACTCACATGCGTTTCTCTGAAAGAGAAGCAGTCTGTTCCAACACTTCAATTCACTGTGTGAAGTGAATAGAGTGTTGCCTCACTTTCTAAATGCTGTCCTTTCAGAGAATATCACTTTCCTTTGAAAGTGCCTTAAGCTACTTACAAGCATTCAACAGAAACTCACATGCATTTCTCTGAAAGAGAAGCAGTCTGTTCCAACACTTCAACTCACTGTGCGAAGTGAATGGAGTGTTGCTTCACTTTCTAAATGCTGTCCTTTCAGAGAAAATCACTTTCCTTTGAAAGTGCCTTAAGCTACTTACAAGCATTCAACAGAAACTCACATGCGTTTCTCTGAAAGTGAAGCAGTAGTTCCAACACTTCAATTCACTGTGCGAAGTGAATGGAGTGTTGCTTCACTTTCTAAATGCTGTCCTTTCAGAGAAAATCACTTTCCTTTGAAAGTGCCTTAAGCTACTTGCAAGCATTAGGAAGAAACTCACATGCGTTTCTCTGAAAGAGAAGCAGTCGGTTCCAACACTTCAATTCACTGTGCGAAGTGAATGGAGTGTTGCTTCACTTTCTAAATGCTGTCCTTTCAGAGAAAATCACTTTCCTTTGAAAGTGCCTTAAACTACGTTCAAGCATTCACAAAAAAATCACATGCGTTTCTGTGAAAGAGAAGCACTCTGTTCCAACACTTCAATTCACTGTGCGAAGTGAATGGAGTGTTGCTTCAGTTTCTAAATGCTGTCCTTTCAGAGAAAATCACTTTCCTTTGAAAGTGCCTTAAGCAACTTGCAAGAATTCACAAGAAACTCACATGCGTTTCTCTGAAAGAGAAGCAGTCTGTTCCAACACTTCAATTCACTGTGCGAAGTGAACGGAGTGTTGCTTCACTTTCTAAATGCTGTCCTTTCAGAGAAAATCACTTTCCTTTGAAAGTGCCTTAAGCTACTTGCAAGCATTCACAAGAAACACTAATGCGATTCTATGAAAGAGAAGCAGTCTGTTCCAACACTTCAATTCATTGCGCGAAGGGAATGGAGTGTTGCTTCACTTTCTAAATGCTGTCCTTTCAGAGAAAATCACTTTCTTTTGAAAGAGCCTTAAGCTACTTACAAGCATTCAACAGAAACTCACATGCGTTTCTCTGAAATAGAAGCAGTCTGTTCCAACACTTCAATTCACTGTGCGAAGTGAATGGAGTGTTGCTTCACTTTCTAAATGCTGTCCTTTCAGAGAAAATCACTTTCCGTTGAAAGTGCCTTAAGCTACTTACAAGCATTCCCCAGAAACTCACATGCGTTTCTCTGAAAGAGAAGCAGTCTGTTCCAACACTTCAATTCACTGTGCGAAGTGAATGGAGTGTTGCTTCACTTTCTAAATGCCGTCCTTTCAGAGAAAATCACTTTCCTTTGAACGTGCCTTAAGCTACTTGCAAGCATTAGGAAGAAACTCACATGCGTTTCCCTGAAAGAGAAGAAGTCTGTTCCAACACTTCAATTCACTGTGCGAAGTGAATGGAGTGTTTCTTCACTTTCTAAATGCTGTCCTTTCAGAGAAAATCACTTTACTTTGAAAGTGCCTTAAGCTACTTGCAAGCATTAGGAAAAAACTCACATGCGTTTCTCTGAAAGAGAAGCAGTCTGTTCCAACACTTCAATTCACTGTGTGAAGTGAATGGAGTGTTGCCTCACTTTCTAAATGCTGTCCTTTCAGAGAAAATCACTTTCCTTTGAAAGTGCCTTAAGCTACTTACAAGCATTCACCAGAAACTCACATGCGTTTCTCTGAAAGAGAAGCAGTCTGTTCCAACCCTTCAATTCACTGTGCGAAGTGAATGGAGTGTTGCTTCAGTTTCTAAATGCTGTCCTTTCAGAGAAAATCACTTTCCTTTGAAAGTGCCTTAAGCAACTTGCAAGAATTCACAAGAAACTCACATGCGTTTCTCTGAAAGAGAAGTAGTCTGTTCCAACACTTCAATTCACTGTGCGAAGTGAATGGAGTGTTGCTTCACTTTCTAAATGCTGTCCTTTCAGAGAAAGTCACTTTCCTTTGAAAGTGCCTTAAGCTACTTGCAAGCATTCACAAGAAACACTAATGCGTTTCTATGAAAGAGAACCAGTCTGTTCCAACACGTCAATTCATTGCGCGAAGGGAATGGAGTGTTGCTTTACTTTATAAATGCTGTCCTTTCAGAGAAAATCACTTTCCTTTGAAAGAGCCTTAAGCTACTTACAAGCATTCAACAGAAACTCACATGCATTTCTCTGAAAGAGAAGCAGTCTGTTCCAACACTTCAATTCACGGTACAAAGTGAATGGAGTGTTGCTTCACTTTCTAAATGCTGTCCTTTCAGAGAAAATCACTTTCCTTTGAAAGTGCTAAAACTACTTTCAAGCATTCACAAAAAACTCACATGCGTTTCTCTGAAAGAGAAGCAGTCTGTTCCAACACTTCAATTCACTGTGCGAAGTGAATGGAGTGTTACTTCAGTTTCTAAATGCTGTCATTTCAGAGAAAATCACTTTTCTTTGAAAGTGCCTTAAGCAACTTGCAAGCATTCACAAGAAACTCACGTGCGTTTCTCTGAAAGAGAAGCAGTCTGTTCCAACACTTCAATTCACTGTGCGAAGTGAATGGAGTGTTGCTTCACTTTCTAAATGCTGTCCTTTCAGAGAAAATCACTTTCCTTTGAAAGTGCCTTAAGCTACTTACAAGCATTCACCAGAAACTCACATGCGTTTCTCTGAAAGAGAAGCAGTCTGATCTAATACTTCAATTTAATCTGCGAAGTGAATGGAGTGTTGCTTCAATTTCTAAATGCTGTCCTTTCAGAGAAAATCACTTTCCTTTGAAAGTGCCTTAAGCTACTTACAAGCATTCAACAGAAACTCACATGCATTTCTCTGAAAGAGAAGCAGTCTGTTCCAACACTTCAATTCACTGTGCGAAGTGAATGGAGTGTTTCTTCACTTTCTAAATGCTGTCCTTTCAGAGAAAATCACTTTCCTTTGAAAGTGCCTTAAGCTACTTACAAGCATTCACCAGAAACTCACATGCGTTTCTCTGAAAGAGAAGCAGTCTGTTCCAACACTTCAATTCACTGTGTGAAGTGAATGGAGTGTTGCCTCACTTTCTAAATGCTGTCCTTTCAGAGAAAATCACTTTCCTTTGAAAGTGCCTTAAGCTACTTGCAAGCATTAGGAAGAAACTCACATGCGTTTCTCTAAAAGAGAAGCAGTCTGTTCCAACACTTCAATTCACTGTGTGAAGTGAATGGAGTGTTGCCTCACTTTCTAAATGCTGTCCTTTCAGAGAAAATCACTTTCCTTTGAAAGTGCCTTAAGCTACTTACAAGCATTCAACAGAAACTCACATGCGTTTCTCTGAAAGAGAAGCAGTCTGTTCCAACACTTCAATTCAATGTGCGAAGTGAATGGAGTGTTGCTTCACTTTCTAAATGCTGTCCTTTCAGAGAAAATCACTTTCCTTTGAAAGTGCCTTAAGCTACTTACAAGCATTCAACAGAAACTCACATGCGTTTCTCTGAAAGAGAAGCAGTCTGTTCCAACACTTCAATTCACTGTGTGAAGTGAATGGAGTGTTGCCTCACTTTCTAAATGCTGTCCTTTCAGAGAAAATCACTTTCCTTTGAAAGTGCCTTAAGCTACTTGCAAGCATTAGGAAGAAACTCACATGCGTTTCTCTGAAAGAGAAGAAGTCTGTTCCAACACTTCAATTCACTGTGTGAAGTGAATGGAGTGTAGCCTCACTTTCTAAATGCTGTCCTTTCAGAGAAAATCACTTTCCTTTGAAAGTGCCTTAAGCTACTTGCAAGCATTAACAAGAAACACTAATGCGTTTCTACGAAAGAGAAGCACTCTGTTCCAACACTTCAATTCACTGGACGAAGTGAATGGAGTGTTGTTTCACTTTCTAAATGCTGTCCTTTCAGAGAAAATCACTTTCCTTTGAAAGAGCCTTAAGCTACTTACAAGCATTCACCAGAAACTCACATGCGTTTCTCTGAAAGAGAAGCAGTCGGTTCCAACACTTCAATTCACTGTGCGAAGTGAATGGAGTGTTGCTTCACTTTCTAAATGCTGTTCTTTCAGAGAAAATCACTTTCCTTTGAAAGTGCCTTAAGCTACTTGCAAGCATTAGGAAGAAACTCACATGCGTTTCTCTGAAAGAGAAGCAGTCTGTTCCAACACTTCAATTCACTGTGCGAATTGAATGGAGTATTGCTTCACTTTCCAAATTATGTCCTTTCAGAGAAAATCACTTTCCTTTGAAAGTGCCTTAAGCAACTTACAAGCATTCACAAGAAACACTAATGCGTTTCTATGAGAGAGAAGCACTCTGTTGCAACACTTCAATTCACTGCACGAAAGGAATGGAGTGTTGCTTCACTTTCTAAATGCTGTCCTTTCAGAGAAAATCACTTTCCTTTGAAAGTGCCTTAAGCTACTTAGAAGCATTCAACAGAAACTCACATGCGTTTCTCTGAAAGAGAAGCAGTCTGTTCCAACACTTCAATTCACTGTGCGAAGTGAATGGAGTGTTGCTTCACTTTCTAAATGCTGTCCTTTCAGAGAAAATCACTTTCCTTTGAAAGTGCCTTAAACTACTTTCAAGCATTCACAAAAAACTCACATGCGTTTCTCTTTAAGAGAAGCAGTCTGTTCCAACACTTCAATTCACTGTGCGAAGTGAATGGAGTGTTGCTTCAGTTTCTAAATGCTGTCCTTTCAGAGAAAATCACTTTCCTTTGAAAGTGCCTTAAGCAACTTGCAAGAATTCACAAGAAACTCACATGCGTTTCTCTGAAAGAGAAGCAGTCGGTTCCAACACTTCAATTCACTGTGCGAAGTGAATGGAGTGGTGCTTCACTTTCTAAATGCTGTCCTTTCAGAGAAAATCACTTTCCTTTGAAAGTGCCTTAAGCTACTTGCAAGCATTAGGAAGAAACTCACATGCGTTTCTCTGAAAGAGAAGCAGTCTGTTCCAACACTTCAATTCACTGTGTGAAGTGAATAGAGTGTTGCCTCACTTTCTAAATGCTGTCCTTTCAGAGAAAATCACTTTCCTTTGAAAGTGCCTTAAACGACTTACAAGCATTTAACAGAAACTCACATGCGTTACTCTGAAAGAGAAGCAGTCCGTTCCAACACTTCAATTCACTGTGCGAAATGAATGGAGTGTTGCTTCACTTTCTAAATGCTGTTCTTTCAGAGAAAATCACTTTCCTTTGAAAGTGCCTTAAGCTACTTGCAAGCATTAGGAAGAAACTCACATGCGTTTCTCTGAAAGAGAAGCAGTCTGTTCCAACACTTCAATTCACTGTGTGAAGTGAATAGAGTGTTGCCTCACTTTCTAAATGCTGTCCTTTCAGAGAATATCACTTTCCTTTGAAAGTGCCTTAAGCTACTTACAAGCATTCAACAGAAACTCACATGCATTTCTCTGAAAGAGAAGCAGTCTGTTCCAACACTTCAACTCACTGTGCGAAGTGAATGGAGTGTTGCTTCACTTTCTAAATGCTGTCCTTTCAGAGAAAATCACTTTCCTTTGAAAGTGCCTTAAGCTACTTACAAGCATTCAACAGAAACTCACATGCGTTTCTCTGAAAGTGAAGCAGTAGTTCCAACACTTCAATTCACTGTGCGAAGTGAATGGAGTGTTGCTTCACTTTCTAAATGCTGTCCTTTCAGAGAAAATCACTTTCCTTTGAAAGTGCCTTAAGCTACTTGCAAGCATTAGGAAGAAACTCACATGCGTTTCTCTGAAAGAGAAGCAGTCGGTTCCAACACTTCAATTCACTGTGCGAAGTGAATGGAGTGTTGCTTCACTTTCTAAATGCTGTCCTTTCAGAGAAAATCACTTTCCTTTGAAAGTGCCTTAAACTACGTTCAAGCATTCACAAAAAAATCACATGCGTTTCTGTGAAAGAGAAGCACTCTGTTCCAACACTTCAATTCACTGTGCGAAGTGAATGGAGTGTTGCTTCAGTTTCTAAATGCTGTCCTTTCAGAGAAAATCACTTTCCTTTGAAAGTGCCTTAAACTACTTTCAAGCATTCACAAAAAGCTCACATGCGTTTCTCTTAAAGAGAAGTAGTCTGTTCCAACACTTCAATTCACTGTGCGAAGTGAATGGAGTGTTTCTTCACTTTCTAAATGCTGTCCTTTCAGAGAAAATCACTTTCCTTTGAAAGTGCCTTAAGCTACTTGCAAGCATTAGGAAAAAACTCACATGCGTTTCTCTGAAAGAGAAGCAGTCTGTTCCAACACTTCAATTCACTGTGTGAAGTGAATGGAGTGTTGCCTCACTTTCTAAATGCTGTCCTTTCAGAGAAAATCACTTTCCTTTGAAAGTGCCTTAAGCTACTTACAAGCATTCACCAGAAACTCACATGCGTTTCTCTGAAAGAGAAGCAGTCTGTTCCAACCCTTCAATTCACTGTGCGAAGTGAATGGAGTGTTGCTTCAGTTTCTAAATGCTGTCCTTTCAGAGAAAATCACTTTCCTTTGAAAGTGCCTTAAGCAACTTGCAAGAATTCACAAGAAACTCACATGCGTTTCTCTGAAAGAGAAGTAGTCTGTTCCAACACTTCAATTCACTGTGCGAAGTGAATGGAGTGTTGCTTCACTTTCTAAATGCTGTCCTTTCAGAGAAAGTCACTTTCCTTTGAAAGTGCCTTAAGCTACTTGCAAGCATTCACAAGAAACACTAATGCGTTTCTATGAAAGAGAACCAGTCTGTTCCAACACGTCAATTCATTGCGCGAAGGGAATGGAGTGTTGCTTTACTTTCTAAATGCTGTCCTTTCAGAGAAAATCACTTTCCTTTGAAAGAGCCTTAAGCTACTTACAAGCATTCAACAGAAACTCACATGCATTTCTCTGAAAGAGAAGCAGTCTGTTCCAACACTTCAATTCACGGTACAAAGTGAATGGAGTGTTGCTTCACTTTCTAAATGCTGTCCTTTCAGAGAAAATCACTTTCCTTTGAAAGTGCTTAAACTACTTTCAAGCATTCACAAAAAACTCACATGCGTTTCTCTGAAAGAGAAGCAGTCTGTTCCAACACTTCAATTCACTGTGCGAAGTGAATGGAGTGTTACTTCAGTTTCTAAATGCTGTCCTTTCAGAGAAAATCACTTTTCTTTGAAAGTGCCTTAAGCAACTTGCAAGCATTCACAAGAAACTCACATGCGTTTCTCTGAAAGAGAAGCAGTCTGTTCCAACACTTCAATTCACTGTGCGAAGTGAATGGAGTGTTGTTTCACTTTCTAAATGCTGTCCTTTCAGAGAAAATCACTTTCCTTTGAAAGTGCCTTAAGCTACTTACAAGCATTCACCAGAAACTCACATGCGTTTCTCTGAAAGAGAAGCAGTCTGATCTAATACTTCAATTTAATCTGCGAAGTGAATGGAGTGTTGCTTCAATTTCTAAATGCTGTCCTTTCAGAGAAAATCACTTTCCTTTGAAAGTGCCTTAAGCTACTTACAAGCATTCAACAGAAACTCACATGCATTTCTCTGAAAGAGAAGCAGTCTGTTCCAACACTTCAATTCACTGTGCGAAGTGAATGGAGTGTTTCTTCACTTTCTAAATGCTGTCCTTTCAGAGAAAATCACTTTCCTTTGAAAGTGCCTTAAGCTACTTACAAGCATTCACCAGAAACTCACATGCGTTTCTCTGAAAGAGGAGCAGTCTGTTCCAACACTTCAATTCACTGTGTGAAGTGAATGGAGTGTTGCCTCACTTTCTAAATGCTGTCCTTTCAGAGAAAATCACTTTCCTTTGAAAGTGCCTTAAGCTACTTGCAAGCATTAGGAAGAAACTCACATGCGTTTCTCTAAAAGAGAAGCAGTCTGTTCCAACACTTCAATTCACTGTGTGAAGTGAATGGAGTGTTGCCTCACTTTCTAAATGCTGTCCTTTCAGAGAAAATCACTTTCCTTTGAAAGTGCCTTAAGCTACTTACAAGCATTCAACAGAAACTCACATGCGTTTCTCTGAAAGAGAAGCAGTCTGTTCCAACACTTCAATTCAATGTGCGAAGTGAATGGAGTGTTGCTTCACTTTCTAAATGCTGTCCTTTCAGAGAAAATCACTTTCCTTTGAAAGTGCCTTAAGCTACTTACAAGCATTCAACAGAAACTCACATGCGTTTCTCTGAAAGAGAAGCAGTCTGTTCCAACACTTCAATTCACTGTGTGAAGTGAATGGAGTGTTGCCTCACTTTCTAAATGCTGTCCTTTCAGAGAAAATCACTTTCCTTTGAAAGTGCCTTAAGCTACTTGCAAGCATTAGGAAGAAACTCACATGCGTTTCTCTGAAAGAGAAGAAGTCTGTTCCAACACTTCAATTCACTGTGTGAAGTGAATGGAGTGTAGCCTCACTTTCTAAATGCTGTCCTTTCAGAGAAAATCACTTTCCTTTGAAAGTGCCTTAAGCTACTTGCAAGCATTAACAAGAAACACTAATGCGTTTCTACGAAAGAGAAGCACTCTGTTCCAACACTTCAATTCACTGGACGAAGTGAATGGAGTGTTGTTTCACTTTCTAAATGCTGTCCTTTCAGAGAAAATCACTTTCCTTTGAAAGTGCCTTAAGCTACTTACAAGCATTCACCAGAAACTCACATGCGTTTCTCTGAAAGAGAAGCAGTCGGTTCCAACACTTCAATTCACTGTGCGAAGTGAATGGAGTGTTGCTTCACTTTCTAAATGCTGTTCTTTCAGAGAAAATCACTTTCCTTTGAAAGTGCCTTAAGCTACTTGCAAGCATTAGGAAGAAACTCACATGCGTTTCTCTGAAAGAGAAGCAGTCTGTTCCAACACTTCAATTCACTGTGCGAATTGAGTGGAGTATTGCTTCACTTTCCAAATTATGTCCTTTCAGAGAAAATCACTTTCCTTTGAAAGTGCCTTAAGCAACTTACAAGCATTCACAAGAAACACTAATGCGTTTCTATGAGAGAGAAGCACTCTGTTCCAACACTTCAATTCACTGCACGAAAGGAATGGAGTGTTGCTTCACTTTCTAAATGCTGTCCTTTCAGAGAAAATCACTTTCCTTTGAAAGTGCCTTAAGCTACTTAGAAGCATTCAACAGAAACTCACATGCGTTTCTCTGAAAGAGAAGCAGTCTGTTCCAACACTTCAATTCACTGTGCGAAGTGAATGGAGTGTTGCTTCACTTTCTAAATGCTGTCCTTTCAGAGAAAATCACTTTCCTTTGAAAGTGCCTTAAACTACTTTCAAGCATTCACAAAAAACTCACATGCGTTTCTCTTTAAGAGAAGCAGTCTGTTCCAACACTTCAATTCACTGTGCGAAGTGAATGGAGTGTTGCTTCAGTTTCTAAATGCTGTCCTTTCAGAGAAAATCACTTTCCTTTGAAAGTGCCTTAAGCAACTTGCAAGAATTCACAAGAAACTCACATGCGTTTCTCTGAAAGAGAAGCAGTCGGTTCCAACACTTCAATTCACTGTGCGAAGTGAATGGAGTGGTGCTTCACTTTCTAAATGCTGTCCTTTCAGAGAAAATCACTTTCCTTTGAAAGTGCCTTAAGCTACTTGCAAGCATTAGGAAGAAACTCACATGCGTTTCTCTGAAAGAGAAGCAGTCTGTTCCAACACTTCAATTCACTGTGCGAAGTGAATGGAGTGTTGCTTCACTTTCTGAATTATGTCTTTCAGAGAAAATCACTTTCCTTTGAAAGTGCCTTAAGCAACTTACAAGCATTCACAAGAAACACTAATGCGTTTCTATGAGAGAGAAGCACTCTGTTCCAACACTTCAATTCACTGCACGAAGGGAATGGAGTGTTGCTTCACTTTCTAAATGCTGTCCTTTCAGAGAAAATCACTTTCCTTTGAAAGTGCCTTAAGCTACTTACAAGCATTCACCAGAAACTCACATGCGTTTCTCTGAAAGAGAAGCAGTCGGTTCCAACACTTCAATTCACTGTGCGAAGTGAATGGAGTGTTGCTTCAGTTTCTAAATGCTGTCCTTTCAGAGAAAATCACTTTCCTTTGAAAGTGCCTTAAGCAACTTGCAAGAATTCACAAGAAACTCACATGCGTTTCTCTGAAAGAGAAGCAGTCTGTTCCAACACTTCAATTCACTGTGCGAAGTGAACGGAGTGTTGCTTCACTTTCTAAATGCTGTCCTTTCAGAGAAAATCACTTTCCTTTGAACGTGCCTTAAGCTACTTGCAAGCATTAGGAAGAAACTCACATGCGTTTCCCTGAAAGAGAAGAAGTCTGTTCCAACACTTCAATTCACTGTGCGAAGTGAATGGAGTGTTGCTTCACTTTCTAAATGCTGTCCTTTCAGAGAAAATCACTTTACTTTGAAAGTGCCTTAAGCTACTTGCAAGCATTAGGAAGAAACTCACATGCGTTTCTCTGAAAGAGAAGCAGTCTGTTCCAACACTTCAATTCACTGTTTGAAGTGAATGGAGTGTTGCCTCACTTTCTAAATGCTGTCCTTTCAGAGAAAATCACTTTCCTTTGAAAGTGCCTTAAGCTACTTACAAGCATTCACCAGAAACTCACATACGTTTCTCTGAAAGAGAAGCAGTCTGTTCCAACCCTTCAATTCACTGTGCGAAGTGAATGGAGTGTTGCTTCAGTTTCTAAATGCTGTCCTTTCAGAGAAAATCACTTTCCTTTGAAAGTCCCTTAAGCAACTTGCAAGAATTCACAAGAAACTCACATGCGTTTCTCTGAAAGAGAAGTAGTCTGTTCCAACACTTCAATTCACTGTGCGAAGTGAATGGAGTGTTGCTTCACTTTCTAAATGCTGTCCTTTCAGAGAAAGTCACTTTCCTTTGAAAGTGCCTTAAGCTACTTGCAAGCATTCACAAGAAACACTAATGCGTTTCTATGAAAGAGAACCAGTCTGTTCCAACACGTCAATTCATTGTGCGAAGTGAAGAGAGTGTTGCTTCACTTTCTAAATGCTGTCCATTCAGACAAAATCACTTTTCTTTGAAAGAGCCTTAAGCTACTTACAAGCATTCAACAGAAACTCACATGCATTTCTCTGAAAGAGAAGCAGTCTGTTCCAACACTTCAATTCACGGTACAAAGTGAATGGAGTGTTGCTTCACTTTCTAAATGCTGTCCTTTCAGAGAAAATCACTTTCCTTTGAAAGTGCTTAAACTACTTTCAAGCATTCACAAAAAACTCACAAGCGTTTCTCTGAAAGAGAAGCAGTCTGTTCCAACACTTCAATTCACTGTGCGAAGTGAATGGAGTGTTACTTCAGTTTCTAAATGCTGTCCTTTCAGAGAAAATCACTTTTCTTTGAAAGTGCCTTAAGCAACTTGCAAGCATTCACAAGAAACTCACATGCGTTTCTCTGAAAGAGAAGCAGTCTGTTCCAACACTTCAATTCACTGTGCGAAGTGAATGGAGTGTTGCTTCACTTTCTAAATGCTGTCCTTTCAGAGAAAATCACTTTCCTTTGAAAGTGCCTTATGCTACTTACAAGCATTCACCAGAAACTCACATGCGTTTCTCTGAAAGAGAAGCAGTCTGATCTAATACTTCAATTTAATCTGCGAAGTGAATGGAGTGTTGCTTCAATTTCTAAATGCTGTCCTTTCAGAGAAAATCACTTTCCTTTGAAAGTGCCTTAAGCTACTTACAAGCATTCAACAGAAACTCACATGCATTTCTCTGAAAGAGAAGCAGTCTGTTCCAACACTTCAATTCACTGTGCGAAGTGAATGGAGTGTTTCTTCACTTTCTAAATGCTGTCCTTTCAGAGAAAATCACTTTCCTTTGAAAGTGCCTTAAGCTACTTACAAGCATTCACCAGAAACTCACATGCGTTTCTCTGAAAGAGAAGCAGTCTGTTCCAACACTTCAATTCACTGTGTGAAGTGAATGGAGTGTTGCCTCACTTTCTAAATGCTGTCCTTTCAGAGAAAATCACTTTCCTTTGAAAGTGCCTTAAGCTACTTGCAAGCATTAGGAAGAAACTCACATGCGTTTCTCTAAAAGAGAAGCAGTCTGTTCCTATACTTCAATTCACTGTGTGAAGTGAATGGAGTGTTGCCTCACTTTCTAAATGCTGTCCTTTCAGAGAAAATCACTTTCCTTTGAAAGTGCCTTAAGCTACTTACAAGCATTCAACAGAAACTCACATGCGTTTCTCTGAAAGAGAAGCAGTCTGTTCCAACACTTCAATTCAATGTGCGAAGTGAATGGAGTGTTGCTTCACTTTCTAAATGCTGTCCTTTCAGAGAAAATCACTTTCCTTTGAAAGTGCCTTAAGCTACTTACAAGCATTCAACAGAAACTCACATGCGTTTCTCTGAAAGAGAAGCAGTCTGTTCCAACACTTCAATTCACTGTGCGAAGTGAATGGAGTGTTGCTTCACTTTCTAAATGCTGTCCTTTCAGAGAAAATCACTTTCCTTTGAAAGTGCCTTAAGCTTCTTGCAAGCATTAGGAAGAAACTCACATGCGTTTCTCTGAAAGAGAAGCAGTCTGTTCCAACACTTCAATTCACTGTGTGAAGTGAATGGAGTGTTGCCTCACTTTCTAAATGCTGTCCTTTCAGAGAAAATCACTTTCCTTTGAAAGTGCCTTAAGCTACTTGCAAGCATTAGGAAGAAACTCACATGCGTTTCTCTGAAAGAGAAGCAGTCTGTTCCAACACTTCAATTCACTGTGTGAAGTGAATGGAGTGTAGCCTCACTTTCTAAATGCTGTCCTTTCAGACAAAATCACTTTCCTTTGAAAGTGCCTTAAGCTACTTGCAAGCATTAACAAGAAACACTAATGCGTTTCTCTGAAAGAGAAGCAGTCTGTTCCAACACTTCAATTCACTGTGCGAAGTGAATGGAGTGTTGCTTCACTTTCTAAATGCTGTCCTTTCAGAGAAAATCACTTTCCTTTGAAAGTGCCTTAAACTACTTTCAAGCATTCACAAAAAACTCACATGCGTTTCTCTTTAAGAGAAGCAGTCTGTTCCAACACTTCAATTCACTGTGCGAAGTGAATGGAGTGTTGCTTCACTTTCTAAATGCTGTCCTTTCAGAGAAAATCACTTTCCTTTGAAAGTGCCTTAAGCAACTTGCAAGAATTCACAAGAAACTCACATGCGTTTCTCTGAAAGAGAAGCAGTCTGTTCCAACACTTCAATTCACTGCACGAAGGGAATGGAGTGTTGCTTCACTTTCTAAATGCTGTCCTTTCAGAGAAAATCACTTTCCTTTGAAAGTGCCTTCAGCTACTTACAAGCATTAGGAAGAAACTCACATGCGTTTCTCTGAAAGAGAAGCAGTCTGTTCCAACACTTCAATTCACTGTGCGAAGTGAATGGAGTGTTGCATCACTTTCTAAATTCTGTCCTTTCAGAGAAAATCACTTTCCTTTGAAAGTGCCTTAAACTACATTCAAGCATTCACAAAAAACTCACATGCGTTTCTCTTAAAGAGAAGCAGTCTGTTCCAACACTTCAATTCACTGTGCGAAGTGAATGGAGTGTTGCTTCAGTTTCTATATGCTGTCCTTTCAGAGAAAATCACTTTCCTTTGAAAGTGCCTTAAGCAACTTGCAAGAATTCACAAGAAACTCACATGCGTTTCTCTGAAAGAGAAGCAGTCGGTTCCAACACTTCAATTCACTGTGTGAAGTGAATGGAGTGTTGCTTCACTTTCTAAATGCTGTCCTTTCAGAGAAAATCACTTTCCTTTGAAAGTGCCTTAAGCGACTAACAAGCATTCACCAGAAACTCACATGCGTTTCTCTGAAAGAGAAGCAGTCTGTTCCAATACTTCAATTCACTCTGCGAAGTGAATGGAGTGTTGCTTCACTTTCTAAATGCTGTCCTTTCAGAGAAAATCACTTTCCTTTGAAAGTGCCTTAAGCTACTTACAAGCATTCAACAGAAACTCACATGCATTTCTCTGAAAGAGAAGCAGTCTGTTCCAACACTTCAATTCACTGTGCGAAGTGAATGGAGTGGTGCTTCACTTTCTAAATGCTGTCCTTTCAGAGAAAATCACTTTCCTTTGAAAGTGCCTTAAGCTACTTACAAGCATTCACCAGAAACTCACATGCGTTTCTCTGAAAGAGAAGCAGTCTGTTCCAACACTTCAATTCACTGTGCGAAGTGAATGGAGTGTTGCTTCACTTTCTAAATGCTGTCCTTTCAGAAAAAATCACTTTCCTTTGAAAGTTCCTTAAGCTACTTACAAGCATTCACCAGAAACTCACATGCGTTTCTCTGAAAAAGAAGCAGTCTGTTCCAATACTTCAATTCACTGTGCGAAGTGAATGGAGTGTTGCTTCACTTTCTAAATGCTGTCGTTTCAGAGAAAATCACTTTCCATTGAAAGTAACTTAAGCTACTTACAAGCATTCATCAGAAACTCACATGCATTTCTCTGAAAGAGAAGCAGTCTGTTCCAACAGTCAATTCACTGTGCGAAGTGAATGGAGTGTTGCTTCACTTTCTAAATGCTGTCCTTTCAGAGAAAATCACTTTCCTTTGAAAGTGCCTTAAGCTACTTACACGCATTCACCAGAAACTCACCTGCGTTTCTCTGAAAGAGAAGCAGTCTGTTGCAACACTTCAATTCACTGTGCAAAGTGAATGGAGTGTTGCTTCACTTTCTAAATGCTGTCCTTTCAGAGAAAATCACTTTCCTTTGAAAGTGCCTTAAGCAACTTGCAAGCATTAGGAAGAAACTCACATGCGTTTCTCTGAAAGAGAAGCAGACTGTTCCAACACTTCAATTCACTGTGCGAAGTGAATGGAGTGTTGCATCACTTTCTAAATGCTGTCCTTTCAGAGAAAATCACTTTCCTTTGAAAGTGCCTTAAGCTACATTCTAGCATTCAAAGGAAACACACATGCGTTTCTCTGAAAGAGAAGCACTCTGTTCCAACACTTCAATTCATTGTGTGAAGTGAATGGAGTGTTGCCTCACTTTCTAAATGCTGTCCTTTCAGAGAAAATCACTTTCCTTTGAAAGTGCCTTAAGCTACTTACAAGCATTCACCAGAAACTCACATGCGTTTCTCTGAAAGAGAAGCAGTCTGTTCCAACACTTCAATTCAATGTGCGAAGTGAATGGAGTGTTACTTCACTTTCTAAATGCTGTCCTTTCAGAGAAAATCACTTTCCTTTGAGTGTGCCCTAAGCTACTTACAAGCATTCAACAGAAACTCACATGCATTTCTCTGAAAGAGAAGCAGTCTGTTCCAACACTTCAATTCACTGTGCGAAGTGAATGGAGTATTGCTTCACTTTCTAAATTATGTCCTTTCAGAGAAAATCACTTTCCTTTGAAAGTGCCTTAAGCAACTTGCAAGCATTCACAAGAAACACTAATGAGTTTATATGAAAGAGAAGCACTCTGTTCCAACACTTCAATTCACTGCACGAAGGGAATGGAGTGTTTCTTCACTTTCTAAATGCTGTCCTTTCAGAGAAAATCACTTTCCTTTGAAAGTGCCTTAAGCTACTTACAAGCATTCACCAGAAACTCACATGCGTTTCTCTAAAAGAGAAGCAGTCGGTTCCAACACTTCAATTCACTGTGCGAAGTGAATGGAGTGTTGCTTCACTTTCTAAATGCTGTCCTTTCAGAGAAAATCACTTTCCTTTGAAAGTGCCTTAAGCTACTTGCAAGCATTAGGAAGAAACTCACATGCGTTTCTCTGAAAGAGAAGCAGTCTGTTCCAACACTTCAATTCACTGTGCGAAGTGAATGGAGTGTTGCCTCACTTTCTAAATGCTGTCTTTTCAGAGAAAATCACTTTCTTTTGAAAGTGCCTTAACCTACTTTCAAGCATTCATAAAAAACTCACATGCGTTTCTCTGAAAGAGAAGCAGTCTGTTCCAACACTTCAATTCACTGTGCGAAGTGAATGGAGTGTTGCTTCAGTTTCTAAATGCTGTCCTTTCAGAGAAAATCACTTTCCTTTGAAAGTGCCTTAAGAAACTTGCAAGCATTCACAAGAAACTCACATGCGTTTCTCTGAAAGAGAAGCAGTCTGTTCCAACACTTCAATTCACTGTGCGAAGTGAATGGAGTGTTGCTTCACTTTCTAAATTATGTCCTTTCAGAGAAAATCACTTTCCTTTGAAAGTGCCTTAAGCTACTTACAAGCATTCACCAGAAACTCACATGCGTTTCTCTGAAAAAGAAGCAGTCTGTTCCAATACTTCAATTCACTGTGCGAAGTGAATGGAGTGTTGCTTCACTTTCTAAATGCTGTCCTTTCAGAGAAAATCACTTTCCATTGAAAGTAACTTAAGCTACTTACAAGCATTCATCAGAAACTCACATGCATTTCTCTAGAGAGAAGGAGTCTGTTCCAACAGTCAATTCACTGTGCGAAGTGAATGGAGTGTTGCTTCACTTTCTAAATGCTGTCCTTTCAGAGAAAATCACTTTCCTTTGAAAGTGCCTTAAGCTACTTACACGCATTCACCAGAAACTCACCTGCGTTTCTCTGAAAGAGAAGCAGTCTGTTCCAACACTTCAATTCACTGTGCGAAGTGAATGGAGTGTTGCTTCACTTTCTAAATGCTGTCCTTTCAGAGAAAATCACTTTCCTTTGAAAGTGCCTTAAGCAACTTGCAAGCATTAGGAAGAAACTCACATGCGTTTCTCTGAAAGAGAAGCAGACTGTTCCAACCCTTCAATTCACTGTGCGAAGTGAATGGAGTGTTGCATCACTTTCTAAATGCTGTCCTTTCAGAGAAAATCACTTTCCTTTGAAAGTGCCTTAAGCTACATTCTAGCATTCACAGGAAACACACATGCGTTTCTCTGAAAGAGAAGCACTCTGTTCCAACACTTCAATTCACTGTGTGAAGTGAATGGAGTGTTGCCTCACTTTCTAAATGCTGTCCTTTCAGAGAAAATCACTTTCCTTTGAAAGTGCCTTAAGCTACTTACACGCATTCACCAGAAACTCACATGCGTTTCTCTGAAAGAGAAGCAGTCTGTTCCAACACTTCAATTCACTGTGCGAAGTGAATGGAGTGTTGCTTCACTTTCTAAATGCTGTCCTTTCAGAGAAAATCACTTTCCTTTGAAAGTGCCTTAAGCAACTTACAAGCATTCACAAGAAACACTAATGCGTTTCTATGAGAGAGAAGCACTCTGTTCCAACACTTCAATTCACTGCACGAAGGGAATGGAGTGTTGCTTCACTTTCTAAATGCTGTCCTTTCAGAGAAAATCACTTTCCTTTGAAAGTGCCTTAAGCTACTTGCAAGCATTAGGAAGAAACTCACATGCGTTTCTCTGAAAGAGAAGCAGTCTGTTCCAACACTTCAATTCACTGTGCGAAGTGAATGGAGTGTTGCTTCACTTTCTAAATGCTGTCCTTTCAGAGAAAATCACTTTCCTTTGAAAGTGCCTTAAACTACTTTCAAGCATTCACAAAAAACTCACATGCGTTTCTCTTAAAGAGAAGCAGTCTGTTCCAACACTTCAATTCACTGTGCGAAGTGAATGGAGTGTTGCTTCAGTTTCTAAATGCTGTCCTTTCAGAGAAAATCACTTTCCTTTGAAAGTGCCTTAAGCAACTTGCAAGAATTCACAAGAAACTCACCTGCGTTTCTCTGAAAGAGAAGCAGTCTGTTGCAACACTTCAATTCACTGTGCGAAGTGAATGGAGTGTTGCTTCAGTTTCTAAATGCTGTCCTTTCAGAGAAAATCACTTTCCTTTGAAAGTGCCTTAAGCTACATTCTAGCATTCACAGGAAACACACATGCGTTTCTCTGAAAGAGAAGCACTCTGTTCCAACACTTCAATTCACTGTGTGAAGTGAATGGAGTGTTGCCTCACTTTCTAAATGCTGTCCTTTCAGAGAAAATCACTTTCCTTTGAAAGTGCCTTAAGCTACTTACAAGCATTCACCAGAAACTCACATGCGTTTCTCTGAAAGAGAAGCAGTCTGTTCCAACACTTCAATTCACTGTGCGAAGTGAATGGAGTGTTGCTTCACTTTCTAAATGCTGTCCTTTCAGAGAAAATCACTTTCCTTTGAAAGTGCCTTAAGCTACTTACACGCATTCACCAGAAACTCACATGCGTTTCTCTGAAAGAGAAGCAGTCTGTTCCAACACTTCAATTCACTGTGCGAAGTGAATGGAGTGTTGCTTCACTTTCTGAATTATGTCATTTCAGAGAAAATCACTTTCCTTTGAAAGTGCCTTAAGCAACTTACAAGCATTCACAAGAAACACTAATGCGTTTCTATGAGAGAGAAGCACTCTGTTCCAACACTTCAATTCACTGCACGAAGGGAATGGAGTGTTGCTTCACTTTCTAAATGCTGTCCTTTCAGAGAAAATCACTTTCCTTTGAAAGTGCCTTAAGCTACTTGCAAGCATTAGGAAGAAACTCACATGCGTTTCTCTGAAAGAGAAGCAGTCTGTTCCAACACTTCAATTCACTGTGCGAAGTGAATGGAGTGTTGCATCCCTTTCTAAATGCTGTCCTTTCAGAGAAAATCACTTTCCTTTGAAAGTGCCTTAAGCTACATTCTAGCATTCACAGGAAACACACATGTGTTTTTCTGAAAGAGAAGCACTCTGTTCCAACACTTCAATTCACTGTGTAGTGAATGGAGTGTTGCCTCACTTTCTAAATGCTGTCCTTTCAGAGAAAATCACTTTCCTTTGAAAGTGCCTTAAGCTACTTACAAGCATTCACCAGAAACTCACATGCGTTTCTCTGAAAGAGAAGCAGTCTGTTCCAACACTTCAATTCACAGTGCGAAGTGAATGGAGTGTTGCTTCACTTTCTAAATGCTGTCCTTTCAGAGAAAATCACTTTCCTTTGAAAGTGCCTTAAGCTACTTGCAAGCATTAGGAAGAAACTCACATGCGTTTCTCTGAAAGAGAAGCAGTCTGTTCCAACACTTCAATTCACTGTGTGAAGTGAATGGAGTGTTGCTTCACTTTCTAAATGCTGTCCTTTCAGAGAAAATCACTTTCCTTTGATAGTGCCTTAAGCTACTTGCAAGCATTAGGAAGAAACTCACATGCGTTTCTCTGAAAGAGAAGCAGTCTGTTCCAACACTTCAATTCACTGTGTGAAGTGAATAGAGTGTTGCCTCACTTTCTAAATGCTGTCCTTTCAGAGAAAATCACTTTCCTTTGAAAGTGCCTTAAGCTACTTACAAGCATTTAACAGAAACTCACATGCGTTTCTCTGAAAGAGAAGCAGTCTGTTCCAACACTTCAATTCACTGTGCGAAGTGAATGGAGTGTTGCTTCACTTTCTAAATGCTGTTCTTTCAGAGAAAATCAGTTTCCTTTGAAAGTGCCTTAAGCTACTTGCAAGCATTAGGAAGAAACTCACATGCGTTTCTCTGAAAGAGAAGCAGTCCGTTCCAACACTTCAATTCACTGTGCGAAGTGAATGGAGTGTTGCTTCACTTTCTAAATGCTGTCCTTTCAGAGAAAATCACTTTCCTTTGAAAGTGCCTTTAGCTACTTACAAGCATTCAACAGAAACTCACATGCATTTCTCTGAAAGAGAAGCAGTCTGTTCCAACACTTCAATTCACTGTGCGAAGTGAATGGAGTATTGCTTCACTTTCTAAATTATGTCATTTCAGAGAAAATCACTTTCCTTTGAAAGTGCCTTAAGCAACTTGCAAGCATTCACAAGAAACACTAATGAGTTTATATGAAAGAGAAACACTCTGTTCCAACACTTCAATTCACTGTGCGAAGTGAATGGAGTGTTGCTTCAGTTTCTAAATGCTGTCCTTTCAGAGAAAATCACTTTCCTTTGAAAGTGCCTTAAGCAACTTGCAAGAATTCACAAAAAACTCACATGCGTTTCTCTGAAAGAGAAGCAGTCTGTTCCAACACTTCAATTCACTGCACGAAGGGAATGGAGTGTTGCTTCACTTTCTAAATGCTGTCCTTTCAGAGAAAATCACTTTCCTTTGAAAGTGCCTTAAGCTACTTACAAGCATTAGGAAGAAACTCACATGCGTTTCTCTGAAAGAGAAGCAGTCTGTTCCAACACTTCAATTCACTGTGCGAAGTGAATGGAGTGTTGCATCACTTTCTAATTTCTGTCCTTTCAGAGAAAATCACTTTCCTTTGAAAGTGCCTTAAACTACATCCAAGCATTCACAAAAAACTCACATGCGTTTCTCTTAAAGAGAAGCAGTCTGTTCCACCACTTCAATTCACTGTGCGAAGTGAATGGAGTGTTGCTTCACATTCTAAATGCTGTCCTTTCAGAGAAAATCACTTTCCTTTGAAAGTGCCTTAAGCAACTTGCAAGAATTCACAAGAAACTCACATGCGTATCTCTGAAAGAGAAGCAGACTGTTCCAACACTTCAATTCACTGTGCGAAGTGAATGGAGTGTTGCATCACTTTCTAAATGCTGTCCTTTCAGAGAAAATCACTTTCCTTTGAAAGTGCCTTAAGCTACATTCTAGCATTCACAGGAAACACACATGCGTTTCTCTGAAAGAGAAGCACTCTGTTCCAACACTTCAATTCACTGTGTGAAGTGAATGGAGTGTTGCCTCACTTTCTAAATGCTGTCCTTTCAGAGAAAATCACTTTCCTTTGAAAGTGCCTTAAGCTACTTACAAGCATTTAACAGAAACTCACATGCGTTTCTCTGAAAGAGAAGCAGTCTGTTCCAACACTTCAATTCAATGTGCGAAGTGAATGGAGTGTTGCTTCACTTCCTAAATGCTGTCCTTTCAGAGAAAATCACTTTCCTTTGAAAGTGCCTTAAGCTACTTACAAGCATTCAACAGAAACTCACATGCATTTCTCTGAAAGAGAAGCAGTCTGTTCCAACCCTTCAATTCACTGTGCGAAGTGAATGGAGTGTTGCCTCACTTTCTAAATGCTGTCTTTTCAGAGAAAATCACTTTCCTTTGAAAGTGCCTTAAACTACTTTCAAGCATTCATAAAAAACTCACATGCGTTTCTCTGAAAGAGAAGCAGTCTGTTCCAACACTTCAATTCACTGTGCGAAGTGAATGGAGTGTTGCTTCAGTTTCTAAATGCTGTCCTTTCAGAGAAAATCACGTTCCTTTGAAAGTGCCTTAAGAAACTTGCAAGCATTCACAAGAAACTCACATGCGTTTCTCTGAAAGAGAAGCAGTCTGTTCCAACACTTCAATTCACTGTGCGAAGTGAATGGAGTGTTGCTTCACTTTCTAAATTATGTCCTTTCAGAGAAAATCACTTTCCTTTGAAAGTGCCTTAAGCAACTTACAAGCATTCACAAGAAACACTAATGCGTTTCTATGAGAGAGAAGCACTCTGTTCCAACACTTCAATTCACTGCACGAAGGGCATGGATTGTTGCTTCACTTTCTAAATGCTGTCCTTTCAGAGAAAATCACTTTCCTTTGAAAGTGCCTTAAGCTACTTACAAGCATTCAACAGAAACTCACATGCGTTTCTCTGAAAGAGAAGCAGTCTGTTCCAACACTTCAATTCACTGTGTGAAGTGAATGGAGTGTTGCTTCACTTTCTAAATGCTGTCCTTTCAGAGAAAATCACTTTCCTTTGAAAGTGCCTTAAACTACTTTCAAGCATTCACAAAAAACTCACATGCGTTTCTCTTAAAGAGAAGCAGTCTGTTCCAACACTTCAATTCACTGTGCGAAGTGAATGGAGTGTTGCTTCAGTTTCTAAATGCTGTCCTTTCAGAGAAAATCACTTTCCTTTGAAAGTGCCTTAAGCAACTTGCAAGAATTCACAAAAAACTCACATGCGTTTCTCTGAAAGAGAAGCAGTCTGTTCCAACACTTCAATTCACTGCACGAAGGGAATGGAGTATTGCTTCACTTTCTAAATGCTGTCCTTTCAGAGAAAATCACTTTCCTTTGAAAGTGCCTTAAGCTACTTACAAGCATTAGGAAGAAACTCACATGCGTTTCTCTGAAAGAGAAGCAGTCTGTTCCAACACTTCAATTCACTGTGCGAAGTGAATGGAGTGTTGCATCACTTTCTAAATTCTGTCCTTTCAGAGAAAATCACTTTCCTTTGAAAGTGCCTTAAACTACATTCAAGCATTCACAAAAAACTCACATGCGTTTCTCTTAAAGAGAAGCAGTCTGTTCCAACACTTCAATTCACTGTGTGAAGTGAATGGAGTGTTGCTTCACTTTCTAAATGCTGTCCTTTCAGAGAAAATCACTTTCCTTTGAAAGTGCCTTAAGCTACTAACAAGCATTCACCAGAAACTCACATGCGTTTCTCTGAAAGAGAAGCAGTCTGTTCCAATACTTCAATTCACTCTGCGAAGTGAATGGAGTGTTGCTTCACTTTCTAAATGCTGTCCTTCCAGAGAAAATCACTTTCCTTTGAAAGTGCCTTAAGCTACTTACAAGCATTCAACAGAAACTCACATGCATTTCTCTGAAAGAGAAGCAGTCTGTTCCAACACTTCAATTCACTGTGCGAAGTGAATGGAGTGTTGCTTCACTTTCTAAATGCTGTCCTTTCAGAGAAAATCACTTTCCTTTGAAAGTGCCTTAAGCTACTTGCAAGCATTAGGAAGAAACTCACATGCGTTTCTCTGAAAGAGAAGCAGTCTGTTCCAACACTTCAATTCACTGTGCGAAGTGAATGGAGTGTTGCCTCACTTTCTAAATGCTGTCTTTTCAGAGAAAATCACTTTCCTTTGAAAGTGCCTTAAACTACTTTCAAGCATTCATAAAAAACTCACATGCGTTTCTCTGAAAGAGAAGCAGTCTGTTCCAACACTTCAATTCACTGTGCGAAGTGAATGGAGTGTTGCTTCAGTTTCTAAATGCTGTCCTTTCAGAGAAAATCACTTTCCTTTGAAAGTGCCTTAAGAAACTTGCAAGCATTCACAAGAAACTCACATGCGTTTCTCTGAAAGAGAAGCAGTCTGTTCCAACACTTCAATTCACTGTGCGAAGTGAATGGAGTGTTGCTTCACTTTCTAAATTCTGTCCTTTCAGAGAAAATCACTTTCCTTTGAAAGTGCCTTAAGCTACTTACAAGCATTAGGAAGAAACTCACATGCGTTTCTCTGAAAGAGAAGCAGTCTGTTCCAACACTTCAATTCACTGTGCGAAGTGAATGGAGTGTTGCATCACTTTCTAAATTCTGTCCTTTCAGAGAAAATCACTTTCCTTTGAAAGTGCCTTAAACTACATTCAAGCATTCACAAAAAACTCACATGCGTTTCTCTAAAAGAGAAGCAGTCTGTTCCAACACTTCAATTCACTGTGCGAAGTGAATGGAGTGTTGCTTCACTTTCTAAATGCTGTCCTTTCAGAGAAAATCACTTTCCTTTGAAAGTGCCTTTAGCTACTTACAAGCATTCAACAGAAACTCACATGCATTTCTCTGAAAGAGAAGCAGTCTGTTCCAACACTTCAATTCACTGTGCGAAGTGAATGGAGTATTGCTTCACTTTCTAAATTATGTCATTTCAGAGAAAATCACTTTCCTTTGAAAGTGCCTTAAGCAACTTGCAAGCATTCACAAGAAACACTAATGAGTTTATATGAAAGAGAAACACTCTGTTCCAATACTTCAATTCACTGTGCGAAGTGAATGGAGTGTTGCTTCAGTTTCTAAATGCTGTCCTTTCAGAGAAAATCACTTTCCTTTGAAAGTGCCTTAAGCAACTTGCAAGAATTCACAAAAAACTCACATGCGTTTCTCTGAAAGAGAAGCAGTCTGTTCCAACACTTCAATTCACTGTACGAAGGGAATGGAGTGTTGCTTCACTTTCTAAATGCTGTCCTTTCAGAGAAAATCACTTTCCTTTGAAAGTGCCTTAAGCTACTTACAAGCATTAGGAAGAAACTCACATGCGTTTCTCTGAAAGAGAAGCAGTCTGTTCCAACACTTCAATTCACTGTGCGAAGTGAATGAAGTGTTGCATCACTTTCTAATTTCTGTCCTTTCAGAGAAAATCACTTTCCTTTGAAAGTGCCTTAAACTACATCCAAGCATTCACAAAAAACTCACATGCGTTTCTCTTAAAGAGAAGCAGTCTGTTCCACCACTTCAATTCACTGTGCGAAGTGAATGGAGTGTTGCTTCACTTTCTAAATGCTGTCCTTTCAGAGAAAATCACTTTCCTTTGAAAGTGCCTTAAGCAACTTGCAAGAATTCACAAGAAACTCACATGCGTATCTCTGAAAGAGAAGCAGACTGTTCCAACACTTCAATTCACTGTGCGAAGTGAATGGAGTGTTGCATCACTTTCTAAATGCTGTCCTTTCAGAGAAAATCACTTTCCTTTGAAAGTGCCTTAAGCTACATTCTAGCATTCACAGGAAACACACATGCGTTTCTCTGAAAGAGAAGCACTCTGTTCCAACACTTCAATTCACTGTGTGAAGTGAATGGAGTGTTGCCTCACTTTCTAAATGCTGTCCTTTCAGAGAAAATCACTTTCCTTTGAAAGTGCCTTAAGCTACTTACAAGCATTTAACAGAAACTCACATGCGTTTCTCTGAAAGAGAAGCAGTCTGTTCCAACACTTCAATTCAATGTGCGAAGTGAATGGAGTGTTGCTTCACTTTCTAAATGCTGTCCTTTCAGAGAAAATCACTTTCCTTTGAAAGTGCCTTAAGCTACTTACAAGCATTCAACAGAAACTCACATGCATTTCTCTGAAAGAGAAGCAGTCTGTTCCAACACTTCAATTCACTGTGCGAAGTGAATGGAGTATTGCTTCACTTTCTAAATTATGTCCTTTCAGAGAAAATCACTTTCCTTTGAAAGTGCCTTAAGCAACTTGCAAGCATTCACAAGAAACACTAATGAGTTTATATGAAAGAGAAGCACTCTGTTCCAACACTTCAATTCATTGCACGAAGGGAATGGAGTGTTGCTTCACTTTCTAAATGCTGTCCTTTCAGAGAAAATCACTTTCTTTGAAAGTGCCTTAAGCTACTTACAAGCATTCACCAGAAACTCACATGCGTTTCTCTAAAAGAGAAGCAGTCGGTTCCAACACTTCAATTCACTGTGCGAAGTGAATGGAGTGTTGCTTCACTTTCTAAATGCTGTCCTTTCAGAGCAAATCACTTTCCTTTGAAAGTGCCTTAAGCTACTTGCAAGCATTAGGAAGAAACTCACATGCGTTTCTCTGAAAGAGAAGCAGTCTGTTCCAACCCTTCAATTCACTGTGCGAAGTGAATGGAGTGTTGCCTCACTTTCTAAATGCTGTCTTTTCAGAGAAAATCACTTTCCTTTGAAAGTGCCTTAAACTACTTTCAAGCATTCATAAAAAACTCACATGTGTTTCTCTGAAAGAGAAGCAGTCTGTTGCAACACTTCAATTCACTGTGCGAAGTGAATGGAGTGTTGCTTCAGTTTCTAAATGCTGTCCTTTCACAGAAAATCACTTTCCTTTGAAAGTGCCTTAAGAAACTTGCAAGCATTCACAAGAAACTCACATGCGTTTCTCTGAAAGAGAAGCAGTCTGTTCCAACACTTCAATTCACTGTGCGAAGTGAATGGAGTGTTGCTTCACTTTCTAAATTATGTCCTTTCAGAGAAAATCACTTTCCTTTGAAAGTGCCTTAAGCAACTTACAAGCATTCACAAGAAACACTAATGCGTTTCTATGAGAGAGAAGCACTCTGTTCCAACACTTCAATTCACTGCACGAAGGGCATGGATTGTTGCTTCACTTTCTAAATGCTGTCCTTTCAGAGAAAATGACTTTCCTTTGAAACTGCCTTAAGCTACTTACAAGCATTCAACAGAAACTCACATGCGTTTCTCTGAAAGAGAAGCAGTCTGTTCCAACACTTCAATTCACTGTGTGAAGTGAATGGAGTGTTGCTTCACTTTCTAAATGCTGTCCTTTCAGAGAAAATCACTTTCCTTTGAAAGTGCCTTAAACTACTTTCAAGCATTCACAAAAAACTCACATGCGTTTCTCTTAAAGAGAAGCAGTCTGTTCCAACACTTCAATTCACTGTGCGAAGTGAATGGAGTGTTGCTTCAGTTTCTAAATGCTGTCCTTTCAGAGAAAATCACTTTCCTTTGAAAGTGCCTTAAGCAACTTGCAAGAATTCACAAAAAACTCACATGCGTTTCTCTGAAAGAGAAGCAGTCTGTTCCAACACTTCAATTCACTGCACGAAGGGAATGGAGTATTGCTTCACTTTCTAAATGCTGTCCTTTCAGAGAAAATCACTTTCCTTTGAAAGTGCCTTAAGCTACTTACAAGCATTAGGAAGAAACTCACATGCGTTTCTCTGAAAGAGAAGCAGTCTGTTCCAACACTTCAATTCACTGTGCGAAGTGAATGGAGTGTTGCATCACTTTCTAAATTCTGTCCTTTCAGAGAAAATCACTTTCCTTTGAAAGTGCCTTAAACTACATTCAAGCATTCACAAAAAACTCACATGCGTTTCTCTTAAAGAGAAGCAGTCTGTTCCAACACTTCAATTCACTGTGTGAAGTGAATGGAGTGTTGCTTCACTTTCTAAATGCTGTCCTTTCAGAGAAAATCACTTTCCTTTGAAAGTGCCTTAAGCTACTAACAAGCATTCACCAGAAACTCACATGCGTTTCTCTGAAAGAGAAGCAGTCTGTTCCAATACTTCAATTCACTCTGCGAAGTGAATGGAGTGTTGCTTCACTTTCTAAATGCTGTCCTTTCAGAGAAAATCACTTTCCTTTGAAAGTGCCTTAAGCTACTTACAAGCATTCAACAGAAACTCACATGCATTTCTCTGAAAGAGAAGCAGTCTGTTCCAACACTTCAATTCACTGTGCGAAGTGAATGGAGTGTTGCTTCACTTTCTAAATGCTGTCCTTTCAGAGAAAATCACTTTCCTTTGAAAGTGCCTTAAGCTACTTGCAAGCATTAGGAAGAAACTCACATGCGTTTCTCTGAAAGAGAAGCAGTCTGTTCCAACACTTCAATTCACTGTGCGAAGTGAATGGAGTGTTGCCTCACTTTCTAAATGCTGTCTTTTCAGAGAAAATCACTTTCCTTTGAAAGTGCCTTAAACTACTTTCAAGCATTCATAAAAAACTCACATGCGTTTCTCTGAAAGAGAAGCAGACTGTTCCAACACTTCAATTCACTGTGCGAAGTGAATGGAGTGTTGCTTCAGTTTCTAAATGCTGTCCTTTCAGAGAAAATCACTTTCCTTTGAAAGTGCCTTAAGAAACTTGCAAGCATTCACAAGAAACTCACATGCGTTTCTCTGAAAGAGAAGCAGTCTGTTCCAACACTTCAATTCACTGTGCGAAGTGAATGGAGTGTTGCTTCACTTTCTAAATTCTGTCCTTTCAGAGAAAATCACTTTCCTTTGAAAGTGCCTTAAGCTACTTACAAGCATTAGGAAGAAACTCACATGCGTTTCTCTGAAAGAGAAGCAGTCTGTTCCAACACTTCAATTCACTGTGCGAAGTGAATGGAGTGTTGCATCACTTTCTAAATTCTGTCCTTTCAGAGAAAATCACTTTCCTTTGAAAGTGCCTTAAACTACATTCAAGCATTCACAAAAAACTCACATGCGTTTCTCTTAAAGAGAAGCAGTCTGTTCCAACACTTCAATTCACTGTGCGAAGTGAATGGAGTGTTGCTTCAGTTTCTAAATGCTGTCCTTTCAGAGAAAATCACTTTCCTTTGAAAGTGCCTTAAGCAACTTGCAAGAATTCACAAGAAACTTACATGCGTTTCTCTGAAAGAGAAGCAGTCTGTTCCAACACTTCAATTCACTGTGTGAAGTGAATGGAGTGTTGCTTCACTTTCTAAATGCTGTCCTTTCAGAGAAAATCACTTTCCTTTGAAAGTGCCTTAAGCTACTAACAAGCATTCACCAGAAACTCACATGCGTTTCTCTGAAAGAGAAGCAGTCTGTTCCAATACTTCAATTCACTCTGCGAAGTGAATGGAGTGTTGCTTCACTTTCTAAATGCTGTCCTTTCAGAGAAAATCACTTTCCTTTGAAAGTGCCTTAAGCTACTTACAAGCATTCAACAGAAACTCACATGCATTTCTCTGAAAGAGAAGCAGTCTGTTCCAACACTTCAATTCACTGTGCGAAGTGAATGGAGTGGTGCTTCACTTTCTAAATGCTGTCCTTTCAGAAAAAATCACTTTCCTTTGAAAGTGCCTTAAGCTACTTACAAGCATTCACCAGAAACTCACATGCGTTTCTCTGAAAGAGAAGCAGTCTGTTCCAACACTTCAATTCACTGTGCGAAGTGAATGGAGTGTTGCTTCACTTTCTAAATGCTGTCCTTTCAGAGAAAATCACTTTCCTTTGAAAGTGCCTTAAGCTACTTACAAGCATTCACCAGAAACTCACATGCGTTTCTCTGAAAAAGAAGCAGTCTGTTCCACTACTTCAATTCACTGTGCGAAGTGAATGGAGTGTTGCTTCACTTTCTAAATGCTGTCGTTTCAGAGAAAATCACTTTCCATTGAAAGTAACTTAAGCTACTTACAAGCATTCATCAGAAACTCACATGCATTTCTCTGAAAGAGAAGCAGTCTGTTCCAACAGTCAATTCACTGTGCGAAGTGAATGGAGTGTTGCTTCACTTTCTAAATGCTGTCCTTTCAGAGAAAATCACTTTCCTTTGAAAGTGCCTTAAGCTACTTACACGCATTCACCAGAAACTCACCTGCGTTTCTCTGAAAGAGAAGCAGTCTGTTCCAACACTTCAATTCACTGTGCGAAGTGAATGGAGTATTGCCTCACTTTCTAAATGCTGTCCTTTCAGAGAAAATCACTTTCCTTTGAAAGTGCCTTAAGCTACTTGCAAGCATTAGGAAGAAACTCACATGCGTTTCTCTGAAAGAGAAGCAGACTGTTCCAACACTTCAATTCACTGTGCGAAGTGAATGGAGTGTTGCATCACTTTCTAAATGCTGTCCTTTCAGAGAAAATCACTTTCCTTTGAAAGTGCCTTAAGCTACATTCTAGCATTCACAGGAAACACACATGCGTTTCTCTGAAAGAGAAGCACTCTGTTCCAACACTTCAATTCACTGTGCGAAGTGAATGGAGTGTTGCTTCAGTTTCTAAATGCTGTCCTTTCAGAGAAAATCACTTTCCTTTGAAAGTGTCTTAAGCAACTTGCAAGAATTCACAAAAAACTCACATGCGTTTCTCTGAAAGAGAAGCAGTCTGTTCCAACATTTCAATTCACTGCACGAAGGGAATGGAGTGTTGCATCACTTTCTAAATGCTGTCCTTTCAGAGAAAATCACTTTCCTTTGAAAGTGCCTTAAACTACATTCAAGCATTCACAAAAAACTCACATGCGTTTCTCTTAAAGAGAAGCAGTCTGTTCCAACACTTCAATTCACTGTGCGAAGTGAATGGAGTGTTGCTTCAGTTTCTAAATGCTGTCCTTTCAGAGAAAATCACTTTCCTTTGAAAGTGCCTTAAGCAACTTGCAAGAATTCACAAGAAACTCACATGCGTTTCTCTGAAAGAGAAGCAGTCTGTTCCAACACTTCAATTCACTGTGTGAAGTGAATGGAGTGTTGCTTCACTTTCTAAATGCTGTCCTTTCAGAGAAAATCACTTTCCTTTGAAAGTGCCTTAAGCTACTAACAAGCATTCACCAGAAACTCACATGTGTTTCTCTGAAAGAGAAGCAGTCTGTTCCAATACTTCAATTCACTCTGCGAAGTGAATGGAGTGTTGCTTCACTTTCTAAATGCTGTCCTTTCAGAGAAAATCACTTTCCTTTGAAAGTGCCTTAAGCTACTTACAAGCATTCAACAGAAATTCACATGCATTTCTCTGAAAGAGAAGCAGTCTGTTCCAACACTTCAATTCACTGTGCGAAGTGAATGGAGTGGTGCTTCACTTTCTAAATGCTGTCCTTTCAGAGAAAATCACTTTCCTTTGAAAGTGCCTTAAGCTACTTACACGCATTCACCAGAAACTCACCTACGTTTCTCTGAAAGAGAAGCAGTCTGTTCCAACACTTCAATTCACTGTGCGAAGTGAATGGAGTGTTGCTTCACTTTCTAAATGCTGCCCTTTCAGAGAAAATCACTTTCCTTTGAAAGTGCCTTAAGCTACTTGCAAGCATTAGGAAGAAACACACATGCGTTTCTCTGAAAGAGAAGCAGACTGTTCCAACACTTCAATTCACTGTGCGAAGTGAATGGAGTGTTGCATCACTTTCTAAATGCTGTCCTTTCTGAGAAAATCACTTTCCTTTGAAAGTGCCTTAAGCTACATTCTAGCATTCACAGGAAACACACATGCGTTTCTCTGAAAGAGAAGCACTCTGTTCCAACACTTCAATTCACTGTGTGAAGTGAATGGAGTGTTGCCTCACTTTCTAAATGCTGTCCTTTCAGAGAAAATCACTTTCCTTTGAAAGTGCCTTAAGCTACTTACAAGCATTCAACAGAAACTCACATGCATTTCTCTGAAAGAGAAGCAGTCTGTTCCAACACTTCAATTCACTGTGCGAAGTGAATGGAGTATTGCTTCACTTTCTAAATTATGTCCTTTCAGAGAAAATCACTTTCCTTTGAAAGTGCCTTAAGCAACTTGCAAGCATTCACAAGAAACACTAATGAGTTTATATGAAAGAGAAGCACTCTGTTCCAACACTTCAATTCACTGCACGAAGTGAATGGAGTGTTGCTTCACTTTCTAAATGCTGTCCTTTCAGAGAAAATCACTTTCCATTGAAAGTGCCTTAAACTACTTTCAAGCATTCACAAAAAACTCACATGCGTTTCTCTGAAAGAGAAGCAGACTGTTCCAACACTTCAATTCACTGTGCGAAGTGAATGGAGTGTTGCTTCACTTTCTAAATGCTGTCCTTTCAGAGAAAATCCCTTTCCTTTGAATGTGCCTTAAGCTACTTGCAAGCATTTAACAGAAACTCACATGCGTTTCTCTGAAAGAGAAGCAGTCTGTTCCAACACTTCAATTCACTGTGCGAAGTGAATGGAGTGTTGCTTCACTTTCTAAATGCTGTCCAATCAGAGAAAATCACTTTCCTTTGAAAGTGCCTTAAGAAACTTGCAAGCATTCACAAGAAACTCACATGCGTTACTCTGAAAGAGAAGCAGTCTGTTCCAACACTTCAATTCACTGTGCGAAGTGAATGGAGTGTTGCTTCACTTTCTAAATGCTGTCCTTTCAGAGAAAATCACTTTCCTTTGAAAGTGCCGTAAGCTACTTGCAAGCATTCACCAGAAACTCACATGCGTTTCTCTGAAAGAGAAGCAGTCTGTTCCAATACTTCAATTCACTCTGCGAAGTGAATGGAGTGTTGCTTCACTTTCTAAATGCTGTCCTTTCAGAAAAAATCACTTTCCTTTGAAAGTGCATTAAGCTACTTACAAGCATTCACCAGAAACTCACATGCGTTTCTCTGAAAGAGAAGCAGTCTGTTCCAACACTTCAATTCACTGTGCGAAGTGAATGGAGTGTTGCTTCACTTTCTAAATGCTGTCCTTTCAGAGAAAATCACTTTCCTTTGAACGTGCCTTAAGCTACTTGCAAGCATTAGGAAGAAACTCACAGGCGTTTCTCTGAAAGAGAAGCAGTCTGTTCCAAAACTTCAATTCACTGTGCGAAGTGAATGGAGTGTCGCTTCACTTTCGAAATGCTGTCCTCTCAGAGAAAATCACTTTCCTTTGATAGTGCCTTAAGCTACTTGCAAGCATTAGGAAGAAACTCACATGCGTTTCTCTGAAAGAGAAGCAGTCTGTTCCAACACTTCAATTCACTGTGTGAAGTGAATAGAGTGTTGCCTCACTTTCTAAATGCTGTCCTTTCAGAGAAAATCACTTTCCTTTGAAAGTGCCTTAAGCTACTTACAAGCATTAGGAAGAAACTCACATGCGTTTCTCTGAAAGAGAAGCAGTCTGTTCCAACACTTCAATTCACTGTGCGAAGTGAATGGAGTGTTGCTTCACTTTCTAAATGCTGTTCTTTCAGAGAAAATCACTTTCCTTTGAAAGTGCCTTAAGCTACTTGCAAGCATTAGGAAGAAACTCACATGCGTTTCTTTGAAAGAGAAGCAGTCCGTTCCAACACTTCAATTCACTGTGCGAAGTGAATGGAGTGTTGCTTCACTTTCTAAATGCTGTCCTTTCAGAGAAAATCACTTTCCTTTGAAAGTGCCTTAAGCTACTTGCAAGCATTAGGAAGAAACTCACATGCGTTTCTCTGAAAGAGAAGCAGTCTGTTCCAACACTTCAATTCACTGTGCGAAGTGAATGGAGTGTTGCTTCACTTTCTAAATGCTGTCGTTTCAGAGAAAATCAATTTCCATTGAAAGTAATTTAAGCTACTTACAAGCATTCATCAGAAACTCACATGCATTTCTCTGAAAGAGAAGCAGTCTGTTCCAACAGTCAATTCACTGTGCGAAGTGAATGGAGTGTTGCTTCACTTTCTAAATGCTGTCCTTTCAGAGAAAATCACTTTCCTTTGAAAGTGCCTTAAGCTACTTACACGCATTCACCAGAAACTCACCTGCGTTTCTCTGAAAGAGAAGCAGTCTGTTCCAACACTTCAATTCACTGTGCGAAGTGAATGGAGTATTGCTTCACTTTCTAAATGCTGTCCTTTCAGAGAAAATCACTTTCCTTTGAAAGTGCCTTAAGCTACTTGCAAGCATTAGGAAGAAACTCACATGCGTTTCTCTGAAAGAGAAGCAGACTGTTCCAACACTTCAATTCACTGTGCGAAGTGAATGGAGTGTTGCATCACTTTCTAAATGCTGTCCTTTCAGAGAAAATCACTTTCCTTTGAAAGTGCCTTAAGCTACTTACAAGCATTCAACAGAAATTCACATGCATTTCTCTGAAAGAGAAGCAGTCTGTTCCAACACTTCAATTCACTGTGCGAAGTGAATGGAGTGGTGCTTCACTTTCTAAATGCTGTCCTTTCAGAGAAAATCACTTTCCTTTGAAAGTGCCTTAAGCTACTTACACGCATTCACCAGAAACTCACCTACGTTTCTCTGAAAGAGAAGCAGTCTGTTCCAACACTTCAATTCACTGTGCGAAGTGAATGGAGTGTTGCTTCACTTTCTAAATGCTGCCCTTTCAGAGAGAATCACTTTCCTTTGAAAGTGCCTTAAGCTACTTGCAAGCATTAGGAAGAAACTTACATGCGTTTCTCTGAAAGAGAAGCAGACTGTTCCAACACTTCAATTCACTGTGCGAAGTGAATGGAGTGTTGCATCACTTTCTAAATGCTGTCCTTTCTGAGAAAATCACTTTCCTTTGAAAGTGCCTTAAGCTACATTCTAGCATTCACAGGAAACACACATGCGTTTCTCTGAAAGAGAAGCACTCTGTTCCAACACTTCAATTCACTGTGTGAAGTGAATGGAGTGTTGCCTCACTTTCTAAATGCTGTCCTTTCAGAGAAAATCACTTTCCTTTGAAAGTGCCTTAAGCTACTTACAAGCATTCAACAGAAACTCACATGCATTTCTCTGAAAGAGAAGCAGTCTGTTCCAACACTTCAATTCACTGTGCGAAGTGAATGGAGTATTGCTTCACTTTCTAAATTATGTCCTTTCAGAGAAAATCACTTTCCTTTGAAAGTGCCTTAAGCAACTTGCAAGCATTCACAAGAAACACTAATGAGTTTATATGAAAGAGAAGCACTCTGTTCCAACACTTCAATTCACTGCACGAAGTGAATGGAGTGTTGCTTCACTTTCTAAATGCTGTTCTTTCAGAGAAAATCACTTTCCTTTGAAAGTGCCTTAAGCTACTTGCAAGCATTAGGAAGAAACTCACATGCGTTTCTCTGAAAGAGAAGCAGTCCGTTCCAACACTTCAATTCACTGTGCGAAGTGAATGGAGTGTTGCTTCACTTTCTAAATGCTGTCCTTTCAGAGAAAATCACTTTCCTTAGAAAGTGCCGTAAGCTACTTGCAAGCATTCACCAGAAACTCACATGCGTTTCTCTGAAAGAGAAGCAGTCTGTTCCAATACTTCAATTCACTCTGCGAAGTGAATGGAGTGTTGCTTCACTTTCTAAATGCTGTCCTTTCAGAAAAAATCACTTTCCTTTGAAAGTGCATTAAGCTACTTACAAGCATTCACCAGAAACTCACATGCGTTTCTCTGAAAGAGAAGCAGTCCGTTCCAACACTTCAATTCACTGTGCGAAGTGAATGGAGTGTTGTTTCACTTTCTAAATGCTGTCCTTTCAGAGAAAATCACTTTCCTTTGAAAGTGCCTTAAGCTACTTGCAAGCATTAGGAAGAAACACACATGCGTTTCTCTGAAAGAGAAGCAGTCTGTTCCAACACTTCAATTCACAGTGGGAAGTGAATGGAGTGTTGCCTCACTTTCTAAATGCTGTCCTTTCAGAGAAAATCACTTTCCATTGAAAGTGCCTTAAACTACTTTCAAGCATTCACAAAAAACTCACATGCGTTTCTCTGAAAGAGAAGCAGACTGTTCCAACACTTCAATTCACTGTGCGAAGTGAATGGAGTGTTGCTTCACTTTCTAAATGCTGTCCTTTCAGAGAAAATCCCTTTCCTTTGAATGTGCCTTAAGCTACTTGCAAGCATTTAACAGAAACTCACATGCGTTTCTCTGAAAGAGAAGCAGTCTGTTCAAACACTTCAATTCACTGTGCGAAGTGAATGGAGTGTTGCTTCACTTTCTAAATGCTGTCCAATCAGAGAAAATCACTTTCCTTTGAAAGTGCCTTAAGAAACTTGCAAGCATTCACAAGAAACTCACATGCGTTACTCTGAAAGAGAAGCAGTCTGTTCCAACACTTCAATTCACTGTGCGAAGTGAATGGAGTGTTGCTTCACTTTCTAAATGCTGTCCTTTCAGAGAAAATCACTTTCCTTTGAAAGTGCCGTAAGCTACTTGCAAGCATTCACCAGAAACTCACATGCGTTTCTCTGAAAGAGAAGCAGTCTGTTCCAATACTTCAATTCACTCTGCGAAGTGAATGGAGTGTTGCTTCACTTTCTAAATGCTGTCCTTTCAGAAAAAATCACTTTCCTTTGAAAGTGCATTAAGCTACTTACAAGCATTCACCAGAAACTCACATGCGTTTCTCTGAAAGAGAAGCAGTCTGTTCCAACACTTCAATTCACTGTGCGAAGTGAATGGAGTGTTGCTTCACTTTCTAAATGCTGTCCTTTCAGAGAAAATCACTTTCCTTTGAAAGTGCCTTAAGCTACTTGCAAGCATTAGGAAGAAACTCACAGGCGTTTCTCTGAAAGAGAAGCAGTCTGTTCCAAAACTTCAATTCACTGTGCGAAGTGAATGGAGTGTCGCTTCACTTTCGAAATGCTGTCCTCTCAGAGAAAATCACTTTCCTTTGATAGTGCCTTAAGCTACTTGCAAGCATTAGGAAGAAACTCACATGCGTTTCTCTGAAAGAGAAGCAGTCTGTTCCAACACTTCAATTCACTGTGTGAAGTGAATAGAGTGTTGCCTCACTTTCTAAATGCTGTCCTTTCAGAGAAAATCACTTTCCTTTGAAAGTGCCTTAAGCTACTTACAAGCATTAGGAAGAAACTCACATGCGTTTCTCTGAAAGAGAAGCAGTCTGTTCCAACACTTCAATTCACTGTGCGAAGTGAATGGAGTGTTGCTTCACTTTCTAAATGCTGTTCTTTCAGAGAAAATCACTTTCCTTTGAAAGTGCCTTAAGCTACTTGCAAGCATTAGGAAGAAACTCACATGCGTTTCTTTGAAAGAGAAGCAGTCCGTTCCAACACTTCAATTCACTGTGCGAAGTGAATGGAGTGTTGCTTCACTTTCTAAATGCTGTCCTTTCAGAGAAAATCACTTTCCTTTGAAAGTGCCTTAAGCTACTTGCAAGCATTAGGAAGAAACTCACATGCGTTTCTCTGAAAGAGAAGCAGTCTGTTCCAACACTTCAATTCACTGTGCGAAGTGAATGGAGTGTTGCTTCACTTTCTAAATGCTGTCGTTTCAGAGAAAATCACTTTCCATTGAAAGTAATTTAAGCTACTTACAAGCATTCATCAGAAACTCACATGCATTTCTCTGAAAGAGAAGCAGTCTGTTCCAACAGTCAATTCACTGTGCGAAGTGAATGGAGTGTTGCTTCACTTTCTAAATGCTGTCCTTTCAGAGAAAATCACTTTCCTTTGAAAGTGCCTTAAGCTACTTACACGCATTCACCAGAAACTCACCTGCGTTTCTCTGAAAGAGAAGCAGTCTGTTCCAACACTTCAATTCACTGTGCGAAGTGAATGGAGTGTTGCTTCACTTTCTAAATGCTGTCCTTTCAGAGAAAATCACTTTCCTTTGAAAGTGCCTTAAGCTACTTGCAAGCATTAGGAAGAAACTCACATGCGTTTCTCTGAAAGAGAAGCAGACTGTTCCAACACTTCAATTCACTGTGCGAAGTGAATGGAGTGTTGCATCACTTTCTAAATGCTGTCCTTTCAGAGAAAATCACTTTCCTTTGAAAGTGCCTTAAGCTACATTCTAGCATTCACAGGAAACACACATGCGTTTCTCTGAAAGAGAAGCAGTCTGTTCCAACACTTCAATTCACTGTGTGAAGTGAATGGAGTGTTGCCTCACTTTCTAAATGCTGTCCTTTCAGAGAAAATCACTTTCCTTTGAAAGTGCCTTAAGCTACTTACAAGCATTCACCAGAAACTCACATGCGTTTCTCTGAAAGAGAAGCAGTCTGTTCTAACACTTCAATTCAATGTGCGAAGTGAATGGAGTGTTGCTTCACTTTCTAAATGCTGTCCTTTCAGAGAAAATCACTTTCCTTTGAAAGTTCCTTAAGCTACTTACAAGCATTCAACAGAAACTCACATGCATTTCTCTGAAAGAGAAGCAGTCTGTTCCAACACTTCAATTCACTGTGCGAAGTGAATGGAGTATTGCTTCACTTTCCAAATTATGTCCTTTCCGAGAAAATCACTTTCCTTTGAAAGTGCCTTAAGCAACTTGCAAGCATTCACAAGAAACACTAATGAGTTTATATGAAAGAGAAGCACTCTTTTCCAACACTTCAATTCACTGCACGAAGGGAATGGAGTGTTGCTTCACTTTCTAAATGCTGTCCTTTCAGAGAAAATCACTTTCCTTTGAAAGTGCCTTAAGCTACTTACAAGCATTAGGAAGAAACTCACATGCGTTACTCTGAAAGAGAAGCAGTCTGTTCCAACACTTCAATTCACTGTGCGAAGTGAATGGAGTTTTGCATCACTTTCTAAATGCTGGCCTTTCAGAGAAAATCACTTTCCTTTGAAAGTGCCTTAAACTACATTCAAGCATTCACAAAAAACTCACATGCGTTTCTCTTAAAGAGAAGCAGTCTGTTCCAACACTTCAATTCACTGTGCGAAGTGAATGGAGTGTTGCTTCAGTTTCTAAATGCTGTCCTTTCAGAGAAAATCACTTTCCTTTGAAAGTGCCTTAAGCAACTTGCAAGAATTCACAAGAAACTCACATGCGTTTCTCTGAAAGAGAAGCAGTCTGTTCCAACACTTCAATTCACTGTGTGAAGTGAATGGAGTGTTGCTTCACTTTATAAATGCTGTCCTTTCAGAGAAAATCACTTTCCTTTGAAAGTGCCTAAGCTACTAACAAGCATTCACCAGAAACTCACATGCGTTTCTCTGAAAGAGAAGCAGTCTGTTCCAATACTTCAATTCACTCTGCGAAGTGAATGGAGTGTTGCTTCACTTTCTAAATGCTGTCCTTTCAGAGAAAATCACTTTCCTTTGAAAGTGCCTTAAGCTACTTACAAGCATTCAACAGAAATTCACATGCATTTCTCTGAAAGAGAAGCAGTCTGTTCCAACACTTCAATTCACTGTGCGAAGTGAATGGAGTGGTGCTTCACTTTCTAAATGCTGTCCTTTCAGAGAAAATCACTTTCCTTTGAAAGTGCCTTAAGCTACTTACACGCATTCACCAGAAACTCACCTACGTTTCTCTGAAAGAGAAGCAGTCTGTTCCAACACTTCAATTCACTGTGCGAAGTGAATGGAGTGTTGCTTCACTTTCTAAATGCTGTCCTTTCAGAGAAAATCACTTTCCTTTGAAAGTGCCTTAAGCTACTTGCAAGCATTAGGAAGAAACTCACATGCGTTTCTCTGAAAGAGAAGCAGACTGTTCCAACACTTCAATTCACTGTGCGAAGTGAATGGAGTGTTGCATCACTTTCTAAATGCTGTCCTTTCAGAGAAAATCACTTTCCTTTGAAAGTGCCTTAAGCTACATTCTAGCATTCACAGGAAACACACATGCGTTTCTCTGAAAGAGAAGCACTCTGTTCCAACACTTCAATTCACTGTGTGAAGTGAATGGAGTGTTGCTTCACTTTCTAAATGCTGTCCTTTCAGAGAAAATCACTTTCCTTTGAAAGTGCCTTAAGCTACTTACAAGCATTCAACAGAAACTCACATGCATTTCTCTGAAAGAGAAGCAGTCTGTTCCAACACTTCAATTCACTGTGCGAAGTGAATGGAGTATTGCTTCACTTTCTAAATTATGTCCTTTCAGAGAAAATCACTTTCCTTTGAAAGTGCCTTAAGCAACTTGCAAGCATTCACAAGAAACACTAATGAGTTTATATGAAAGAGAAGCACTCTGTTCCAACACTTCAATTCACTGCACGAAGTGAATGGAGTGTTGCTTCACTTTCTAAATGCTGTTCTTTCAGAGAAAATCACTTTCCTTTGAAAGTGCCTTAAGCTACTTGCAAGCATTAGGAAGAAACTCACTTGCGTTTCTCTGAAAGAGAAGCAGTCCGTTCCAACACTTCAATTCACTGTGCGAAGTGAATGGAGTGTTGTTTCACTTTCTAAATGCTGTCCTTTCAGAGAAAATCACTTTCCTTTGAAAGTGCCTTAAGCTACTTGCAAGCATTAGGAAGAAACTCACATGCGTTTCTCTGAAAGAGAAGCAGTCTGTTCCAACACTTCAATTCACAGTGCGAAGTGAATGGAGTGTTGCCTCACTTTCTAAATGCTGTCCTTTCAGAGAAAATCACTTTCCATTGAAAGTGCCTTAAACTACTTTCAAGCATTCACAAAAAACTCACATGCGTTTCTCTGAAAGAGAAGCAGACTGTTCCAACACTTCAATTCACTGTGCGAAGTGAATGGAGTGTTGCTTCACTTTCTAAATGCTGTCCTTTCAGAGAAAATCCCTTTCCTTTGAATGTGCCTTAAGCTACTTGCAAGCATTTAACAGAAACTCACATGCGTTTCTCTGAAAGAGAAGCAGTCTGTTCCAACACTTCAATTCACTGTGCGAAGTGAATGGAGTGTTGCTTCACTTTCTAAATGCTGTCCAATCAGAGAAAATCACTTTCCTTTGAAAGTGCCTTAAGAAACTTGCAAGCATTCACAAGAAACTCACATGCGTTTCTCTGAAAGAGAAGCAGTCTGTTCCAACACTTCAATTCACTGTGCGAAGTGAATGGAGTGTTGCTTCACTTTCTAAATGCTGTCCTTTCAGAGAAAATCACTTTCCTTTGAAAGTGCCTTAAGCTACTTACAAGCATTCACCAGAAACTCACATGCGTTTCTCTGAAAGAGAAGCAGTCTGTTCCAATACTTCAATTCACTCTGCGAAGTGAATGAAGTGTTGCTTCACTTTCTAAATGCTGTCCTTTCAGAAAAAATCACTTTCCTTTGAAAGTGCATTAAGCTACTTACAAGCATTCACCAGAAACTCACATGCGTTTCTCTGAAAGAGAAGCAGTCTGTTCCAACACTTCAATTCACTGTGCGAAGTGAATGGAGTGTTGCTTCACTTTCTAAATGCTGTCCTTTCAGAGAAAATCACTTTCCTTTGAAAGTGCCTTAAGCTACTTGCAAGCATTAGGAAGAAACTCACATGCGTTTCTCTGAAAGAGAAGCAGTCTGTTCCAAAACTTCAATTCACTGTGCGAAGTGAATGGAGTGTTGCTTCACTTTCGAAATGCTGTCCTCTCAGAGAAAATCACTTTCCTTTGATAGTGCCTTAAGCTACTTGCAAGCATTAGGAAGAAATTCACATGCGTTTCTCTGAAAGAGAAGCAGTCAGTTCCAACACTTCAATTCACTGTGCGAAGTGAATGGAGTGTCGCCTCACTTTCTAAATGCTGTCTTTTCAGAGAAAATCACTTTCCTTTGAAAGTGCCTTGAACTACATTCAAGCATTCACAAAAAACTCACATGCGTTTCTCTTAAAGAGAAGCAGTCTGTTCCAACACTTCAATTCACTGTGCGAAGTGAATGGAGTGTTGCTTCAGTTTCTAAATGCTGTCCTTTCACAGAAAATCACTTTCCTTTTAAAGTGCCTTAAGCAACTTGCAAGAATTCACAAGAAACTCACATGCGTTTCTCTGAAAGAGAAGCAGTCTGTTCCAACACTTCAATTCACTGTGTGAAGTGAATGGAGTGTTGCTTCACTTTCTAAATGCTGTCCTTTCAGAGAAAATCACTTTCCTTTGAAAGTGCCTTAAGCTACTAACAAGCATTCACCAGAAACTCACATGCGTTTCTCTGAAAGAGAAGCAGTCTGTTCCAATACTTCAATTCACTCTGCGAAGTGAATGGAGTGTTGCTTCACTTTCTAAATGCTGTCCTTTCAGAGAAAATCACTTTCCTTTGAAAGTGCCTTAAGCTACTTACAAGCATTCAACAGAAACTCACATGCATTTCTCTGAAAGAGAAGCAGTCTGTTCCAACACTTCAATTCACTGTGCGAAGTGAATGGAGTGGTGCTTCACTTTCTAAATGCTGTCCTTTCAGAAAAAATCACTTTCCTTTGAAAGTGCCTTAAGCTACATTCTAGCATTCACAGGAAACACACATGCGTTTCTCTGAAAGAGAAGCACTCTGTTCCAACACTTCAATTCACTGTGTGAAGTGAATGGACTGGTGCTTCACTTTCTAAATGCTGTCCTTTCAGAGAAAATCACTTTCCTTTGGAAGTGCCTTAAGCTACTTACAAGCATTCAACAGAAACTCACATGCATTTCTCTGAAAGAGAAGCAGTCTGTTCCAACACTTCAATTCACTGTGCGAAGTGAATGGAGTATTGCTTCACTTTCTAAATTATGTCCTTTCAGAGAAAATCACTTTCCTTTGAAAGTGCCTTAAGCAACTTGCAAGCATTCACAAGAAACACTAATAAGTTTATATGAAAGAGAAGCACTCTGTTCCAACACTTCAATTCACTGCACGAAGTGAATGGAGTGTTGCTTCACTTTCTAAATGCTGTTCTTTCAGAGAAAATCACTTTCCTTTGAAAGTGCCTTAAGCTACTTGCAAGCATTAGGAAGAAACTCACATGCGTTTCTCTGAAAGAGAAGCAGTCCGTTCCAACACTTCAATTCACTGTGCGAAGTGAATGGAGTGTTGTTTCACTTTCTAAATGCTGTCCTTTCAGAGAAAATCACTTTCCTTTGAAAGTGCCTTAAGCTACTTGCAAGCATTAGGAAGAAACTCACATGCGTTTCTCTGAAAGAGAAGCAGTCTGTTCCAACACTTCAATTCACAGTGCGAAGTGAATGGAGTGTTGCCTCACTTTCTAAATGCTGTCCTTTCAGAGAAAATCACTTTCCATTGAAAGTGCCTTAAACTACTTTCAAGCATTCACAAAAAACTCACATGCGTTTCTCTGAAAGAGAAGCAGTCTGTTCCAACACTTCAATTCACTGTGCGAAGTGAATGGAGTGTTGCTTCACTTTCGAAATGCTGTCCTCTCAGAGAAAATCACTTTCCTTTGATAGTGCCTTAAGCTACTTGCAAGCATTAGGAAGAAACTCACATGCGTTTCTCTGAAAGAGAAGCAGTCTGTTCCAACACTTCAGTTCACTGTGTGAAGTGAATAGAGTGTTGCCTCACTTTCTAAATGCTGTCCTTTCAGAGAAAATCACTTTCCTTTGAAAGTGCCTTAAGCTACTTACAAGCATTAGGAAGAAACTCACATGCGTTTCTCTGAAAGAGAAGCAGTCTGTTCCAACACTTCAATTCACTGTGCGAAGTGAATGGAGTGTTGCTTCACTTTCTAAATGCTGTTCTTTCAGAGAAAATCACTTTCCTTTGATAGTGCCTTAAGCGACTTGCAAGCATTAGGAAGAAACTCACATGCGTTTCTCTGAAAGAGAAGCAGTCCGTTCCAACACTTCAATTCACTGTGCGAAGTGAATGGAGTGTTGCTTCACTTTCTAAATGCTGTCCTTTCAGAGAAAATCACTTTCCTTTGAAAGTGCCTTAAGCTACTTGCAAGCATTAGTAAGAAACTCACATGCGTTTCTCTGAAAGAGAAGCAGTCTGTTCCAACACTTCAATTCACTGTGCGAAGTAAATGGAGTGTTGCCTCACTTTCTAAATGCTGTCCTTTCAGAGAAAATCAATTTCCATTGAAAGTGCCTTAAACTACTTTCAAGCATTCACAAAAAACTCACATGCGTTTCTCTGAAAGAGAAGCAGTCTGTTCCAACACTTCAATTCACTGTGTGAAGTGAATAGAGTGTTGCCTCACTTTCTAAATGCTGTCCTTTCAGAGAAAATCACTTTCCTTTGAAAGTGCCTTAAGCTACTTACAAGCATTAGGAAGAAACTCACATGCGTTTCTCTGAAAGAGAAGCAGTCTGTTCCAACACTTCAATTCACTGTGCGAAGTGAATGGAGTGTTGCTTCACTTTCTAAATGCTGTTCTTTCAGAGAAAATCACTTTCCTTTGAAAGTGCCTTAAGCTACTTGCAAGCATTAGGAAGAAACTCACATGCGTTTCTCTGAAAGAGAAGCAGTCCGTTCCAACACTTCAATTCACTGTGCGAAGTGAATGGAGTGTTGCTTCACTTTCTAAGTGCTGTCCTTTCAGAGAAAATCACTTTCCTTTGAAAGTGCCTTAAGCTACTTACAAGCATTCACCAGAAACTCACATGCGTTTCTCTGAAAGAGAAGCAGTCTGTTCCAATACTTCAATTCACTCTGCGAACTGAATGGAGTGTTGCTTCACTTTCTAAATGCTGTCCTTTCAGAAAAAATCACTTTCCTTTGAAAGTGCATTAAGCTACTTACAAGCATTCACCAGAAACTCACATGCGTTTCTCTGAAAGAGAAGCAGTCTGTTCCAACACTTCAATTCACTGTGCGAAGTGAATGGAGTGTTGCTTCACTTTCTAAATGCTGTCCTTTCAGAGAAAATCACTTTCCTTTGAAAGTGCCTTAAGCTACTTGCAAGCATTAGGAAGAAACTCACATGCGTTTCTCTGAAAGAGAAGCAGTCTGTTCCAAAACTTCAATTCACTGTGCGAAGTGAATGGAGTGTTGCTTCACTTTCGAAATGCTGTCCTCTCAGAGAAAATCACTTTCCTTTGATAGTGCCTTAAGCTACTTGCAAGCATTAGGAAGAAACTCACATGCGTTTCTCTGAAAGAGAAGCAGTCTGTTCCAACACTTCAATTCACTGTGTGAAGTGAATAGAGTGTTGCCTCACTTTCTAAATGCTGTCCTTTCAGAGAAAATCACTTTCCTTTGAAAGTGCCTTAAGCTACTTACAAGCATTAGGAAGAAACTCACATGCGTTTCTCTGAAAGAGAAGCAGTCTGTTCCAACACTTCAATTCACTGTGCGAAGTGAATGGAGTGTTGCTTCACTTTCTAAATGCTGTTCTTTCAGAGAAAATCACTTTCCTTTGAAAGTGCCTTAAGCGACTTGCAAGCATTAGGAAGAAACTCACATGCGTTTCTCTGAAAGAGAAGCAGTCCGTTCCAACACTTCAATTCACTGTGCGAAGTGAATGGAGTGTTGCTTCACTTTCTAAATGCTGTCCTTTCAGAGAAAATCACTTTCCTTTGAAAGTGTCTTAAGCTACTTGCAAGCATTAGTAAGAAACTCACATGCGTTTCTCTGAAAGAGAAGCAGTCTGTTCCAACACTTCAATTCACTGTGCGAAGTAAATGGAGTGTTGCCTCACTTTCTAAATGCTGTCCTTTCAGAGAAAATCACTTTCCATTGAAAGTGCCTTAAACTACTTTCAAGCATTCACAAAAAACTCACATGCGTTTCTCTGAAAGAGAAGCAGTCTGTTCCAACACTTCAATTCACTGTGTGAAGTGAATAGAGTGTTGCCTCACTTTCTAAATGCTGTCCTTTCAGAGAAAATCACTTTCCTTTGAAAGTGCCTTAAGCTACTTACAAGCATTAGGAAGAAACTCACATGCGTTTCTCTGAAAGAGAAGCAGTCTGTTCCAACACTTCCATTCACTGTGCGAAGTGAATGGAGTGTTGCTTCACTTTCTAAATGCTGTTCTTTCAGAGAAAATCACTTTCCTTTGAAAGTGCCTTAAGCTACTTGCAAGCATTAGGAAGAAACTCACATGCGTTTCTCTGAAAGAGAAGCAGTCCGTTCCAACACTTCAATTCACTGTGCGAAGTGAATGGAGTGTTGCTTCACTTTCTAAGTGCTGTCCTTTCAGAGAAAATCACTTTCCTTTGAAAGTGCCTTAAGCTACTTACAAGCATTCACCAGAAACTCACATGCGTTTCTCTGAAAGAGAAGCAGTCTGTTCCAATACTTCAATTCACTCTGCGAAGTGAATGGAGTGTTGCTTCACTTTCTAAATGCTGTCCTTTCAGAAAAAATCACTTTCCTTTGAAAGTGCATTAAGCTACTTACAAGCATTCACCAGAAACTCACATGCGTTTCTCTGAAAGAGAAGCAGTCTGTTCCAACACTTCAATTCACTGTGCGAAGTGAATGGAGTGTTGCTTCACTTTCTAAATGCTGTCCTTTCAGAGAAAATCACTTTCCTTTGAAAGTGCCTTAAGCTACTTGCAAGCATTAGGAAGAAACTCACATGTGTTTCTCTGAAAGAGAAGCAGTCTGTTCCAAAACTTCAATTCACTGTGCGAAGTGAATGGAGTGTTGCTTCACTTTCGAAATACTGTCCTCTCAGAGAAAATCACTTTCCTTTGATAGTGCCTTAAGCTACTTGCAAGCATTAGGAAGAAACTCACATGCGTTTCTCTGAAAGAGAAGCAGTCTGTTCCAACACTTCAATTCACTGTGTGAAGTGAATAGAGTGTTGCCTCACTTTCTAAATGCTGTCCTTTCAGAGAAAATCACTTTCCTTTGAAAGTGCCTTAAGCTACTTACAAGCATTAGGAAGAAACTCACATGCGTTTCTCTGAAAGAGAAGCAGTCTGTTCCAACACTTCAATTCACTGTGCGAAGTGAATGGAGTGTTGCTTCACTTTCTAAATGCTGTTCTTTCAGAGAAAATCACTTTCCTTTGAAAGTGCCTTAAGCTACTTGCAAGCATTAGGAAGAAACTCACATGCGTTTCTCTGAAAGAGAAGCAGTCCGTTCCAACACTTCAATTCACTGTGCGAAGTGAATGGAGTGTTGCCTCACTTTCTAAATGCTGTCCTTTCAGAGAAAATCACTTTCCATTTAAGTGCCTTAAACTACTTTCAAGCATTCACAAAAAACTCACATGCGTTTCTCTGAAAGAGAAGCAGACTGTTCCAACACTTCAATTCACTGTGCGAAGTGAATGGAGTGTTGCTTCACTTTCTAAATGCTTTCCTTTCAGAGAAAATCCCTTTCCTTTGAATGTGCCTTAAGCTACTTGCAAGCATTTAACAGAAACTTACATGCGTTTCTCTGAAAGAGAAGCAGTCTGTTCCAACACTTCAATTCACTGTGCGAAGTGAATGGAGTGTTGCTTCACTTTCTAAATGCTGTCCAATCAGAGAAAATCACTTTCCTTTGAAAGTGCCTTAAGAAACTTGCAAGCATTCACAAGAAACTCACATGCGTTTCTCTGAAAGAGAAGCAGTCTGTTCCAACACTTCAATTCACTGTGCGAAGTGAATGGAGTGTTGCTTCACTTTCTAAATGCTGTCCTTTCAGAGAAAATCACTTTCCTTTGAAAGTGCCTTAAGCTACTTACAAGCATTCACCAGAAACTCACATGCGTTTCTCTGAAAGAGAAGCAGTCTGTTCCAATACTTCAATTCACTCTGCGAAGTGAATGGAGTGTTGCTTCACTTTCTAAATGCTGTCCTTTCAGAAAAAATCACTTTCCTTTGAAAGTGCATTAAGCTACTTACAAGCATTCACCAGAAACTCACATGCGTTTCTCTGAAAGAGAAGCAGTCTGTTCCAACACTTCAATTCCCTGTGCGAAGTGAATGGAGTGTTGCTTCACTTTCTAAATGCTGTCCTTTCAGAGAAAATCACTTTCCTTTGAAAGTGCCTTAAGCTACTTGCAAGCATTAGGAAGAAACTCACATGCGTTTCTCTGAAAGAGAAGCAGTCTGTTCCAAAACTTCAATTCACTGTGCGAAGTGAATGGAGTGTTGCTTCACTTTCGAAATGCTGTCCTCTCAGAGAAAATCACTTTCGTTTGATAGTGCCTTAAGCTACTTGCAAGCATTAGGAAGAAACTCACATGCGTTTCTCTGAAAGAGAAGCAGTCTGTTCCAACACTTCAATTCACTGTGTGAAGTGAATAGAGTGTTGCCTCACTTTCTAAATGCTGTCCTTTCAGAGAAAATCACTTTCCTTTGAAAGTGCCTTAAGCTACTTACAAGCATTAGGAAGAAACTCACATGCATTTCTCTGAAAGAGAAGCAGTCTGTTCCAACACTTCAATTCACTGTGCGAAGTGAATGGAGTGTTGCTTCACTTTCTAAATGCTGTTCTTTCAGAGAAAATCACTTTCCTTTGAAAGTGCCTTAAGCGACTTGCAAGCATTAGGAAGAAACTCACATGCGTTTCTCTGAAAGAGAAGCAGTCCGTTCCAACACTTCAATTCACTGTGCGAAGTGAATGGAGTGTTGCTTCACTTTCTAAATGCTGTCCTTTCAGAGAAAATCACTTTCCTTTGAAAGTGCCTTAAGCTACTTGCAAGCATTAGGAAGAAACTCACATGCGTTTCTCTGAAAGAGAAGCAGTCTGTTCCAACACTTCAATTCACTCTGCGAAGTAAATGGAGTGTTGCCTCACTTTCTAAATGCTGTCCTTTCAGAGAAAATCACATTCCATTGAAAGTGCCTTAAACTGCTTTCAAGCATTCACAAAAAACTCACATGCGTTTCTCTGAAAAAGAAGCAGTCTGTTCCAACACTTCAATTCACTGTGTGAAGTGAATAGAGTGTTGCCTCACTTTCTAAATGCTGTCCTTTCAGAGAAAATCACTTTCCTTTGAAAGTGCATTAAACTACTTACAAGCATTTAACAGAAACTCACATGCGTTTCTCTGAAAGACAAGCAGTCTGTTCCAACACTTCAATTCACTGTGCGAAGTGAATGGAGTGTTGCTTCACTTTCTAAATGCTGTTCTTTCAGAGAAAATCACTTTCCTTTGAAAGTGCCTTAAGCTACTTGCAAGCATTAGGAAGAAACTCACATGCGTTTCTCTGAAAGAGAAGCAGTCCGTTCCAACACTTCAATTCACTGTGCGAAGTAAATGAAGTGTTGCTTCACTTTCTAAATGCTGTCCTTTCAGAGAAAATCACTTTCCTTTGAAAGTGCCTTAAGCTACTTGCAAGCATTAGGAAGAAACTCACATGCGTTTCTCTGAAAGAGAAGCAGTCTGTTCCAACACTTCAATTCACTGTGCGAAGTGAATGTAGTGTTGCCTCACTTTCTAAATGCTGTCATTTCAGAGAAAATCACTTTCCATTGAAAGTGCCTTAAACTACTTACAAGCATTCACAAAAAACTCACATGCGTTTCTCTGAAAGAGAAGCAGACTGTTCCAACACTTCAATTCACTGTGCGAAGTGAATGGAGTGTTGCTTCACTTTCTAAATGCTGTCCTTTCAGAGAAAATCCCTTTCCTTTGAATGTGCCTTAAGCTACTTACAAGCATTCAACAGAAACTCACATGCATTTCTCTGAAAGAGAAGCAGTCTGTTCCAACACTTCAATTCACTCTGTGAAGTGAATGGAGTGTCGCCTCACTTTCTAAATGCTGTCCTTTCAGAGAAAATCCCTTTCCTTTGAAAGAGCCTTAAGCTCCTTACAAGCATTCAACAGAAACTCACATGAATATCTCTGAAAGAGAAGCAGTCTGTTCCAACACTTCAATTCACTGTACAAAGTGAATGGAGTGTTGCTTCACTTTCTAAATGCTGTCCTTTCAGAGAAAATCACTTTCCTTTGAAAGTGCCTTAAGCAACTTGCAAGCGTTCACAAGAAACACTAATGCGTTTCTATGAAAAAGAAGCACTCTGTTCCAACACTTCAATTCACTGCACGAAGGGAATGGAGTGTTGTTTCACTTTCTAAATGCTGTCCTTTCAGAGAAAATCCCTTTCCTTTGAATGTGCCTTAAGCTACTTACAAGCATTCAACAGAAACTCACATGCATTTCTCTGAAAGAGAAGCAATCTGTTCCAACACTTCAATTCTCTGTGCGAAGTGAATGGAGTGTTGCTTCACTTTCTAAATGCTGTCCTTCCAGAGTAAATCACTTTCCTTTGAAAGTGCCTTAAGCAACTTGCAAGCATTCACAAGAAACTCACATGCGTTTCTCTGAAAGAGAAGCAGTCTGTTCCAACACTTCAATTCACTGTGCGAAGTGAATGGAGTGTTGCTTCACTTTCTAAATGCTGTCCTTTCAGAGAAAATCACTTTCCTTTGAAAGTGCCTTAAGCTTCTTACAAGCATTCACCAGAAACTCGCATGCATTTCTCTGAAAGAGAAGCAGTCTGTTCCAACACTTCAATTCACTGTTCGAAGTGAATGGAGTGTTGCTTCACTTTCGAAATGCTGTCCTCTCAGAGAAAATCACTTTCCTTTGATAGTGCCTTAAGCTACTTGCAAGCATTAGGAAGAAACTCACATGCGTTTCTCTGAAAGAGAAGCAGTCTGTTCCAACACTTCAATTCACTGTGTGAAGTGAATAGAGTGTTGCCTCACTTTCTAAATGCTGTCCTTTCAGAGAAAATCACTTTCCTTTGAAAGTGCCTTAAACGACTTACAAGCATTAGGAAGAAACTCACATGCGTTTCTCTGAAAGAGAAGCAGTCTGTTCCAACACTTCAATTCACTGTGCGAAGTGAATGGAGTGTTGCTTCACTTTCTAAATGCTGTTCTTTCAGAGAAAATCACTTTCCTTTGAAAGTGCCTTAAGCTACTTGCAAGCATTAGGAAGAAACTCACATGCGTTTCTCTGAAAGAGAAGCAGTCCGTTCCAACACTTCAATTCACTGTGCGAAGTGAATGGAGTGTTGCTTCACTTTCTAAGTGCTGTCCTTTCAGAGAAAATCACTTTCCTTTGAAAGTGCCTTAAGCTACTTACAAGCATTCACCAGAAACTCACATGCGTTTCTCTGAAAGAGAAGCAGTCTGTTCCAATACTTCAATTCACTCTGCGAAGTGAATGGAGTGTTGCTTCACTTTCTAAATGCTGTCCTTTCAGAAAAAATCACTTTCATTTGAAAGTGCATTAAGCTACTTACAAGCATTCACCAAAAACTCACATGCGTTTCTCTGAAAGAGAAGCAGTCTGTTCCAACACTTCAATTCACTGTGCGAAGTGAATGGAGTGTTGCTTCACTTTCTAAATGCTGTCCTTTCAGAGAAAATCACTTTCCTTTGAAAGTGCCTTAAGCTACTTGCAAGCATTAGGAAGAAACTCACATGCGTTTCTCTGAAAGAGAAGCAGTCTGTTCCAAAACTTCAATTCACTGTGCGAAGTGAATGGAGTGTTGCTTCACTTTCGAAATACTGTCCTCTCAGAGAAAATCACTTTCCTTTGATAGTGCCTTAAGCTACTTGCAAGCATTAGGAAGAAACTCACATGCGTTTCTCTGAAAGAGAAGCAGTCTGTTCCAACACTTCAATTCACTGTGTGAAGTGAATAGAGTGTTGCCTCACTTTCTAAATGCTGTCCTTTCAGAGAAAATCACTTTCCTTTGAAAGTGCCTTAAGCTACTTACAAGCATTAGGAAGAAACTCACATGCGTTTCTCTGAAAGAGAAGCAGTCTGTTCCAACACTTCAATTCACTGTGCGAAGTGAATGGAGTGTTGCTTCACTTTCTAAATGCTGTTCTTTCAGAGAAAATCACTTTCCTTTGAAAGTGCCTTAAGCTACTTGCAAGCATTAGGAAGAAACTCACATGCGTTTCTCTGAAAGAGAAGCAGTCCGTTCCAACACTTCAATTCACTGTGCGACGTGAATGGAGTGTTGCTTCACTTTCTAAATGCTGTCCTTTCAGAGAAAATCACTTTCCTTTGAAAGTGCCTTAAGCTACTTGCAAGCATTAGGAAGAAACTCACATGCGTTTCTCTGAAAGAGAAGCAGTCTGTTCCAACACTTCAATTCACTGTGCGAAGTGAATGGAGTGTTGCCTCACTTTCTAAATGCTGTCCTTTCAGAGAAAATCACTTTCCATTGAAAGTGCCTTAAACTACTTTCAAGCATTCACAAAAAACTCACATGCGTTTCTCTGAAAGAGAAGCAGTCTGTTCCAACACTTCAATTCACTGTGCGAAGTGAATGGAGTGTTGCCTCACTTTCTAAATGCTGTCCTTTCAGAGAAAATCACTTTCCATTGAAAGTGCCTTAAACTACTTTCAAGCATTCACAAAAAACTCACATGCGTTTCTCTGAAAGAGAAGCAGACTGTTCCAACACTTCAATTCACTGTGCGAAGTGAATGGAGTGTTGCTTCACTTTCTAAATGCTGTCCTTTCAGAGAAAATCCCTTTCCTTTGAATGTGCCTTAAGCTACTTACAAGCATTCAACAGAAACTCACATGCATTTCTCTGAAAGAGAAGCAGTCTGTTCCAACACTTCAATTCACTGTGCGAAGTGAATGGAGTGTTGCTTCACTTTCTAAATGCTGTCCTTTCAGAGAAAATCACTTTCCTTTGAAAGAGCCTTAAGCTCCTTACAAGCATTCAACAGAAACTCACATGAATTTCTCTGAAAGAGAAGCAGTCTGTTCCAACACTTCAATTCACTGTACAAAGTGAATGGAGTGTTGCTTCACTTTCTAAATGCTGTCCTTTCAGAGAAAATCACTTTCCTTTGAAAGTGCCTTAAGCAACTTGCAAGCGTTCACAAGAAACACTAATGCGTTTCTATGAAAAAGAAGCACTCTGTTCCAACACTTCAATTCACAGCACGAAGGGAATGGAGTGTTGTTTCACTTTCTAAATGCTGTCCTTTCAGAGAAAATCACTTTCCTTTGAAAGTGCCTTAAGCTACTTACAAGCATTAGGAAGAAACTCACATGCGTTTCTCTGAAAGAGAAGCAGTCTGTTCCAACACTTCAATTCACTGTGCGAAGTGAATGGAGTGTTGCATCACTTTCTAAATTCTGTCCTTTCAGAGAAAATCACTTTCCTTTGAAAGTGCCTTAAACTACTTTCAAGCTTTCACAAAAAACTCACATGCGTTTCTCTGAAAGAGAAGCAGTCTGTTCCAACACTTCAATTCACTGTGCGAAGTGAATGGAGTGTTGCTTCAGTTTCTAAATGCTGTCCTTTCAGAGAAAATCACTTTCCTTTGAAAGTGCCTTAAGCAACTTGCAAGAATTCACAAGAAACTCACATGCGTTTCTCTGAAAGAGAAGCAGTCTGTTCCAACACTTCAATTCACTGTGTGAAGTGAATGGAGTGTTGCTTCACTTTCTAAATGCTGTCCTTTCAGAGAAAATCACTTTCCTTTGAAAGTGCCTTAAGCTACTTACAAGCATTCACCAGAAACTCACATGCGTTTCTCTGAAAGAGAAGCAGTCTGTTCCAACACTTCAATTCACCGTGCGAAGTGAATGGAGTGTTTCCTCACTTTCTAAATGCTGTCCTTACAGAGAAAATCCCTTTCCTTTGAATGTGCCTTAAGCTACTTACAAGCATTCAACAGAAACTCACATGCATTTCTCTGAAAGAGAAGCAATCTGTTCCAACACTTCAATTCTCTGTGTGAAGTGAATGGAGTGCTGCTTCACTTTCTAAATGCTGTCCTTTCAGAGAAAATCACTTTCCTTTGAAAGTGCCTTAAGCAACTTGCAAGCATTCACAAGAAACTCACATGCGTTTCTCTGAAAGAGAAGCAGTCTGTTCCAACACTTTAATTCACTGTGCGAAGTGAATGGAGTGTTGCTTCACTTTCTAAATGCTGTCCTTTCAGAGAAAATCACTTTCCTTTGAAAGTGCCTTAAGCTACTTACAAGCATTCACCAGAAACTCACATGCGTTTCTCTGAAAGAGGAGCAGTCTGTTCCAATACTTCAATTCACTCTGCGAAGTGAATGGAGTGTTGCTTCACTTTCTAAATGCTGTCCTTTCAGAAAAAATCACTTTCCTTTGAAAGTGCATTAAGCTACTTACAAGCATTCACCAGAAACTCACATGCGTTTCTCTGAAAGAGAAGCAGTCTGTTCCAACACTTCAATTCACTGTGCGAAGTGAATGGAGTGTTGCTTCACTTTTTAAATGCTGTCCTTTCAGAGAAAATCACTTTCCTTTGAAAGTGCCTTAAGCTACTTGCAAGCATTAGGAAGAAACTCACATGCGTTTCTCTGAAAGAGAAGCAGTCTGTTCCAAAACTTCAATTCACTGTGCGAAGTGAATGGAGTGTTGCTTCACTTTCGAAATGCTGTCCTCTCAGAGAAAATCACTTTCCTTTGATAGTGCCTTAAGCTACTTGCAAGCATTAGGAAGAAACTCACATGCGTTTCTCTGAAAGAGAAGCAGTCTGTTCCAACACTTCAATTCACTGTGTGAAGTGAATAGAGTGTTGCCTCACTTTCTAAATGCTGTCCTTTCAGAGAAAATCACTTTCCTTTGAAAGTGCCTTAAGCTACTTACAAGCATTAGGAAGAAACTCACATGCGTTTCTCTGAAAGAGAAGCAGTCTGTTCCAACACTTCAATTCACTGTGCGAAGTGAATGGAGTGTTGCTTCACTTTCTAAATGCTGTTCTTTCAGAGAAAATCACTTTCCTTTGAAAGTGCCTTAAGCTACTTGCAAGCATTAGGAAGAAACTCACATGCGTTTCTCTGAAAGAGAAGCAGTCCGTTCCAACACTTCAATTCACTGTGCGAAGTGAATGGAGTGTTGCTTCACTTTCTAAATGCTGTCCTTTCAGAGAAAATCACTTTCCTTTGAAAGTGCCTTAAGCTACTTGCAAGCATTAGGAAGAAACTCACATGCGTTTCTCTGAAAGAGAAGCAGTCTGTTCCAACACTTCAATTCACTGTGCGAAGTGAATGGAGTGTTGGCTCACTTTCTAAATGCTGTCCTTTCAGAGAAAATCACTTTCCATTGAAAGTGCCTTAAACTACTTTCAAGCATTCACAAAAAACTCACATGCGTTTCTCTGAAAGAGAAGCAGTCTGTTCCAACACTTCAATTCACTGTGTGAAGTGAATAGAGTGTTGCCTCACTTTCTAAATGCTGTCCTTTCAGAGAAAATCACTTTCCTTTGAAAGTGCCTTAAACTACTTACAAGCATTTAACAGAAACTCACATGCGTTTCTCTGAAAGAGAAGCAGTCTGTTCCAACACTTCAATTCACTGTGCGAAGTGAATGGAGTGTTGCTTCACTTTCTAAATGCTGTTCTTTCAGAGAAAATCACTTTCCTTTGAAAGTGCCTTAAGCTACTTGCAAGCATTAGGAAGAAACTCACATGCGTTTCTCTGAAAGAGTAGCAGTCCGTTCCAACACTTCAATTCACTGTGCGAAGTGAATGGAGTGTTGCTTCACTTTCTAAATGCTGTCCTTTCAGAGAAAATCACTTTCCTTTGAAAGTGCCTTAAGCTACTTGCAAGCATTAGGAAGAAACTCACATGCGTTTCTCTGAAAGAGAAGCAGTCTGATCCAACACTTCAATTCACTGTGCGAAGTGAATGGAGTGTTGCCTCACTTTCTAAACGCTGTCCTTTCAGAGAAAATCACTTTCCTTTGAAAGTGCCTTAAGCTACTTACAAGCATTCAACAGAAACTCACATGCATTTCTCTGAAAGAGAAGCAGTCTGTTCCAACACTTCAATTCACTGTGTGAAGTGAATGGAGTGTTGCCTCACTTTCTAAATGCTGTCATTTCAGAGAAAATCACTTTCCTTTGAAAGTGCCTTAAGCAACTTGCAAGCATTCACAAGAAACACTAATGCGTTTATATGAAAGAGAGGCACTCTGTTCCAACACTTTAATTCACTGCACGAAGGGAATGGAGTGTTGCTTCACTTTCTAAATGCTGTCCTTTAAGAGAAAATCACTTTCCTTTGAAAGTGCCTTAAGCTACTTACAAGCATTCACCAGAAACTCACATGCGTTTCTCTGAAAGAGAAGCAGTCGGTTCCAACACTTCAATTCACTGTGCGAAGTGAATGGAGTGTTGCTTCACTTTCTAAATGCTGTCCTTTCAGAGAAAATCACTTTCCTTTGAAAGTGCCTTTAGCAACTTGCAAGAATTCACAAGAAACTCACATGCGTATCTCTGAAAGAGAAGCAGTCTGTTCCAACACTTCAATTCACTGTGTGAAGTGAATGGAGTGTTGCTTCACTTTCTAAATGCTGTCCTTTCAGAGAAAATCACTTTCCTTTGAATGTGCCTTAAGCTACTTACAAGCATTCACCAGAAACTCACATGCGTTTCTCTGAAAGAGAAGCAGTCTGTTCCAATACTTCAATTCACTCTGCGAAGTGAATGGAATGTTGCTTCACTTTCTAAATGTTGGCCTTTCAGAGAAAATCACTTTCCTTTGAAAGTGCCTTAAGCTACTTACAAGCATTCACCTGAAACTCACATGCGTTTCGCTGAAAGAGAAGCAGTCTGTTCCAACACTTCAATTCACTGTGCGAAGTGAATGGAGTGTTGCTTCACTTTCTAAATGCTGTCCTTTCAGAGAAAATCACTTTCCTTTGAAAGTGCCTTAAGCAACTTGCAAGCGTTCACAAGAAACACTAATGCGTTTCTATGAAAGAGAAGCACTCTGTTCCAACACTTCAATTCACTGCACGTAGGGTATGGAGTGTTGTTTCACTTTCTATATGCTGTCTTTTCAGAGAAAATCACTTTCCTTTGAAAGTGCCTTAAGCTACTTACAAGCATTAGGAAGAAACTCACATGCGTTTCTCTGAAAGAGAAGTAGTCTGTTCCAACACTTCAATTCACTGTGCGAAGTGAATGGAGTGTTGCTTCACTTTCTAAATGCTGTCCTTTCAGAGAAAATCACTTTCCTTTGAAAGTGCCTTAAGCTACTTACAAGCATTCACCAGAAACTCACATGCGTTTCTCTGAAAGAGAAGCAGTCTGTTCCAACACTTCAATTCACTGTGCGAAGTGAATGGAGTGTTGCCTCACTTTCTAAATGCTGTCCTTTCAGAGAAAATCACTTTCCATTGAAAGTGCCTTAAACTACTTTCAAGCATTCACAAAAAACTCACATGCGTTTCTCTGAAAGAGAAGCAGACTGTTCCAACACTTCAATTCACTGTGCCAAGTGAATGGAGTGTTGCTTCACTTTCTAAATGCTGTCCTTTCAGAGAAAATCCCTTTCCTTTGAATGTGCCTTAAGCTACTTACAAGCATTCAGCAGAAACTCACATGCATTTCTCTGAAAGAGAAGCAATCTGTTCCAACACTTCAATTCTCTGTGCGAAGTGAATGGAGTGTTGCTTCACTTTCTAAATGCTGTCCTTTCAGAGAAAATCACTTTCCTTTGAAAGTGCCTTAAGCAACTTGCAAGCATTCACAAGAAACCCTAATGCGTTTCTATGAAAGAGAAGCACTCTGTTCCAACACTTCAATTCACTCCACGAAGTGAATGGAGTGTTGCTTCACTTTATAAATGCTGTCCTTTCAGAGAAAATCACTTTCCTTTGAAAGTGCCTTAAGCAACTTGCAAGAATTCACAAGAAACTCACATGCGTTTCTCTGAAAGAGAAGCAATCTGTTCCAACACTTCAATTCACAGTGCGAAGTGAATGGAGTGTTGCTTCACTTTCTAAATGCTGTCCTTTCAGAGAAAATCACTTTCCTTTGAAAGTGCCTTAAGCTACTTGCAAGCATTCACAAGAAACACTAATGCGTTTCTATGAAAGAGAAGCAGTCTTTTCCAACACTTCAATTCATTGCGCGAAGGGAATGGAGTGTTGCTTTACTTTCTAAATGCTGTCCTTTCGGAGAAAATCACTTTCCTTTGAAAGAGCCTTAAGCTACTTACAAGCATTCAACAGAAACTCACATGAATTTCTCTGAAAGAGAAGCAGTCTGTTCCAACACTTCAATTCACTGTACAAAGTGAATGGAGTGTTGCTTCACTTTCTAAATGCTGTCCTTTCAGAGAAAATCACTTTCCTTTGAAAGTGCCTTAAGCAACTTGCAAGCATCCACAAGAAACACTAATGCGTTTCTATGAAAGAGAAGCACTCTGTTCCAACACTTCAATTCACTGCACGAAGGGAATGGAGTGTTGTTTCACTTTCTAAATGCTGTCCTTTCAGAGAAAATCACTTTCCTTTGAAAGTGCCTTAAGCTACTTACAAGCATTAGGAAGAAACTCACATGCGTTTCGCTGAAAGAGAAGCAGTCTGTTCCAACACTTCAATTCACTGTGCGAAGTGAATGGAGTGTTGCTTCACTTTCTAAATGCTGTTCTTTCAGAGAAAATCACTTTCCTTTGAAAGTGCCTTAAGCTACTTGCAAGCATTAGGAAGAAACTCACATGCGTTTCTCTGAAAGAGAAGCAGTCCGTTCCAACACTTCAATTCACTGTGCGAAGTGAATGGAGTGTTGCTTCACTTTCTAAATGCTGTCCTTTCAGAGAAAATCACTTTCCTTTGAAAGTGCCTTAAGCAACTTGCAAGCATTCACAAGAAACCCAAATGCGTTTCTATGAAAGAGAAGCACTCTGTTCCAACACTTCAATTCACTGCACGAAGGGAATGGAGTGTTGTTTCACTTTCTAAATGCTGTCCTTTCAGAGAAAATCACTTTCCTTTGAAAGTGCCTTAAGCTACTTACAAGCATTAGGAAGAAACTCACATGCGTTTCTCTGAAAGAGAAGCAGTCTGTTCCAACACTTCAATTCACTGTGTGAAGTGAATGGAGTGTTGCATCACTTTCTAAATTCTGTCCCTTCAGAGAAAATCACTTTCCTTTGAAAGTGCCTTAAACTACTTTCAAGCATTCACAAAAAACTCACATGCGTTTCTCTTAAAGAGAAGCAGTCTGTTCCAACACTTCAATTCACTCTGCGAAGTGAATGGAGTGTTGCTTCACTTTCTAAATGCTGTCCTTTCAGAGAAAATCACTTTCCTTTGAAAGTGCCTTAAGCTACTTACAAGCATTCAACAGAAACTCACATGCATTTCTCTGAAAGAGAAGCAGTCTGTTCCAACACTTCAATTCACTGTGTGAAGTGAATGGAGTGTTGCCTCACTTTCTAAATGCTGTCATTTCAGAGAAAATCACTTTCCTTTGAAAGTGCCTTAAGCAACTTGCAAGCATTCACAAGAAACACTAATGCGTTTATATGAAAGAGAGGCACTCTGTTCCAACACTTTAATTCACTGCACGAAGGGAATGGAGTGTTGCTTCACTTTCTAAATGCTGTCCTTTAAGAGAAAATCACTTTCCTTTGAAAGTGCCTTAAGCTACTTACAAGCATTCACCAGAAACTCACATGCGTTTCTCTGAAAGAGAAGCAGTCGGTTCCAACACTTCAATTCACTGTGCGAAGTGAATGGAGTGTTGCTTCACTTTCTAAATGCTGTCCTTTCAGAGAAAATCACTTTCCTTTGAAAGTGCCTTTAGCAACTTGCAAGAATTCACAAGAAACTCACATGCGTATCTCTGAAAGAGAAGCAGTCTGTTCCAACACTTCAATTCACTGTGTGAAGTGAATGGAGTGTTGCTTCACTTTCTAAATGCTGTCCTTTCAGAGAAAATCACTTTCCTTTGAATGTGCCTTAAGCTACTTACAAGCATTCACCAGAAACTCACATGCGTTTCTCTGAAAGAGAAGCAGTCTGTTCCAATACTTCAATTCACTCTGCGAAGTGAATGGAATGTTGCTTCACTTTCTAAATGTTGGCCTTTCAGAGAAAATCACTTTCCTTTGAAAGTGCCTTAAGCTACTTACAAGCATTCACCTGAAACTCACATGCGTTTCGCTGAAAGAGAAGCAGTCTGTTCCAACACTTCAATTCACTGTGCGAAGTGAATGGAGTGTTGCTTCACTTTCTAAATGCTGTTCTTTCAGAGAAAATCACTTTCCTTTGAAAGTGCCTTAAGCTACTTGCAAGCATTAGGAAGAAACTCACATGCGTTTCTCTGAAAGAGAAGCAGTCCGTTCCAACACTTCAATTCACTGTGCGAAGTGAATGGAGTGTTGCTTCACTTTCTAAATGCTGTCCTTTCAGAGAAAATCACTTTCCTTTGAAAGTGCCTTAAGCTACTTGCAAGCATTAGGAAGAAACTCACATGCGTTTCTCTGAAAGAGAAGCAGTCTGTTCCAACACTTCAATTCACTGTGCGAAGTGAATGGAGTGTTGCTTCACTTTCTAAATGCTGTCCTTTCAGAGAAAATCCCTTTCCTTTGAATGTGCCTTAAGCTACTTGCAAGCATTTAACATAAACTCAAATGCGTTTCTCTGAAAGAGAAGCAGTCTGTTCCAACACTTCAATTCACTGTGCGAAGTGAATGGAGTGTTGCTTCACGTTCTAAATGCTGTCCAATCAGAGAAAATCACTTTCCTTTGAAAGTGCCTTAAGCTACTTGCAAGCATTAGGAAGAAACTCACATGCGTTTCTCTGAAAGAGAAGCATCTCTTCCAACACTTCAATTCACTGTGCGAAGTGAATGGAGTGTTGCTTCAGTTTCTAAATGCTGTCCTTTCAGAGAAAATCACTTTCCTTTGAAACTGCCTTAAACTACTTTCAAGCATTCACAAAAAAATCACATGCGTTTCTCTGAAAGAGAAGCAGTCTGTTCCAACACTTCAATTCACAGTGCGAAGTGAATGGAGTGTTGCTTCAGTTTCTAAATGCTGTCCTTTCAGACAAAATCACTTTCCTTTGAAAGTGCCTTAAGCAACTTGCAAGAATTCACAAGAAACTCACATGCGTTTCTCTGAAAGAGAAGCAGTCTGTTCCAACACTTCAATTCACTGTGCGAAGTGAATGGAGTGTTGCTTCACTTTCTAAATGCTGTCCTTTCAGAGAAAATCACTTTCCATTGAAAGTGCCTTAAGCTACTTGCTAGCATTCACAAGAAACACTAATGCATTTCTATGAAAGAGAAGCAGTCTTTTCCAACACTTCAATTCATTGCGCGAAGGGAATGGAGTGTTGCTTTACTTTCTAAATGCTGTCCTTTCAGAGAAAATCACTTTCCTTTGAAAGAGCCTTAAGCTACTTACATGCATTCAACAGAAATTCACATGCATTTCTCTGAAAGAGAAGCAGTCTGTTCCAACACTTCAATTCACTGTACAAAGTGAATGGAGTGTTGCTTCACTTTCTAAATGCTGTCCTTTCAGAGAAAATCACTTTCCTTTGAAAGTGCCTTAAGCTACTTACAAGCATTCAACAGAAACTCACATGCATTTCTCTGAAAGAGAAGCAGTCTGTTCCAACACTTCAATTCACTGTGCAATTTGAATGGAGTGTTGCTTCACTTTCTAAATGCTGTCCTTTCAGAGAAAATCACTTTCCTTTGAAAGTGCATTCAGCTACTTACAAGTATTCACCAGAAACTCACATGCGTTTTTCTGAAAAAGATGCAGTCTGTTCCAACACTTCAATTCACCGTGCGAAGTGAATGGAGTGTTGCTTCACTTTCTAAATGCTGTCCTTTCAGAGAAAATCACTTTCCTTTGAAAGTGCCTAAAGCTACTTGCAAGCATTAGGAAGAAAGTCACTTGCGTTTCTCTGAAAGAGAAGCAGTCTGTTCCAAAACTTCAATTCACTGTGCGAAGTGAATAGAGTGTTGCCTCACTTTCTAAATGCTGTCCTTTCAGAGAAAATCCCTTTCCTTTGAAAGTGCCTTAAACTACTTACAAGCATTTAACAGAAACTCACATGCGTTTCTCTGAAAGAGAAGCAGTCTGTTCCAACACTTCAATTCACTGTGCGAAGTGAATGGAGTGTTGCTTCACTTTCTAAATGCTGTCCAATCAGAGAAAATCACTTTCCTTTGAAAGTGCCTTAAGCTACTTGCAAGCATTAGGAAGAAACTCACATGCGTTTCTCTGAAAGAGAAGCAGTCTGTTCCAACACTTCAATTCACTGTGCGAAGTGAATGGAGTGTTGCCTCACTTTCTAAATGCTGTCCTTTCAGAGAAAATCACTTTCCATTGAAAGTGCCTTAAACTACTTTCAAGCATTCAGAAAAAACTCACATGCGTTTCTCTGAAAGAGAAGCAGACTGTTCCAACACTTCAATTCACTGTGCGAAGTGAATGGAGTGTTGCTTCACTTTCTAAATGCTGTCCTTTCAGAGAAAATCCCTTTCCTTTGAATGTGCCTTAAGCTACTTACAAGCATTCAACAGAAACTCACATGCATTTCTCTGAAAGAGAAGCAATCTGTTCCAACACTTCAATTCTCTGTGCGAAGTGAATGGAGTGTTGCTTCACTTTCTAAATGCTGTCCTTTCAGAGAAAATCACTTTCCTTTGAAAGTGCCTTAAGCAACTTGCAAGCATTCACAAGAAACCCAAATGCGTTTCTATGAAAGAGAAGCACTCTGTTCCAACACTTCAATTCACTCCACGAAGTGAATGGAGTGTTGCTTCACTTTATAAATGCTGTCCTTTCAGAGAAAATCACTTTCCTTTGAAAGTGCCTTAAGCAACTTGCAAGAATTCACAAGAAACTCACATGCGTTTCTCTGAAAGAGAAGCAATCTGTTCCAACACTTCAATTCACAGTGCGAAGTGAATGGAGTGTTGCTTCACTTTCTAAATGCTGTCCTTTCAGAGAAAATCACTTTCCTTTGAAAGTGCCTTAAGCAACTTGCAAGAATTCACAAGAAACTCACATGCGTATCTCTGAAAGAGAAGCAGTCTGTTCCAACACTTCAATTCACTGTGTGAAGTGAATGGAGTGTTGCTTCACTTTCTAAATGCTGTCCTTTCAGAGAAAATCACTTTCCTTTGAATGTGCCTTAAGCTACTTACAAGCATTCACCAGAAACTCACATGCGTTTCTCTGAAAGAGAAGCAGTCTGTTCCAATAGTTCAATTCACTCTGCGAAGTGAATGGAGTGTTGCTTCACTTTCTAAATGCTGTCCTTTCAGAGAAAATCACTTTCCTTTGAAAGTGCCTTAAGCTACTTGCAAGCATTCACAAGAAACACTAATGCGTTTATATGAAAGAGAGGCACTCTGTTCCAACACTTTAATTCACTGCACGAAGGGAATGGAGTGTTGCTTCACTTTCTAAATGCTGTCCTTTAAGAGAAAATCACTTTCCTTTGAAAGTGCCTTAAGCTACTTACAAGCATTCACCAGAAACTCACATGCGTTTCTCTGAAAGAGAAACAGTCGGTTCCAACACTTCAATTCACTGTGCGAAGTGAATGGAGTGTTGCTTCACTTTCTAAATGCTGTCCTTTCAGAGAAAATCACTTTCCTTTGAAAGTGCCTTAAGCAACTTGCAAGAATTCACAAGAAACTCACATGCGTATCTCTGAAAGAGAAGCAGTCTGTTCCAACACTTCAATTCACTGTGTGAAGTGAATGGAGTGTTGCTTCACTTTCTAAATGCTGTCCTTTCAGAGAAAATCACTTTCCTTTGAAAGTGCCTTAAGCTACTTACAAGCATTCACCAGAAACTCACATGCGTTTCGCTGAAAGAGAAGCAGTCTGTTCCAACACTTCAATTCACTGTGCGAAGTGAATGGAGTGTTGCCTCACTTTCTAAATGCTGTCCTTTCAGAGAAAATCACTTTCCATTGAAAGTGCCTGAAACTACTTTCAAGCATTCACAAAAAACTCACATGCGTTTCTCTGAAAGAGAAGCAGACTGTTCCAACACTTCAATTCACTGTGCGAAGTGAATGGAGTGTTGCTTCACTTTCTAAATGCTGTCCTTTCAGAGAAAATCCCTTTCCTTTGAATGTGCCTTAAGCTACCTGCAAGCATTTAACAGAAAGTCAAATGCGTTTCTCTGAAAGAGAAGCAGTCTGTTCCAACACTTCAATTCACTGTGCGAAGTGAATGGAGTGTTGCTTCACGTTCTAAATGCTGTCCAATCAGAGAAAATCACTTTCCTTTGAAAGTGCCTTAAGCTACTTGCAAGCATTAGGAAGAAACTCACATGCGTTTCTCTGAAAGAGAAGCATCTGTTCCAACACTTCAATTCACTGTGCGAAGTGAATGGAGTGTTGCTTCAGTTTCTAAATGCTGTCCTTTCAGAGAAAATCACTTTCCTTTGAAACTGCCTTAAACTACTTTCAAGCATTCACAAAAAAATCACATGCGTTTCTCTGAAAGAGAAGCAGTCTGTTCCAACACTTCAATTCACAGTGCGAAGTGAATGGAGTGTTGCTTCAGTTTCTAAATGCTGTCCTTTCAGACAAAATCACTTTCCTTTGAAAGTGCCTTAAGCAACTTGCAAGAATTCACAAGAAACTCACATGCGTTTCTCTGAAAGAGAAGCAGTCTGTTCCAACACTTCAATTCACTGTGCGAAGTGAATGGAGTGTTGCTTCACTTTCTAAATGCTGTCCTTTCAGAGAAATTCACTTTCCATTGAAAGTGCCTTAAGCTACTTGCTAGCATTCACAAGAAACACTAATGCGTTTCTATGAAAGAGAAGCAGTCTTTTCCAACACTTCAATTCATTGCGCGAAGGGAATGGAGTGTTGCTTTACTTTCTAAATGCTGTCCTTTCAGAGAAAATCACTTTCCTTTGAAAGAGCCTTAAGCTACTTACAAGCATTCAACAGAAATTCACATGCATTTCTCTGAAAGAGAAGCAGTCTGTTCCAACACTTCAATTCACTGTACAAAGTGAATGGAGTGTTGCTTCACTTTCTAAATGCTGTCCTTTCAGAGAAAATCACTTTCCTTTGAAAGTGCCTTAAGCTACTTACAAGCATTCAACAGAAACTCACATGCATTTCTCTGAAAGAGAAGCAGTCTGTTCCAACACTTCAATTCACTGTGCAAATTGAATGGAGTGTTGCTTCACTTTCTAAATGCTGTCCTTTCAGAGAAAATCACTTTCCTTTGAAAGTGCATTCAGCTACTTACAAGTATTCACCTGAAACTCACATGCGTTTTTCTGAAAAAGAAGCAGTCTGTTCCAACACTTCAATTCACCGTGCGAAGTGAATGGAGTGTTGCTTCACTTTCTAAATGCTGTCCTTTCAGAGAAAATCACTTTCCTTTGAAAGTGCCTCAAGCTACTTGCAAGCATTAGGAAGAAAGTCACTTGCGTTTCTCTGAAAGAGAAGCAGTCTGTTCCAAAACTTCAATTCACTGTGCGAAGTGAATAGAGTGTTGTCTCACTTTCTAAATGCTGTCCTTTCAGAGAAAATCCCTTTCCTTTGAAAGTGCCTTAAACTACTTACAAGCATTTAACAGAAACTCACATGCGTTTCTCTGAAAGAGAAGCAGTCTGTTCCAACACTTCAATTCACTGTGCGAAGTGAATGGAGTGTTGCTTCACTTTCTAAATGCTGTTCTTTCAGAGAAAATCACTTTCCTTTGAAAGTGCCTTAAGCTACTTACAAGCATTAGGAAGAAACTCACATGCGTTTCTCTGAAAGAGAAGCAGTCCGTTCCAACACTTCAATTCACTGTGCGAAGTGAATGGAGTGTTGCTTCACTTTCTAAATGCTGTCCAATCAGAGAAAATCACTTTCCTTTGAAAGTGCCTTAAGCTACTTGCTAGCATTAGGAAGAAACTCACATGCGTTTCTCTGAAAGAGAAGCAGTCTGTTCCAACACTTCAATTCACTGTGCGAAGTGAATGGAGTGTTGCCTCACTTTCTAAATGCTGTCCTTTCAGAGAAAATCACTTTCCATTGAAAGTGCCTTAAACTACTTTCAAGCATTCACAAAAAACTCACATGCGTTTCTCTGAAAGAGAAGCAGACTGTTCCAACACTTCAATTCACTGTGCGAAGTGAATGGAGTGTTGCTTCACTTTCTAAATGCTGTCCTTTCAGAGAAAATCCCTTTCCTTTGAATGTGCCTTAAGCTACTTACAAGCATTCAACAGAAACTCACATGCATTTCTCTGAAAGAGAAGCAATCTGTTCCAACACTTCAATTCTCTGTGCGAAGTGAATGGAGTGTTGCTTCACTTTCTAAATGCTGTCCTTTCAGAGAAAATCACTTTCCTTTGAAAGTGCCTTAAGCAACTTGCAAGCATTCACAAGAAACCCAAATGCGTTTCTATGAAAGAGAAGCACTCTGTTCCAACACTTCAATTCACTCCACGAAGTGAATGGAGTGTTGCTTCACTTTATAAATGCTGTCCTTTCAGAGAAAATCACTTTCCTTTGAAAGTGCCTTAAGCAACTTGCAAGAATTCACAAGAAACTCACATGCGTTTCTCTGAAAGAGAAGCAATCTGTTCCAACACTTCAATTCACAGTGCGAAGTGAATGGAGTGTTGCTTCACTTTCTAAATGCTGTCCTTTCAGAGAAAATCACTTTCCTTTGAAAGTGCCTTAAGCTACTTGCAAGCATTCACAAGAAACACTAATGCGTTTCTATGAAAGAGAAGCAGTCTTTTCCAACATTTCAATTCATTGCGCGAAGGGAATGGAGTGTTGCTTTACTTTCTAAATGCTGTCCTTTCGGAGAAAATCACTTTCCTTTGAAAGAGCCTTAAGCTACTTACAAGCATTCAACAGAAACTCACATGAATTTCTCTGAAAGAGAAGCAGTCTGTTCCAACACTTCAATTCACTGTACAAAGTGAGTGGAGTGTTGCTTCACTTTCTAAATGCTGTCCTTTCAGAGAAAATCACTTTCCTTTGAAAGTGCCTTAAGCAACTTGCAAGCATTCACAAGAAACACTAATGCGTTTCTATGAAAGAGAAGCACTCTGTTCCAACACTTCAATTCACTGCACGAAGGGAATGGAGTGTTGTTTCACTTTCTAAATGCTGTCCTTTCAGAGAAAATCACTTTCCTTTGAAAGTGCCTTAAGCTACTTACAAGCATTAGGAAGAAACTCACATGCGTTTCTCTGAAAGAGAAGCAGTCTGTTCCAACACTTCAATTCACTGTGCGAAGTGAATGGAGTGTTGCATCACTTTCTAAATTCTGTCCTTTCAGAGAAAATCACTTTCCTTTGAAAGTGCCTTAAACTACTTTCAAGCATTCACAAAAAACTCACATGCGTTTCTCTGAAAGAGAAGCAGTCTGTTCCAACACTTCAATTCAATGTGCGAAGTGAATGGAGTGTTGCTTCAGTTTCTAAATGCTGTCCTTTCAGAGAAAATCACTTTCCTTTGAAAGTGCCTTAAGCAACTTGCAAGAATTCACAAGAAACTCACATGCGTTTCTCTGAAAGTGAAGCAGTCTGTTCCAACACTTCAATTCACTGTGTGAAGTGAATGGAGTGTTGCTTCACTTTCTAAATGCTGTCCTTTCAGAGAAAATCACTTTCCTTTGAAAGTGCCTTAAGCTACTTACAAGCATTCACCAGAAACTCACATGCGTTTCTCTGAAAGAGAAGCAGTCTGTTCCAATACTTCAATTCACTGTGCGAAGTGAATGGAGTGTTGCTTCACTTTCTAAATGCTGTCCTTTCAGAGAAAATCACTTTCCTTTGAAAGTGCCTTAAGCTACTTACAAGCATTCAACAGAAACTCACATGCATTTCTCTGAAAGAGAAGCAGTCTGTTCCAACACTTCAATTCACTGTGCGAAGTGAATGGAGTGTTGCTTCAGTTTCTAAATGCTGTCCTTTCAGAGAAAATCACTTTCTTTGAAAGTGCCTTAAGCAACTTGCAAGCATTCACAAGAAACACTAATGCGTTTCTATGAAAGAGAGGCACTCTGTTCCAACACTTTAATTCACTGCACGAAGGGAATGGAGTGTTGCTTCACTTTCTAAATGCTGTCCTTTAAGAGAAATTCACTTTCCTTTGAAAGTGCCTTAAGCTACTTACAAGCATTCACCTGAAACTCACATGCGTTTCTCTGAAAGAGAAGCAGTCGGTTCCAACACTTCAATTCACTGTGCGAAGGGAATGGAGTGTTGCTTCACTTTCTAAATGCTGTTCTTTCAGAGAAAATCACTTTCCTTTGAAAGTGCCTCAAGCTACTTGCAAGCATTAGGAAGAAACTCACATGCGTTTCTCTGAAAGAGAAGCAGTCCGTTCCAACACTTCAATTCACTGTGCGAAGTGAATGGAGTGTTGCTTCACTTTCTAAATGCTGTCCTTTCAGAGAAAATCACTTTCCTTTGAAAGTGCCTTAAGCTACTTGCAAGCATTAGGAAGAAACTCACATGCGTTTCTCTGAAAGAGAAGCAGTCTGTTCCAACACTTCAATTCACTGTGCGAAGTGAATGGAGTGTTGCCTCATTTTCTAAATGCTGTCCTTTCAGAGAAATTCACTTTCCATTGAAAGTGCCTTAAACTACTTTCAAGCATTCACAAAAAACTCACATGCGTTTCTCTGAAAGAGAAGCAGACTGTTCCAACACTTCAATTCACTGTGCGAAGTGAATGGAGTGTTGCTTCACTTTCTAAATGCTGTCCTTTCAGAGAAAATCCCTTTCCTTTGAATGTGCCTTAAGCTACTTGCAAGCATTTAACAGAAACTCAAATGCGTTTCTCTGAAAGAGAAGCAGTCTGTTCCAACACTTCAATTCACTGTGCGAAGTGAATGGAGTGTTGCTTCACTTTCTGAATGCTGTCCAATCAGAGAAAATCACTTTCCTTTGAAAGTGCCTTAAGCTACTTGCAAGCATTAGGAAGAAACTCACATGCGTTTCTCTGAAAGAGAAGCATCTGTTCCAACACTTCAATTCACTGTGCGAAGGGAATGGAGTGTTGCTTCAGTTTCTAAATGCTGTCCTTTCAGAGAAAATCATTTTCCTTTGAAACTGCCTTAAACTACTTTCAAGCATTCACAAAAAAATCACATGCGTTTCTCTGAAAGAGCAGTCTGTTCCAACAATCAATTCACAGTGCGAAGTGAATGGAGTCTTGCTTCAGTTTCTAAATGCTGTCCTTTCAGACAAAATCACTTTCCTTTGAAAGTGCCTTAAGCAACTTGCAAGAATTCACAAGAAACTCACATGCGTTTCTCTGAAAGAGAAGCAGTCTGTTCCAACACTTCAATTCACTGTGCGAAGTGAATGGAGTGTTGCTTCACTTTCTAAATGCTGTCCTTTCAGAGAAAATCACTTTCCATTGAAAGTGCCTTAAGCTACTTGTAAGCATTCACAAGAAACACTAATGCGTTTCTATGAAAGAGAAGCAGTCTTTTCCAACACTTCAATTCATTGCGCGAAGGGAATGGAGTGTTGCTTTACTTTCTAAATGCTGTCCTTTCAGAGAAAATCACTTTCCTTTGTAAGAGCCTTAAGCTACTTACAAGCATTCAACAGAAACTCACATGCATTTCTCTGAAAGAGAAGCAGTCTGTTCCAACACTTCAATTCACTGTGCGAAGGGAATGGAGTGTTGCTTCACTTTCTAAATGCTGTTCTTTCAGAGAAAATCACTTTCCTTTGAAAGTGCCTCAAGCTACTTGCAAGCATTAGGAAGAAACTCACATGCGTTTCTCTGAAAGAGAAGCAGTCCGTTCCAACACTTCAATTCACTGTGCGAAGTGAATGGAGTGTTGCTTCACTTTCTAAATGCTGTCCTTTCAGAGAAAATCACTTTCCTTTGAAAGTGCCTTAAGCTACTTGCAAGCATTAGGAAGAAACTCACATGCGTTTATCTGAAAGAGAAGCAGTCTGTTCCAACACTTCAATTCACTGTGCGAAGTGAATGGAGTGTTGCCTCATTTTCTAAATGCTGTCCTTTCAGAGAAATTCACTTTCCATTGAAAGTGCCTTAAACTACTTTCAAGCATTCACAAAAAACTCACATGCGTTTCTCTGAAAGAGAAGCAGACTGTTCCAACACTTCAATTCACTGTGCGAAGTGAATGGAGTGTTGCTTCACTTTCTAAATGCTGTCCTTTCAGAGAAAATCCCTTTCCTTTGAATGTGCCTTAAGCTACTTGCAAGCATTTAACAGAAACTCAAATGCGTTTCTCTGAAAGAGAAGCAGTCTGTTCCAACACTTCAATTCACTGTGCGAAGTGAATGGAGTGTTGCTTCACTTTCTGAATGCTGTCCAATCAGAGAAAATCACTTTCCTTTGAAAGTGCCTTAAGCTACTTGCAAGCATTAGGAAGAAACTCACATGCGTTTCTCTGAAAGAGAAGCATCTGTTCCAACACTTCAATTCACTGTGCGAAGGGAATGGAGTGTTGCTTCAGTTTCTAAATGCTGTCCTTTCAGAGAAAATCACTTTCCTTTGAAACTGCCTTAAACTACTTTCAAGCATTCACAAAAAAATCACATGCGTTTCTCTGAAAGAGCAGTCTGTTCCAACAATCAATTCACAGTGCGAAGTGAATGGAGTCTTGCTTCAGTTTCTAAATGCTGTCCTTTCAGACAAAATCACTTTCCTTTGAAAGTGCCTTAAGCAACTTGCAAGAATTCACAAGAAACTCACATGCGTTTCTCTGAAAGAGAAGCAGTCTGTTCCAACACTTCAATTCACTGTGCGAAGTGAATGGAGTGTTGCTTCACTTTCTAAATGCTGTCCTTTCAGAGAAAATCACTTTCCATTGAAAGTGCCTTAAGCTACTTGTAAGCATTCACAAGAAACACTAATGCGTTTCTATGAAAGAGAAGCAGTCTTTTCCAACACTTCAATTCATTGCGCGAAGGGAATGGAGTGTTGCTTTACTTTCTAAATGCTGTCCTTTCAGAGAAAATCACTTTCCTTTGTAAGAGCCTTAAGCTACTTACAAGCATTCAACAGAAACTCACATGCATTTCTCTGAAAGAGAAGCAGTCTGTTCCAACACTTCAATTCACTGTGCAAAGTGAATGGATTGTTGCTTCACTTTCTAAATGCTGTCCTTTCAGAGAAAATCACTTTCCTTTGAAAGTGCATTCAACTACTTACAAGCATTCACTAGAAACTCACATGCGTTTTTCTGAAAGAGAAGCAGTCTGTTCCAACACTTCAATTCACTGTGCGAAGTGAATGGAGTGTTGCTTCACTTTCTAAATGCTGTCCTTTCAGAGAAAATCACTTTCCTTTGAAAGTGCCTCAAGCTACTTGCAAGCATTAGGAAGAAAGTCACATGCGTTTCTCTGAAAGAGAAGCAGTCTGTTCCAACACTTCAATTCACTGTGCGAAGTGAATGGAGTGTTGCTTCACTTTCTAAATGCTGTCCTTTCAGAGAAAATCACTTTCCTTTGATAGTGCCTTAAGCTACTTGCAAGCATTAGGAAGAAACTCACATGCGTTTCTCTGAAAGAGAAGCAGTCTGTTCCAACACTTCAATTCACTGTGTGAAGTGAATAGAGTGTTGCCTCACTTTCTAAATGCTGTCCTATCAGAGAAAATCACTTTCCTTTGAAAGTGCCTTAAGCTACTTGCAAGCATTAGGAAGAAACTCACATGCGTTTCTCTGAAAGAGAAGCAGTCTGTTCCAACACTTCAATTCACTGTGCGAAGTGAATGGAGTGTTGCCTCACTTTCTAAATGCTGTCCTTTCAGAGAAAATCACTTTCCTTTGAAAGTGCCTTAAGCTACTTACAAGCATTCAACAGAAACTCACATGCATTTCTCTGAAAGAGAAGCAGTCTGTTCCAACACTTCAATTCACTGTGCGAAATGAATGGAGTGTTGCTTCAGTTTCTAAATGCTGTCCTTTCAGAGAAAATCACTTTCTTTGAAAGTGCCTTAAGCAACTTGCAAGCATTCACAAGAAACACTAATGCGTTTCTATGAAAGAGAGGCACTCTGTTCCAACACTTTAATTCACTGCACGAAGGGAATGGAGTGTTGCTTCACTTTCTAAATGCTGTCCTTTAAGAGAAATTCACTTTCCTTTGAAAGTGCCTTAAGCTACTTACAAGCATTCACCTGAAACTCACATGCGTTTCTCTGAAAGAGAAGCAGTCGGTTCCAACACTTCAATTCACTGTGCGAAGGGAATGGAGTGTTGCTTCACTTTCTAAATGCTGTTCTTTCAGAGAAAATCACTTTCCTTTGAAAGTGCCTCAAGCTACTTGCAAGCATTAGGAAGAAACTCACATGCGTTTCTCTGAAAGAGAAGCAGTCCGTTCCAACACTTCAATTCACTGTGCGAAGTGAATGGAGTGTTGCTTCACTTTCTAAATGCTGTCCTTTCAGAGAAAATCACTTTCCTTTGAAAGTGCCTTAAGCTACTTGCAAGCATTAGGAAGAAACTCACATGCGTTTCTCTGAAAGAGAAGCAGTCTGTTCCAACACTTCAATTCACTGTGCGAAGTGAATGGAGTGTTGCCTCACTTTCTAAATGCTGTCCTTTCAGAGAAATTCACTTTCCATTGAAAGTGCCTTAAACTACTTTCAAGCATTCACAAAAAACTCACATGCGTTTCTCTGAAAGGGAAGCAGACTGTTCCAACACTTCAATTCACTGTGCGAAGTGAATGGAGTGTTGCTTCACTTTCTAAATGCTGTCCTTTCAGAGAAAATCCCTTTCCTTTGAATGTGCCTTAAGCTACTTGCAAGCATTTAACAGAAACTCAAATGCGTTTCTCTGAAAGAGAAGCAGTCTGTTCCAACACTTCAATTCACTGTGCGAAGTGAATGGAGTGTTGCTTCACTTTCTGAATGCTGTCCAATCAGAGAAAATCACTTTCCTTTGAAAGTGCCTTAAGCTACTTGCAAGCATTAGGAAGAAACTCACATGCGTTTCTCTGAAAGAGAAGCATCTGTTCCAACATTTCAATTCACTGTGCGAAGGGAATGGAGTGTTGCTTCAGTTTCTAAATGCTGTCCTTTCAGAGAAAATCACTTTCCTTTGAAACTGCCTTAAACTACTTTCAAGCATTCACAAAAAAATCACATGCGTTTCTCTGAAAGAGCAGTCTGTTCCAACAATCAATTCACAGTGCGAAGTGAATGGAGTCTTGCTTCAGTTTCTAAATGCTGTCCTTTCAGACAAAATCACTTTCCTTTGAAAGTGCCTTAAGCAACTTGCAAGAATTCACAAGAAACTCACATGCGTTTCTCTGAAAGAGAAGCAGTCTGTTCCAACACTTCAATTCACTGTGCGAAGTGAATGGAGTGTTGCTTCACTTTCTAAATGCTGTCCTTTCAGAGAAAATCACTTTCCATTGAAAGTGCCTTAAGCTACTTGTAAGCATTCACAAGAAACACTAATGCGTTTCTATGAAAGAGAAGCAGTCTTTTCCAACACTTCAATTCATTGCGCGAAGGGAATGGAGTGTTGCTTTACTTTCTAAATGCTGTCCTTTCAGAGAAAATCACTTTCCTTTGTAAGAGCCTTAAGCTACTTACAAGCATTCAACAGAAACTCACATGCATTTCTCTGAAAGAGAAGCAGTCTGTTCCAACACTTCAATTCACTGTGCAAAGTGAATGGAGTGTTGCTTCACTTTCTAAATGCTGTCCTTTCAGAGAAAATCACTTTCCTTTGAAAGTGCATTCAACTACTTACAAGCATTCACCAGAAACTCACATGCGTTTTTCTGAAAGAGAAGCAGTCTGTTCCAACACTTCAATTCACTGTGCGAAGTGAATGGAGTGTTGCTTCACTTTCTAAATGCTGTCCTTTCAGAGAAAATCACTTTCCTTTGAAAGTGCCTCAAGCTACTTGCAAGCATTAGGAAGAAAGTCACATGCGTTTCTCTGAAAGAGAAGCAGTCTGTTCCAACACTTCAATTCACTGTGCGAAGTGAATGGAGTGTTGCTTCACTTTCTAAATGCTGTCCTTTCAGAGAAAATCACTTTCCTTTGATAGTGCCTTAAGCTACTTGCAAGCATTAGGAAGAAACTCACATGCGTTTCTCTGAAAGAGAAGCAGTCTGTTCCAACACTTCAATTCACTGTGTGAAGTGAATAGAGTGTTGCCTCACTTTCTAAATGCTGTCCTATCAGAGAAAATCACTTTCCTTTGAAAGTGCCTTAAACTACTTACAAGCATTTAACAGAAACTCACATGCGTTTCTCTGAAAGAGAAGCAGTCTGTTCCAACACTTCAATTCACTATGCGAAGTGAATGGAGTGTTGCTTCACTTTCTAAATGCTGTTCTTTCAGAGAAAATCACTTTCCTTTGAAAGTGCCTTAAGCTACTTGCAAGCATTAGGAAGAAACTCACATGCGTTTCTCTGAAAGAGAAGCAGTCCGTTCCAACACTTCAATTCACTGTGCGAAGTGAATGGAGTGTTGCTTCACTTTCTAAATGCTGTCCTTTCAGAGAAAATCACTTTCCTTTGAAAGTGCCTTAAGCTACTTGCAAGCATTAGGAGAAACTCACATGCGTTTCTCTGAAAGAGAAGCAGTCTGTTCCAACACTTCAATTCCCTGTGCGAAGTGAATGGAGTGTTGCCTCACTTTCTAAATGCTGTCCTTTCAGAGAAAATCACTTTCCATTGAAAGTGCCTTAAACTACTTTCAAGCATTCACAAAAAACTCACATGCGTTTCTCTGAAAGAGAAGCAGACTGTTCCAACACTTCAATTCACTGTCCGAAGTGAATGGAGTGTTGCTTCAGTTTCTAAATGCTGTCCTTTCAGAGAAAATCCCTTTCCTTTGAATGTGCCTTAAGCTACTTACAAGCATTCAACAGAAACTCACATGCATTTCTCTGAAAGAGAAGCAATCTGTTCCAACACTTCAATTCTCTGTGCGAAGTGAATGGAGTGTTGCTTCACTTTCTAAATGCTGTCCTTTCAGAGAAAATCACTTTCCTTTGTAAGTGCCTTAAGCAACTTGCAAGCATTCACAAGAAACCCTAATGCGTTTCTATGAAAGAGAAGCACTCTGTTTCAACACTTCAATTCACTCCACGAAGTGAATGGAGTGTTGCTTCACTTTATAAATGCTGTCCTTTCAGAGAAAATCACTTTCCTTTGAAAGTGCCTTAAGCAACTTGCAAGAATTCACAAGAAACTCACATGCGTTTCTCTGAAAGAGAAGCAATCTTTTCCAACACTTCAATTCAGAGTGCGAAGTGAATGGATTGTTGCTTCACTTTCTAAATGCTGTCCTTTCAGAGAAAATCACTTTCCTTTGAAAGTGCCTTAAGCTACTTACAAGCATTCACAAGAAACATTAATGCGCTTCTATGAAAGAGAAGCAGTCTTTTCCAACACTTCAATTCATTGCGCGAAGGGAATGGAGTGTTGCTTTACTTTCTAAATGCTGTCCTTTCAGAGAAAATCACTTTCCTTTGAAAGAGCCTTAAGCTACTTACAAGCATTCAACAGAAACTCACATGAATTTCTCTGAAAGAGAAGCAGTCTGTTCCAACACTTCAATTCACTGTACAAAGTGAATGGAGTGTTGCTTCACTTTCTAAATGCTGTCCTTTCAGAGAAAATCACTTTCCTTTGAAAGTGCCTTAAGCAACTTGCAAGCATTCACAAGAAACACTAATGCGTTTCTATGAAAGAGAAGCACTCTGTTCCAACACTTCAATTCACTGCACGAAGGGAATGGAGTGTTGTTTCACTTTCTAAATGCTGTCCTTTCAGAGAAAATCACTTTCCTTTGAAAGTGCCTTAAGCTACTTACAAGCATTAGGAAGAAACCCACATGCGTTTCTCTGAAAGAGAAGCAGTCTGTTCCAACACTTCAATTCACTGTGCGAAGTGAATGGAGTGTTGCATCACTTTCTAAATTCTGTCCTTTCAGAGAAAATCACTTTCCTTTGAAAGTGCCTTAAACTACTTTCAAGCATTCACAAAAAACTCACATGCGTTTCTCTGAAAGAGAAGCAGACTGTTCCAACACTTCAATTCACTGTGCGAAGTGAATGGAGTGTTGCTTCAGTTTCTAAATGCTGTCCTTTCAGAGAAAATCACTTTCCTTTGAAAGTGCCTTAAGCAACTTGCAAGAATTCACAAGAAACTCACATGCGTTTCTCTGAAAGAGAAGCAGTCTGTCCCAACACTTCAATTCACTGTGTGAAGTGAATGGAGTGTTGCTTCACTTTCTAAATGCTGTCCTTTCAGAGAAAATCACTTTCCTTTGAAAGTGCCTTAAGCTACTTACAAGCATTCACCAGAAACTCACATGCGTTTCTCTGAAAGAGAAGCAGTCTGTTCCAATACTTCAATTCACTCTGCGAAGTGAATGGAGTGTTGCTTCACTTTCTAAATGCTGTCATTTCAGAGAAAATCACTTTCCTTTGAAAGTGCCTTAAGCTACTTACAAGCATTCAACAGAAACTCACATGCATTTCTCTGAAAGAGAAGCAGTCTGTTCCAACACTTCAATTCACTGTGCGAAGTGAATGGAGTGTTGCTTCACTTTCTAAATGCTGTCCTTTCAGAGAAAATCACTTTCCTTTGAAAATGCCTTAAGCTACTAACAAGCATTCAACAGAAACTCACATGCATTTCTCTCAAAGAGAAGCAGTCTGTTCCAACACTTCAATTCACTGTGCGAAGTGAATGGAGTGTTGCTTCACTTTCTAAATGCTGTCCTTTCAGAGAAAATCACTTTCCTTTAAAAGTGCCTTAAGCAACTTGAAAGCATTCACAAGAGACACTAATGCGTTTATATGAAAGAGAGGCACTGTGTTCCAACACTTTAATTCACTGCACGAAGGGAATGGAGTGTTGCTTCACTTTCTAAATGCTGTCCTTTAAGAGAAAATCACTTTCCTTTGAAAATGCCTTAAGCTACTTACAAGCATTCACCAGAAACTCACATGCGTTTCTCTGAAAGAGAAGCAGTCGGTTCCAACACTTCAATTCACTGTGCGAAGTGAATGGAGTGTTGCTTCACTTTCTAAATGCTGTCCTTTCAGAGAAAATCACTTTCCTTTGAAAGTGCCTTAAGCAACTTGCAAGCATTCACAAGAAACACTAATGCGTTTCTATGAAAGAGAAGCACTCTGTTCCAACACTTCAATTCACTGCACGAAGGGAATGGAGTGTTGTTTCACTTTCTAAATGCTGTCCTTTCAGAGAAAATCACTTTCCTTTGAAAGTGCCTTAAGCTACTTACAAGCATTAGGAAGAAACCCACATGCGTTTCTCTGAAAGAGAAGCAGTCTGTTCCAACACTTCAATTCACTGTGCGAAGTGAATGGAGTGTTGCATCACTTTCTAAATTCTGTCCTTTCAGAGAAAATCACTTTCCTTTGAAAGTGCCTTAAACTACTTTCAAGCATTCACAAAAAACTCACATGCGTTTCTCTGAAAGAGAAGCAGACTGTTCCAACACTTCAATTCACTGTGCGAAGTGAATGGAGTGTTGCTTCAGTTTCTAAATGCTGTCCTTTCAGAGAAAATCACTTTCCTTTGAAAGTGCCTTAAGCAACTTGCAAGAATTCACAAGAAACTCACATGCGTTTCTCTGAAAGAGAAGCAGTCTGTCCCAACACTTCAATTCACTGTGTGAAGTGAATGGAGTGTTGCTTCACTTTCTAAATGCTGTCCTTTCAGAGAAAATCACTTTCCTTTGAAAGTGCCTTAAGCTACTTACAAGCATTCACCAGAAACTCACATGCGTTTCTCTGAAAGAGAAGCAGTCTGTTCCAATACTTCAATTCACTCTGCGAAGTGAATGGAGTGTTGCTTCACTTTCTAAATGCTGTCATTTCAGAGAAAATCACTTTCCTTTGAAAGTGCCTTAAGCTACTTACAAGCATTCAACAGAAACTCACATGCATTTCTCTGAAAGAGAAGCAGTCTGTTCCAACACTTCAATTCACTGTGCGAAGTGAATGGAGTGTTGCTTCACTTTCTAAATGCTGTCCTTTCAGAGAAAATCACTTTCCTTTGAAAATGCCTTAAGCTACTAACAAGCATTCAACAGAAACTCACATGCATTTCTCTCAAAGAGAAGCAGTCTGTTCCAACACTTCAATTCACTGTGCGAAGTGAATGGAGTGTTGCTTCACTTTCTAAATGCTGTCCTTTCAGAGAAAATCACTTTCCTTTAAAAGTGCCTTAAGCAACTTGAAAGCATTCACAAGAGACACTAATGCGTTTATATGAAAGAGAGGCACTGTGTTCCAACACTTTAATTCACTGCACGAAGGGAATGGAGTGTTGCTTCACTTTCTAAATGCTGTCCTTTCAGAGAAAATCACTTTCCTTTGAAAATGCCTTAAGCTACTTACAAGCATTCACCAGAAACTCACATGCGTTTCTCTGAAAGAGAAGCAGTCGGTTCCAACACTTCAATTCACTGTGCGAAGTGAATGGAGTGTTGCTTCACTTTCTAAATGCTGTCCTTTCAGAGAAAATCACTTTCCTTTGAAAGTGCCTTAAGCAATTTGCAAGAATTCACAAGAAACTCACATGCCTATCTCTGAAAGAGAAGCAGTCTTTTCCAACACTTCAATTCACTGTGCGAAGTGAATGGAGTGTTGCTTCACTTTCTAAATGCTGTCCTTTCAGAGAAAATCACTTTCCTTTGAATGTGCCTTAAACTACTTTCAAGCATTCACAAAAAACTCACATGCGTTTCTCTGAAAGAGAAGCAGACTGTTCCAACACTTCAATTCACTGTGCGAGGTGAATGGAGTGTTGCTTCACTTTCTAAATGCTGTCCTTTCAGAGAAAATCCCTTTCCTTTGAATGTGCCTTAAGCTACTTGCAAGCATTTAACAGAAACTCAAATGCGTTTCTCTGAAAGAGAAGCAGTCTGTTCCAACACTTCAATTCACTGTGCGAAGTGAATGGAGTGTTGCTTCACTTTCTGAATGCTGTCCAATCAGAGAAAATCACTTTCCTTTGAAAGTGCCTTAAGCTACTTGTAAGCATTAGGAAGAAACTCACATGCGTTTCTCTGAAAGAGAAGCATCTGTTCCAACACTTCAATTCACTGTGCGAAGGGAATGGAGTGTTGCTTCAGTTTCTAAATGCTGTCCTTTCAGAGAAAATCACTTTCCTTTGAAACTGCCTTAAACTACTTTCAAGCATTCACAAAAAAATCACATGCGTTTCTCTGAAAGAGCAGTCTGTTCCAACAATCAATTCACAGTGCGAAGTGAATGGAGTGTTGCTTCAGTTTCTAAATGCTGTCCTTTCAGACAAAATCACTTTCCTTTGAAAGTGCCTTAAGCAACTTGCAAGAATTCACAAGAAACTCACATGCGTTTCTCTGAAAGAGAAGCAGTCTGTTCCAACACTTCAATTCACTGTGCGAAGTGAATGGAGTGTTGCTTCACTTTCTAAATGCTGTCCTTTCAGAGAAAATCACTTTCCATTGAAAGTGCCTTAAGCTACTTGTAAGCATTCACAAGAAACACTAATGCGTTTCTATGAAAGAGAAGTAGCCTTAAACTACTTACAAGCATTCACCAGAAACTCACATGCGTTTTTCTGAAAGAGAAGCAGTCTGTTCCAACACTTCAATTCACTGTGCGAAGTGAATGGAGTGTTGCTTCACTTTCTAAATGCTGTCCTTTCAGAGAAAATCACTTTCCTTTGAAAGTGCCTCAAGCTACTTGCAAGCATTAGGAAGAAAGTCACATGCGTTTCTCTGAAAGAGAAGCAGTCTGTTCCAACACTTCAATTCACTGTGCGAAGTGAATGGAGTGTTGCTTCACTTTCTAAATGCTGTCCTTTCAGAGAAAATCACTTTCCTTTGATAGTGCCTTAAGCTACTTGCAAGCATTAGGAAGAAACTCACATGCGTTTCTCTGAAAGAGAAGCAGTCTGTTCCAACACTTCAATTCACTGTGTGAAGTGAATAGAGTGTTGCCTCACTTTCTAAATGCTGTCCTATCAGAGAAAATCACTTTCCTTTGAAAGTGCCTTAAACTACTTACAAGCATTTAACAGAAACTCACATGCGTTTCTCTGAAAGAGAAGCAGTCTGTTCCAACACTTCAATTCACTATGCGAAGTGAATGGAGTGTTGCTTCACTTTCTAAATGCTGTTCTTTCAGAGAAAATCACTTTCCTTTGAATGTGCCTTAAGCTACTTGCAAGCATTAGGAAGAAACTCACATGCGTTTCTCTGAAAGAGAAGCAGTTCGTTCCAACACTTCAATTCACTGTGCGAAGTGAATGGAGTGTTGCTTCACTTTCTAAATGCTGTCCTTTCAGAGAAAATCACTTTCCTTTGAAAGTGCCTTAAGCTACTTGCAAGCATTAGGAGAAACTCACATGCGTTTCTCTGAAAGAGAAGCAGTCTGTTCCAACACTTCAATTCACTGTGCGAAGTGAATGGAGTGTTGCCTCACTTTCTAAATGCTGTCCTTTCAGAGAAAATCACTTTCCATTGAAAGTGCCTTAAACTACTTTGAAGCATTCACAAAAAACTCACATGCGTTTCTCTGAAAGAGAAGCAGACTGTTCCAACACTTCAATTCACTGTCCGAAGTGAATGGAGTGTTGCTTCAGTTTCTAAATGCTGTCCTTTCAGAGAAAATCCCTTTCCTTTGTAAGTTCCTTAAGCAACTTGCAAGCATTCACAAGAAACCCTAATGCGTTTCTATGAAAGAGAAGCACTCTGTTCCAACACTTCAATTCACTCCACGAAGTGAATGGAGTGTTGCTTCACTTTATAAATGCTGTCCTTTCAGAGAAAATCACTTTCCTTTGAAAGTGCCTTAAGCAACTTGCAAGAATTCACAAGAAACTCACATGCGTTTCTCTGAAAGAGAAGCAATCTTTTCCAACACTTCAATTCAGAGTGCGAAGTGAATGGAGTGTTGCTTTACTTTCTAAATGCTGTCCTTTCAGAGAAAATCACTTTCCTTTGAAAGAGCCTTAAGCTACTTACAAGCATTCAACAGAAACTCACATGAATTTCTCTGAAAGAGAAGCAGTCTGTTCCAACACTTCAATTCACTGTACAAAGTGAATGGAGTGTTGCTTCACTTTCGAAATGCTGTCCTTTCAGAGAAAATCACTTTCCTTTGAAAGTGCCTTAAGCAACTTGCAAGCATTCACAAGAAACACTAATGCGTTTCTATGAAAGAGAAGCACTCTGTTCCAACACTTCAATTCACTGCACGAAGGGAATGGAGTGTTGTTTCACTTTCTAAATGCTGTCCTTTCAGAGAAAATCACTTTCCTTTGAAAGTGCCTTAAGCTACTTACAAGCATTAGGAAGAAACCCACATGCGTTTCTCTGAAAGAGAAGCAGTCTGTTCCAACACTTCAATTCACTGTGTGAAGTGAATGGAGTGTTGCTTCACTTTCTAAATGCTGTCCTTTCAGAGAAAATAACTTTCCTTTGAAAGTGCCTTAAGCTACTTACAAGCATTCACCAGAAACTCACATGCGTTTCTCTGAAAGAGAAGCAGTCTGTTCCAATACTTCAATTCACTCTGCGAAGTGAATGGAGTGTTGCTTCACTTTCTAAATGCTGTCATTTCAGAGAAAATCACTTTCCTTTGAAAGTGCCTTAAGCTACTTACAAGCATTCAACAGAAACTCACATGCATTTCTCTGAAAGAGAAGCAGTCTGTTCCAACACTTCAATTCACTGTGTGAAGTGAATGGAGTGTTGCCTCACTTTCTAAATGCTGTCCTTTCAGAGAAAATCACTTTCCTTTGAAAGTGCCTTAAGCTACTTACAAGCATTCACCAGAAACTCACATGCGTTTCTCTGAAAGAGAAGCAGTCTGTTCCAACACTTCAATTCACTGTGTGAAGTGAATGGAGTGTTGCCTAACTTTCTAAATGCTGTCCTTTCAGAGAAAATCACTCTCCTTTAAAAGTGCCTTAAGCAACTTGCAAGCATTCACAAGAGACACTAATGCGTTTATATGAAAGAGAGGCACTCTGTTCCAACACTTTAATTCACTGCACGAAGGGAATGGAGTGTTGCTTCACTTTCTAAATGCTGTCCTTTAAGAGAAAATCTCTTTCCTTTGAAAATGCCTTAAGCTACTTACAAGCATTCACCAGAAACTCACATGCGTTTCTCTGAAAGAGAAGCAGTCGGTTCCAACACTTCAATTCACTGTGCGAAGTGAATGGAGTGTTGCTTCACTTTCTAAATGCTGTCCTTTCAGAGAAAATCACTTTCCTTTGAAAGTGCCTTAAGCAATTTGCAAGAATTCACAAGAAACTCACATGCCTATCTCTGAAAGAGAAGCAGTCTTTTCCAACACTTCAATTCACTGTGCGAAGTGAATGGAGTGTTGCTTCACTTTCTAAATGCTGTCCTTTCAGAGAAAATCACTTTCCTTTGAATGTGCCTTAAACTACTTTCAAGCATTCACAAAAAACTCACATGCGTTTCTCTGAAAGAGAAGCAGACTGTTCCAACACTTCAATTCACTGTGCGAAGTGAATGGAGTGTTGCTTCACTTTCTAAATGCTGTCCTTTCAGAGAAAATCCCTTTCCTTTGAATGTGCCTTAAGCTACTTGCAAGCATTTAACAGAAACTCAAATGCGTTTCTCTGAAAGAGAAGCAGTCTGTTCCAACACTTCAATTCACTGTGCGAAGTGAATGGAGTGTTGCTTCACTTTCTGAATGCTGTCCAATCAGAGAAAATCACTTTCCTTTGAAAGTGCCTTAAGCTACTTGCAAGCATTAGGAAGAAACTCACATGCGTTTCTCTGAAAGAGAAGCATCTGTTCCAACACTTCAATTCACTGTGCGAAGGGAATGGAGTGTTGCTTCAGTTTCTAAATGCTGTCCTTTCAGAGAAAATCACTTTCCTTTGAAACTGCCTTAAACTACTTTCAAGCATTCACAAAAAAATCACATGCGTTTCTCTGAAAGAGCAGTCTGTTCCAACAATCAATTCACAGTGCGAAGTGAATGGAGTGTTGCTTCAGTTTCTAAATGCTGTCCTTTCAGACAAAATCACTTTCCTTTGAAAGTGCCTTAAGCTACTTGCAAGCATTAGGAGAAACTCACATGCGTTTCTCTGAAAGAGAAGCAGTCTGTTCCAACACTTCAATTCACTGTGCGAAGTGAATGGAGTGTTGCCTCACTTTCTAAATGCTGTCCTTTCAGAGAAAATCACTTTCCATTGAAAGTGCCTTAAACTACTTTCAAGCATTCACAAAAAACTCACATGCGTTTCTCTGAAAGAGAAGCAGACTGTTCCAACACTTCAATTCACTGTCCGAAGTGAATGGAGTGTTGCTTCAGTTTCTAAATGCTGTCCTTTCAGAGAAAATCCCTTTCCTTTGAATGTGCCTTAAGCTACTTACAAGCATTCAACAGAAACCCACATGCATTTCTCTGAAAGAGAAGCAATCTGTTCCAACACTTCAATTCTCTGTGCGAAGTGAATGGAGTGTTGCTTCACTTTCTAAATGCTGTCCTTTCAGAGAAAATCGCTTTCCTTTGTAAGTGCCTTAAGCAACTTGCAAGCATTCACAAGAAACCCTAATGCGTTTCTATGAAAGAGAAGCACTCTGTTCCAACACTTCAATTCACTCCACGAAGTGAATGGAGTGTTGCTTCACTTTATAAATGCTGTCCTTTCAGAGAAAATCACTTTCCTTTGAAAGTGCCTTAAGCAACTTGCAAGAATTCACAAGAAACTCACATGCGTTTCTCTGAAAGAGAAGCAATCTTTTCCAACACTTCAATTCAGAGTGCGAAGTGAATGGAGTGTTGCTTCACTTTCTAAATTCTGTCCTTTCAGAGAAAATCACTTTCGTTTGAAAGTGCCTTAAGCTACTTGCAAGCATTCACAAGAAACACTAATGCGTTTCTATGAAAGAGAAGCAGTCTTTTCCAACACTTCAATTCATTGCGTGAAGGGAATGGAGTGTTGCTTTACTTTCTAAATGCTGTCCTTTCAGAGAAAATCACTTTCCTTTGAAAGAGCCTTAAGCTACTTACAAGCATTCAACAGAAACTCACATGAATTTCTCTGAAAAAGAAGCAGTCTGTTCCAACACTTCAATTCACTGTACAAAGTGAATGGAGTGTTGCTTCACTTTCTAAATGCTGTCCTTTCAGAGAAAATCACTTTCCTTTGAAAGTGCCTTAAGCAACTTGTAAGCATTCACAAGAAACACTAATGCGTTTCTATGAAAGAGATGCACTCTGTTCCAACACTTCAATTCACTGCACGAAGGGAATGGAGTGTTGTTTCACTTTCTAAATGCTGTCCTTTCAGAGAAAATCACTTTCCTTTGAAAGTGCCTTAAGCTACTTACAAGCATTAGGAAGAAACCCACATGCGTTTCTCTGAAAGAGAAGCAGTCTGTTCCAACACTTCAATTCACTGTGCGAAGTGAATGGAGTGTTGCATCACTTTCTAAATTCTGTCCTTTCAGAGAAAATCACTTTCCTTTGAAAGTGCCTTAAACTACTTTCAAGCATTCACAAAAAACTCACATGCGTTTCTCTGAAAGAGAAGCAGACTGTTCCAACACTTCAATTCACTGTGCGAAGTGAATGGAGTGTTGCTTCACTTTCTAAATGCTGTCCTTTCAGAGAAAATCACTTTCCTTTGAAAGTGCCTTAAGCAACTTGCAAGAATTCACAAGAAACTCACATGCGTTTCTCTGAAAGAGAAGCAGTCTGTTCCAACACTTCAATTCACTGTGTGAAGTGAATGGAGTGTTGCTTCACTTTCTAAATGCTGTCCTTTCAGAGAAAATCACTTTCCTTTGAAAGTGCCTTAAGCTACTTACAAGCATTCACCAGAAACTCACATGCGTTTCTCTGAAAGAGAAGCAGTCTGTTCCAACACTTCAATTCACTCTGCGAAGTGAATGGAGTGTTGCTTCACTTTCTAAATGCTGTCATTTCAGAGAAAATCACTTTCCTTTGAAAGTGCCTTAAGCTACTTACAAGCATTCAACAGAAACTCACATGCATTTCTCTGAAAGAGAAGCAGTCTGTTCCAACACTTCAATTCACTGTGTGAAGTGAATGGAGTGTTGCCTCACTTTCTAAATGCTGTCCTTTCAGAGAAAATCACTTTCCTTTGAAAGTGCCTTAAGCTACTTACAAGCATTCACCAGAAACTCACATGCGTTTCTCTGAAAGAGAAGCAGTCTGTTCCAACACTTCAATTCACTGTGCGAAGTGAATGGAGTGTTGCTTCACTTTCTAAATGCTGTCCTTTCAGAGAAAATCACTTTCCTTTTAAAAGTGCCTTAAGCTACTAACAAGCATTCAACAGAAACTCACATGCACTTCTCTCAAAGAGAAGCAGTCTGTTCCAACACTTCAATTCACTGTGCGAAGTGAATGGAGTGTTGCTTCACTTTCTAAATGCTGTCCTTTCAGAGAAAATCACTTTCCTTTAAAAGTGCCTTAAGCAACTTGCAAGCATTCACAAGAGACACTAATGCGTTTATATGAAAGAGAGGCACTCTGTTCCAACACTTTAATTCACTGCACGAAGGGAATGGAGTGTTGCTTCACTTTCTAAATGCTGTCCTTTAAGAGAAAATCACTTTCCTTTGAAAATGCCTTAAGCTACTTACAAGCATTCACCAGAAACTCACATGCGTTTCTCTGAAAGAGAAGCAGTCGGTTCCAACACTTCAATTCACTGTACAAAGTGAATGGAGTGTTGCTTCACTTTCTAAATGCTGTCCTTTCAGAGAAAATCACTTTCCTTTGAAAGTGCCTTAAGCAATTTGCAAGAATTCACAAGAAACTCACATGCCTATCTCTGAAAGAGAAGCAGTCTTTTCCAACACTTCAATTCACTGTGTGAAGTGAATGGAGTGTTGCTTCACTTTCTAAATGCTGTCCTTTCAGAGAAAATCACTTTCCTTTGAATGTGCCTTAAGCTACTTACAAGCATTCACCAGAAACTCACACGCGTTTCTCTGAAAGAGAAGCAGTCTGTTCCAATACTTCAATTCACTGTGTGAAGTGAATGGAGTGTTGCTTCACTTTCTAAATGCTGTCCTTTCAGAGAAAATCACTTTCCTTTGAAAGTGCCTTAAGCTACTTACAAGCATTCACCAGAAACTCACATGCGTTTCTCTGAAAGAGAAGCAGTCTGTTCCAATACTTCAATTCACTCTGCGAAGTGAATGGAGTGTTGCTTCACTTTCTAAATGCTGTCCTTTCAGAGAAAATCACTTTCCTTTGAAAGTGCCTTAAGCTACTTACAAGCATTCAACAGAAACTCACATGCATTTCTCTGAAAGAGAAGCAGTCTGTTCCAACACTTCAATTCACTGTGTGAAGTGAATGGAGTGTTGCCTCACTTTCTAAATGCTGTCCTTTCAGAGAAAATCACTTTCCTTTGAAAGTGCCTTAAGCTACTTACAAGCATTCACCAGAAACTCACATGCGTTTCTCTGAAAGAGAAGCAGTCTGTTCCAACACTTCAATTCACTGTGCGAAGTGAATGGAGTGTTGCTTCACTTTCTAAATGCTGTCCTTTCAGAGAAAATCACTTTCCTTTGAAAGTGCCTTAAGCTACTCACAAGCATTCAACAGAAACTCACATGCATTTCTCTCAAAGAGAAGCAGTCTGTTCCAACACTTCAATTCACTGTGCGAAGTGAATGGAGTGTTGCTTCACTTTCTAAATGCTGTCCTTTCAGAGAAAATCACTTTCCTTTGAAAGTGCCTTAAGCAACTTGCAAGCATTCACAAGAGACACTAATGCGTTTATATGAAAGAGAGGCACTCTGTTCCAACACTTTAATTCACTGCACGAAGGGAATGGAGTGTTGCTTCACTTTCTAAATGCTGTCCTTTAAGAGAAAATCACTTTCCTTTGAAAGTGCCTTAAGCTACTTACAAGCATTCACCAGAAACTCACATGCGTTTCTCTGAAAGAGAAGCAGTCGGTTCCAACACTTCAATTCACTGTGCGAAGTGAATGGAGTGTTGCTTCACTTTCTAAATGCTGTCCTTTCAGAGAAAATCACTTTCCTTTGAAAGTGCCTTAAGCAACTTGCAAGAATTCACAAGAAACTCACATGCGTATCTCTGAAAGAGAAGCAGTCTGTTCCAACATTTCAATTTACTGTGTGAAGTGAATGGAGTGTTGCTTCACTTTCTGAATTATGTCCTTTCAGAGAAAATCACTTTCCTTTGAAAGTGCCTTAAGCAACTTGCAAGAATTCACAAGAAACTCACATGCGTATCTCTGAAAGAGAAGCAGTCTGTTCCAACACTTCAATTCACTGTGCGAAGTGAATGGAGTGTTGCTTCACTTTCTAAATGCTGTCCAATCATAGAAAATCACTTTCCTTTGAAAGTGCCTTAAGCTACTTGCAAGCATTAGGAAGAAACTCACATGCGTTTCTCTGAAAGAGAAGCATCTGTTCCAACACTTCAATTCACTGTGCGAAGTGAATGGAGTGTTGCTTCACTTTCTAAATGCTGTCCTTTCAGAGAAAATCACTTTCCTTTGAAAGTGCCTTAAGCAATTTGCAAGAATTCACAAGAAACTCACATGCCTATCTCTGAAAGAGAAGCAGTCTTTTCCAACACTTCAATTCACTGTGTGAAGTGAATGGAGTGTTGCTTCACTTTCTAAATGCTGTCCTTTCAGAGAAAATCACTTTCCTTTGAATGTGCCTTAAGCTACTTACAAGCATTCACCAGAAACTCACATGCGTTTCTCTGAAAGAGAAGCAGTCTGTTCCAATACTTCAATTCACTGTGTGAAGTGAATGGAGTGTTTCTTCACTTTCTAAATGCTGTCCTTTCAGAGAAAATCACTTTCCTTTGAAAGTGCCTTAAGCTACTTACAAGCATTCACCAGAAACTCACATGCGTTTCTCTGAAAGAGAAGCAGTCTGTTCCAATACTTCAATTCACTCTGCGAAGTGAATGGAGTGTTGCTTCACTTTCTAAATGCTGTCCTTTCAGAGAAAATCACTTTCCTTTGAAAGTGCATTAAGCTACTTACAAGCATTCAACAGAAACTCACATGCATTTCTCTGAAAGAGAAGCAGTCTGTTCCAACACTTCAATTCACTGTGTGAAGTGAATGGAGTGTTGCCTCACTTTCTAAATGCTGTCCTTTCAGAGAAAATCACTTTCCTTTGAAAGTGCCTTAAGCTACTTACAAGCATTCACCAGAAACTCACATGCGTTTCTCTGAAAGAGAAGCAGTCTGTTCCAACACTTCAATTCACTGTGCGAAGTGAATGGAGTGTTGCTTCACTTTCTAAATGCTGTCCTTTCAGAGAAAATCACTTTCTTTGAAAGTGCCTTAAGCTACTAACAAGCATTCAACAGAAACTCACATGCATTTCTCTCAAAGAGAAGCAGTCTGTTCCAACACTTCAATTCACTGTGCGAAGTGAATGGAGTGTTGCTTCAGTTTCTAAATGCTGTCCTTTCAGAGAAAATCACGTTCCTTTGAAAGTGCCTTAAGCAACTTGCAAGCATTCACAAGAGACACTAATGCGTTTATATGAAAGAGAGGCACTCTGTTCCAACACTTTAATTCACTGCACGAAGGGAATGGAGTGTTGCTTCACTTTCTAAATGCTGTCCTTTAAGAGAAAATCACTTTCCTTTGAAAGTGCCTTAAGCTACTTACAAGCATTCACCAGAAACTCACATGCGTTTCTCTGAAAGAGAAGCAGTTGGTTCCAACACTTCAATTCACTGTGCGAAGTGAATGGTGTGTTGCTTCACTTTCTAAATGCTGTCCTTTCAGAGAAAATCACTTTCCTTTGAAAGTGCCTTAAGCAACTTGCAAGAATTCACAAGAAACTCACATGCGTATCTCTGAAAGAGAAGCAGTCTGTTCCAACATTTCAATTTACTGTGTGAAGTGAATGGAGTGTTGCTTCACTTTCTGAATTATGTCCTTTCAGAGAAAATCACTTTCCTTTGAAAGTGCCTTAAGCAACTTGCAAGAATTCACAAGAAACTCACATGCGTATCTCTGAAAGAGAAGCAGTCTGTTCCAACACTTCAATTCACTGTGCGAAGTGAATGGAGTGTTGCTTCACTTTCTAAATGCTGTCCAATCAGAGAAAATCACTTTCCTTTGAAAGTGCCTTAAGCTACTTGCAAGCATTAGGAAGAAACTCACATGCGTTTCTCTGAAAGAGAAGCATCTGTTCCAACACTTCAATTCACTGTGCGAAGTGAATGGAGTGTTGCTTCAGTTTCTAAATGCTGTCCTTTCAGAGAAAATCACTTTCCTTTGAAACTGCCTTAAACTACTTGCAAGAATTCACAAGAAACTCACATGCGTTTCTCTGAAAGAGAAGCAGTCTGTTCCAACACTTCAATTCACTGTGCGAAGTGAATGGAGTGTTGCTTCACTTTCTAAATGCTGTCCTTTCAGAGAAAATCACTTTCCATTGAAAGTGCCTTAAGCTACTTGCAAGCATTCACAAGAAACACTAATGCGTTTCTATGAAAGAGAAGCAGTCTTTTCCAACACTTCAATTCATTGCGCGAAGGGAATGGAGTGTGGCTTTACTTTCTAAATGCTGTCCTCTCAGAGAAAATCACTTTCCTTTGTAAGAGCCTTAAGCTATTTACAAGCATTCAACAGAAACTCACATGCATTTCTCTGAAAGAGAAGCAGTCTGTTCCAACACTTCAATTCACTGTGCAAAGTGAATGGAGTGTTGCTTCACTTTCTAAATGCTGTCCTTTCAGAGAAAATCACTTTCCTTTGAAAGTGCATTCAACTACTTACAAGCATTCACCAGAAACTCACATGCGTTTTTCTGAAAGAGAAGCAGTCTGTTCCAACACTTCAATTCACTGTGCGAAGTGAATGGAGTGTTGCTTCACTTTCTAAATGCTGTCCTTTCAGAAAAAATCACTTTCCTTTGAAAGTGCCTCAAGCTACTTGCAAGCATTAGGAAGAAAGTCACATGCGTTTCTCTGAAAGAGAAGCAGTCTGTTCCAACACTTCAATTCACTGTGCGAAGTGAATGGAGTGTTGCTTCACTTTCTAAATGCTGTCCTTTCAGAGAAAATCACTTTCCTTTGAAAGTGCATTCAACTACTTACAAGCATTCACCAGAAACTCACATGCGTTTTTCTGAAAGAGAAGCAGTCTGTTCCAACACTTCAATTCACTGTGCGAAGTGAATGGAGTGTTGCTTCACTTTCTAAATGCTGTGCTTTCAGAGAAAATCACTTTCCTTTGAAAGTGCCTTAAGCTACTAACAAGCATTCAACAGAAACTCACATGCATTTCTCTCAAAGAGAAGCAGTCTGTTCCAACACTTCAATTCACTGTGCGAAGTGAATGGAGTGTTGCTTCACTTTCTAAATGCTGACCTTTCAGAGAAAATCACTTTCCTTTAAAAGTGCCTTAAGCAACTTGCAAGCATTCACCAGAAACTCACATGCGTTTCTCTGAAAGAGAAGCAGTCTGTTCCAATACTTCAATTCACTGTGTGAAGTGAATGGAGTGTTGCTTCACTTTCTAAATGCTGTCCTTTCAGAGAAAATCACTTTCCTTTGAAAATGCCTTAAGCTACTTACAAGCATTCACCAGAAACTCACATGCGTTTCTCTGAAAGAGAAGCAGTCTGTTCCAATACTTCAATTCACTCTGCGAAGTGAATGGAGTGTTGCTTCACTTTCTAAATGCTGTCCTTTCAGAGAAAATCACTTTCCTTTGAAAGTGCCTTAAGCTACTTACAAGCATTCAACAGAAACTCACATGCATTTCTCTGAAAGAGAAGCAGTCTGTTCCAACACTTCAATTCACTGTGTGAAGTGAATGGAGTGTTGCCTCACTTTCTAAATGCTGTCCTTTCAGAGAAAATCACTTTCCTTTGAAAGTGCCTTAAGCTACTTACAAGCATTCACCAGAAACTCACATGCGTTTCTCTGAAAGAGAAGCAGTCTGTTCCAACACTTCAATTCACTGTGCGAAGTGAATGGAGTGTTGCTTCACTTTCTAAATGCTGTCCTTTCAGAGAAAATCACTTTCCTTTGAAAGTGCCTTAAGCTACTAACAAGCATTCAACAGAAACTCACATGCATTTCTCTCAAAGAAAAGCAGTCTGTTCCAACACTTCAATTCACTGTGCGAAGTGAATGGAGTGTTGCTTCACTTTCTAAATGCTGTCCTTTCAGAGAAAATCACTTTCCTTTGAAAGTGCCTTAAGCAACTTGCAAGCATTCACAAGAGACACTAATGCGTTTATATGAAAGAGAGGCACTCTGTTCCAACACTTTAATTCACTGCACGAAGGGAATGGAGTGTTGCTTCACTTTCTAAATGCTGTCCTTTAAGAGAAAATCACTTTCCTTTGAAAGTGCCTTAAGCTACTTACAAGCATTCACCAGAAACTCACATGCGTTTCTCTGAAAGAGAAGCAGTCGGTTCCAACACTTGAATTCACTGTGCGAAGTGAATGGAGTGTTGCTCCACTTTCTAAATGCTGTCCTTTCAGAGAAAATCACTTTCCTTTGAAAGTGCCTTAAGCAACTTGCAAGAATTCACAAGAAACTCACATGCGTATCTCTGAAAGAGAAGCAGTCTTTTCCAACATTTCAATTTTCTGTGTGAAGTGAATGGAGTGTTGCTTCACTTTCTGAATTATGTCCTTTCAGAGAAAATCACTTTCCTTTGAAAGTGCCTTAAGCAACTTGCAAGAATTCACAAGAAACTCACATGCGTATCTCTGAAAGAGAAGCAGTCTGTTCCAACACTTCAATTCACTGTGCGAAGTGAATGGAGTGTTGCTTCACTTTCTAAATGCTGTCCAATCAGAGAAAATCACTTTCCTTTGAAAGTGCCTTAAGCTACTTGCAAGCATTAGGAAGAAACTCACATGCGTTTCTCTGAAAGAGAAGCATCTGTTCCAACACTTCAATTCACTGTGCGAAGTGAATGGAGTGTTGCTTCAGTTTCTAAATGCTGTCCTTTCAGAGAAAATCACTTTCCTTTGAAACTGCCTTAAACTACTTTCAAGCATTCACAAAAAAATCACATGCGTTTCTATGAAAGAGAAGCAGTCTGTTCCAACAATCAATTCACAGTGCGAAGTGAATGGAGTGTTGCTTCAGTTTCTAAATGCTGTCCTTTCAGACAAAATCACTTTCCTTTGAAAGTGCCTTAAGCAACTTGCAAGAATTCACAAGAAACTCACATGCGTTTCTCTGAAAGAGAAGCAGTCTGTTCCAACACTTCAATTCACTGTGCGAAGTGAATGGAGTGTTGCTTCACTTTCTAAATGCTGTCCTTTCAGAGAAAATCACTTTCCATTGAAAGTGCCTTAAGCTACTTGCAAGCATTCACAAGAAACACAAATGCGTTTCTATGAAAGAGAAGCAGTCTTTTCCAACACTTCAATTCATTGCGCGAAGGGAATGGAGTGTGGCTTTACTTTCTAAATGTTGTCCTTTCAGAGAAAATCACTTTCCTTTGTAAGAGCCTTAAGCTATTTACAAGCATTCAACAGAAACTCACATGCATTTCTCTGAAAGAGAAGCAGTCTGTTCCAACACTTCAATTCACTGTGCAAAGTGAATGGAGTGTTGCTTCACTTTCTAAATGCTGTCCTTTCAGAGAAAATCACTTTCCTTTGAAAGTGCATTCAACTACTAACAAGCATTCACCAGAAACTCACATGCGTTTTTCTGAAAGAGAAGCAGTCTGTTCCAACACTTCAATTCACTGTGCGAAGTGAATGGAGTGTTGCTTCACTTTCTAAATGCTGTCCTTTCAGAGAAAATCACTTTCCTTTGAAAGTGCCTCAAGCTACTTGCAAGCATTAGGAAGAAAGTCACATGCGTTTCTCTGAAAGAGAAGCAGTCTGTTCCAACACTTCAATTCACTGTGCGAAGTGAATGGAGTGTTGCTTCACTTTCTAAATGCTGTCCTTTCAGAGAAAATCACTTTCCTTTGAAAGTGCCTTAAGCTACTTGCAAGCATTAGGAAGAAACTCACATGCGTTTCTCTGAAAGAGAAGCAGTCTATTCCAACACTTCAATTCACTGTGCGAAGTGAATGGAGTGTTGCCTCACTTTCTAAATGCTGTCCTTTCAGAGAAAATCACTTTCCTTTGAAAGTGCCTTAAACTACTTTCAAGCATTCACAAAAAACTCACATGCGTTTCTCTGAAAGAGAAGCAGACTGTTCCAACACTTCAATTCACTGTGCGAAGTGAATGGAGTGTTGCTTCACTTTCTAAATGCTGTCCTTTCAGAGAAAATCCCTTTCCTTTGAATGTGCCTTAAGCTACTTACAAGCATTCAACAGAAACTCACATGCATTTCTCTGAAAGAGAAGCAATCTGTTCCAACACTTCAATTCTCTGTGCGAAGTGAACGGAGTGTTGCTTCACTTTTTAAATGATGTCCTTTCAGAGAAAATCACTTTCCTTTGAAAGTGCCTTAAGCAACTTGCAAGCATTCACAAGAAACCCTAATGCGTTTCTATGAAAGAGAAGCCCTCTGTTCCAACACTTCAATTCACTCCACGAATGAATGGAGTGTTGCTTCACTTTATAAATGCTGTCCTTTCAGAGAAAATCACTTTCCTTTGAAAGTGCCTTAAGCAACTTGCAAGAATTCACAAGAAACTCACATGCGTTTCTCTGAAAGAGAAGCAGTCTGTTCCAACATTTCAATTCATTGCGCGAAGGGAATGGAGTGTTGCTTTACTTTCTAAATGCTGTCCTTCCAGAGAAAATCACTTTCCTTTGAAAGAGCCTTAAGCTACTTACAAGCATTCAACAGAAACTCACATGAATTTCTCTGAAAGAGAAGCAGTCTGTTCCAACATTTCAATTCACTGTACAAAGTGAATGGAGTGTTGCTTCACTTTCTAAATGCTGTCCTTTCAGAGAAAATCACTTTCCTTTGAAAGTGCCTTAAGCAACTTGCAAGCATTCACAAGAAACACTAATGCGTTTCTATGAAAGAGAAGCAGTCTGTTCCAACACTTCAATTCACTGCACGAAGGGAATGGAGTGTTGTTTCACTTTCTAAATGCTGTCCTTTCAGAGAAAATCACTTTCCTTTGAAAGTGCCTTAAGCTACTTACAAGCATTAGGAAGAAACTCACATGCGTTTCTCTGAAAGAGAAGCAGTCTGTTCCAACACTTCAATTCACTCTGCGAAGTGAATGGAGTGTTGCATCACTTTCTAAATTCTGTCCTTTCAGAGAAAATCACTTTCCTTTGAAAGTGCCTTAAACTACTTTCAAGCATTCACAAAAAACTCACATGCGTTTCTCTGAAAGAGAAGCAGACTGTTCCAACACTTCAATTCACTGTGCGAAGTGAATGGAGTGTTGCTTCAGTTTCTAAATGCTGTCCTTTCAGAGAAAATCACTTTCCTTTGAAAGTGCCTTAAGCAACTTGCAAAAATTCACAAGAAACTCACATGAGTTTCTCTGAAAGAGAAGCAGTCTGTTCCAACACTTCAATTCACTGTGTGAAGTGAATGGAGTGTTGCTTCACTTTCTAAATGCTGTCCTTTCAGAGAAAATCACTTTCCTTTGAAAGTGCCTTAAGCTACTTACAAGCATTCACCAGAAACTCACATGCGTTTCTCTGAAAGAGAAGCAGTCTGTTCCAATACTTCAATTCACTCTGCGAAGTGAATGCAGTGTTGCTTCACTTTCTAAATGCTGTCATTTCAGAGAAAATCACTTTCCTTTGAAAGTGCCTTAAGCTACTTACAAGCATTCAACAGAAACTCACATGCATTTCTCTGAAAGAGAAGCAGTCTGTTCCAACACTTCAATTCACTGTGTGAAGTGAATGGAGTGTTGCCTCACTTTCTAAATGCTGTCCTTTCAGAGAAAATCACTTTCCTTTGAAAGTGCCTTAAGCTACTTACAAGCATTCACCAGAAACTCACATGCGTTTCTCTGAAAGAGAAGCAGTCTGTTCCAACACTTCAATTCACTGTGCGAAGTGAATGGAGTGTTGCTTCACTTTCTAAATGCTGTCCTTTCAGAGAAAATCACTTTCCTTTGAAAATGCCTTAAGCTACTAACAGGCATTCAACAGAAACTCACATGCATTTCTCTCAAAGAGAAGCAGTCTGTTCCAACACTTTAATTCACTGTGCGAAGTGAATGGTGTGTTGCTTCACTTTCTAAATGCTGTCCTTTCAGAGAAAATCACTTTCCTTTAAAAGTGCCTTAAGCAACTTGCAAGCATTCACAAGAGACACTAATGCGTTTATATGAAAGAGAGGCACTCTGTTCCAACACTTTAATTCACTGCACGAAGGGATTGGAGTGTTGCTTCACTTTCTAAATGCTGTCCTTTCAGAGAAAATCCCTTTCCTTTGAATGTGCCTTAAGCTACTTACAAGCATTCAACAGAAACTCACATGCATTTCTCTGAAAGAGAAGCAATCTGTTCCAACACTTCAATTCTCTGTGCGAAGTGAACGGAGTGTTGCTTCACTTTCTAAATGATGTCCTTTCAGAGAAAATCACTTTCCTTTGAAAGTGCCTTAAGCAACTTGCAAGCATTCACAAGAAACCCTAATGCGTTTCTATGAAAGAGAAGCCCTCTGTTCCAACACTTCAATTCACTCCACGAATGAATGGAGTGTTGCTTCACTTTATAAATGCTGTCCTTTCAGAGAAAATCACTTTCCTTTGAAAGTGCCTTAAGCAACTTGCAAGAATTCACAAGAAACTCACATGCGTTTCTCTGAAAGAGAAGCAATCTGTTCCAACACTTCAATTCACAGTGCGAAGTGAATGGAGTGTTGCTTCACTTTCTAAATGCTGTCCTTTCAGAGAAAATCACTTTCCTTTGAAAGTGCCTTAAGCTACTTGCAAGCATTCACAAGAAACACTAATGCTTTTCTATGAAAGAGAAGCAGTCTTTTCCAACACTTCAATTCATTGCGCGAAGGGAATGGAGTGTTGCTTTACTTTCTAAATGCTGTCCTTCCAGAGAAAATCACTTTCCTTTGAAAGAGCCTTAAGCTACTTACAAGCATTCAACAGAAACTCACATGAATTTCTCTGAAAGAGAAGCAGTCTGTTCCAACATTTCAATTCACTGTACAAAGTGAATGGAGTGTTGCTTCACTTTCTAAATGCTGTTTTTTCAGAGAAAATTACTTTCCTTTGAAAGTGCCTTAAGCAACTTGCAAGCATTCACAAGAAACACTAATGCGTTTCTATGAAAGAGAAGCAGTCTGTTCCAACACTTCAATTCACTGCACGAAGGGAATGGAGTGTTGTTTCACTTTCTAAATGCTGTCCTTTCAGAGAAAATCACTTTCCTTTGAAAGTGCCTTAAGCTACTTACAAGCATTAGGAAGAAACTCACATGCGTTTCTCTGAAAGAGAAGCAGTCTGTTCCAACACTTCAATTCACTGTGCGAAGTGAATGGAGTGTTGCATCACTTTCTAAATTCTGTCCTTTCAGAGAAAATCACTTTCCTTTGAAAGTGCCTTAAAATACTTTCAAGCATTCACAAAAAACTCACATGCGTTTCTCTGAAAGAGAAGCAGACTGTTCCAACACTTCAATTCACTGTGCGAAGTGAATGGAGTGTTGCTTCAGTTTCTAAATGCTGTCCTTTCAGAGAAAATCACTTTCCTTTGAAAGTGCCTTAAGCAACTTGCAAAAATTCACAAGAAACTCACATGCGTTTCTCTGAAAGAGAAGCAGTCTGTTCCAACACTTCAATTCACTGTGTGAAGTGAATGGAGTGTTGCTTCACTTTCTAAATGCTGTCCTTTCAGAGAAAATCACTTTCCTTTGAAAGTGCCTTAAGCTACTTACAAGCATTCACCAGAAACTCACATGCGTTTCTCTGAAAGAGAAGCAGTCTGTTCCAATACTTCAATTCACTCTGCGAAGTGAATGGAGTGTTGCTTCACTTTCTAAATGCTGTCATTTCAGAGAAAATCACTTTCCTTTGAAAGTGCCTTAAGCTACTTACAAGCATTCAACAGAAACTCACATGCATTTCTCTGAAAGAGAAGCAGTCTGTTCCAACACTTCAATTCACTGTGTGAAGTGAATGGAGTGTTGCCTCACTTTCTAAATGCTGTCCTTTCAGAGAAAATCACTTTCCTTTGAAAGTGCCTTAAGCTACTTACAAGCATTCACCAGAAACTCACATGCGTTTCTCTGAAAGAGAAGCAGTCTGTTCCAACACTTCAATTCACTGTGCGAAGTGAATGGAGTGTTGCTTCACTTTCTAAATGCTGTCCTTTCAGAGAAAATCACTTTCCTTTGAAAATGCCTTAAGCTACTAACAGGCATTCAACAGAAACTCACATGCATTTCTCTCAAAGAGAAGCAGTCTGTTCCAACACTTCAATTCACTGTGCGAAGTGAATGGAGTGTTGCTTCACTTTCTAAATGCTGTCCTTTCAGAGAAAATCACTTTCCTTTAAAAGTGCCTTAAGCAACTTGCAAGCATTCACAAGAGACACTAATGCGTTTATATGAAAGAGAGGCACTCTGTTCCAACACTTTAATTCACTGCACGAAGGGATTGGAGTGTTGCTTCACTTTCTAAATGCTGTCCTTTAAGAGAAAATCACTTTCCTTTGAAAGTGCCTTAAGCTACTTACAAGCATTCACCAGAAACTCACATGCGTTTCTCTGAAAGATGAGCAGTCGGTTCCAACATTTCAATTCACTGTACAAAGTGAATGGAGTGTTGCTTCACTTTCTAAATGCTGTCCTTTCAGAGAAAATCACTTTCCTTTGAAAGTGCCTTAAGCAACTTGCAAGCATTCACAAGAAACACTAATGCGTTTCTATGAAAGAGAAGCAGTCTGTTCCAACACTTCAATTCACTGCACGAAGGGAATGGAGTGTTGTTTCACTTTCTAAATGCTGTCCTTTCAGAGAAAATCACTTTCCTTTGAAAGTGCCTTAAGCTACTTACAAGCATTAGGAAGAAACTCACATGCGTTTCTCTGAAAGAGAAGCAGTCTGTTCCAACACTTCAATTCACTCTGCGAAGTGAATGGAGTGTTGCATCACTTTCTAAATTCTGTCCTTTCAGAGAAAATCACTTTCCTTTGAAAGTGCCTTAAACTACTTTCAAGCATTCACAAAAAACTCACATGCGTTTCTCTGAAAGAGAAGCAGACTGTTCCAACACTTCAATTCACTGTGCGAAGTGAATGGAGTGTTGCTTCAGTTTCTAAATGCTGTCCTTTCAGAGAAAATCACTTTCCTTTGAAAGTGCCTTAAGCAACTTGCAAAAATTCACAAGAAACTCACATGAGTTTCTCTGAAAGAGAAGCAGTCTGTTCCAACACTTCAATTCACTGTGTGAAGTGAATGGAGTGTTGCTTCACTTTCTAAATGCTGTCCTTTCAGAGAAAATCACTTTCCTTTGAAAGTGCCTTAAGCTACTTACAAGCATTCACCAGAAACTCACATGCGTTTCTCTGAAAGAGAAGCAGTCTGTTCCAATACTTCAATTCACTCTGCGAAGTGAATGCAGTGTTGCTTCACTTTCTAAATGCTGTCATTTCAGAGAAAATCACTTTCCTTTGAAAGTGCCTTAAGCTACTTACAAGCATTCAACAGAAACTCACATGCATTTCTCTGAAAGAGAAGCAGTCTGTTCCAACACTTCAATTCACTGTGTGAAGTGAATGGAGTGTTGCCTCACTTTCTAAATGCTGTCCTTTCAGAGAAAATCACTTTCCTTTGAAAGTGCCTTAAGCTACTTACAAGCATTCACCAGAAACTCACATGCGTTTCTCTGAAAGAGAAGCAGTCTGTTCCAACACTTCAATTCACTGTGCGAAGTGAATGGAGTGTTGCTTCACTTTCTAAATGCTGTCCTTTCAGAGAAAATCACTTTCCTTTGAAAATGCCTTAAGCTACTAACAGGCATTCAACAGAAACTCACATGCATTTCTCTCAAAGAGAAGCAGTCTGTTCCAACACTTTAATTCACTGTGCGAAGTGAATGGTGTGTTGCTTCACTTTCTAAATGCTGTCCTTTCAGAGAAAATCACTTTCCTTTAAAAGTGCCTTAAGCAACTTGCAAGCATTCACAAGAGACACTAATGCGTTTATATGAAAGAGAGGCACTCTGTTCCAACACTTTAATTCACTGCACGAAGGGATTGGAGTGTTGCTTCACTTTCTAAATGCTGTCCTTTCAGAGAAAATCCCTTTCCTTTGAATGTGCCTTAAGCTACTTACAAGCATTCAACAGAAACTCACATGCATTTCTCTGAAAGAGAAGCAATCTGTTCCAACACTTCAATTCTCTGTGCGAAGTGAACGGAGTGTTGCTTCACTTTCTAAATGATGTCCTTTCAGAGAAAATCACTTTCCTTTGAAAGTGCCTTAAGCAACTTGCAAGCATTCACAAGAAACCCTAATGCGTTTCTATGAAAGAGAAGCCCTCTGTTCCAACACTTCAATTCACTCCACGAATGAATGGAGTGTTGCTTCACTTTATAAATGCTGTCCTTTCAGAGAAAATCACTTTCCTTTGAAAGTGCCTTAAGCAACTTGCAAGAATTCACAAGAAACTCACATGCGTTTCTCTGAAAGAGAAGCAATCTGTTCCAACACTTCAATTCACAGTGCGAAGTGAATGGAGTGTTGCTTCACTTTCTAAATGCTGTCCTTTCAGAGAAAATCACTTTCCTTTGAAAGTGCCTTAAGCTACTTGCAAGCATTCACAAGAAACACTAATGCTTTTCTATGAAAGAGAAGCAGTCTTTTCCAACACTTCAATTCATTGCGCGAAGGGAATGGAGTGTTGCTTTACTTTCTAAATGCTGTCCTTCCAGAGAAAATCACTTTCCTTTGAAAGAGCCTTAAGCTACTTACAAGCATTCAACAGAAACTCACATGAATTTCTCTGAAAGAGAAGCAGTCTGTTCCAACATTTCAATTCACTGTACAAAGTGAATGGAGTGTTGCTTCACTTTCTAAATGCTGTTTTTTCAGAGAAAATTACTTTCCTTTGAAAGTGCCTTAAGCAACTTGCAAGCATTCACAAGAAACACTAATGCGTTTCTATGAAAGAGAAGCAGTCTGTTCCAACACTTCAATTCACTGCACGAAGGGAATGGAGTGTTGTTTCACTTTCTAAATGCTGTCCTTTCAGAGAAAATCACTTTCCTTTGAAAGTGCCTTAAGCTACTTACAAGCATTAGGAAGAAACTCACATGCGTTTCTCTGAAAGAGAAGCAGTCTGTTCCAACACTTCAATTCACTGTGCGAAGTGAATGGAGTGTTGCATCACTTTCTAAATTCTGTCCTTTCAGAGAAAATCACTTTCCTTTGAAAGTGCCTTAAAATACTTTCAAGCATTCACAAAAAACTCACATGCGTTTCTCTGAAAGAGAAGCAGACTGTTCCAACACTTCAATTCACTGTGCGAAGTGAATGGAGTGTTGCTTCAGTTTCTAAATGCTGTCCTTTCAGAGAAAATCACTTTCCTTTGAAAGTGCCTTAAGCAACTTGCAAAAATTCACAAGAAACTCACATGCGTTTCTCTGAAAGAGAAGCAGTCTGTTCCAACACTTCAATTCACTGTGTGAAGTGAATGGAGTGTTGCTTCACTTTCTAAATGCTGTCCTTTCAGAGAAAATCACTTTCCTTTGAAAGTGCCTTAAGCTACTTACAAGCATTCACCAGAAACTCACATGCGTTTCTCTGAAAGAGAAGCAGTCTGTTCCAATACTTCAATTCACTCTGCGAAGTGAATGGAGTGTTGCTTCACTTTCTAAATGCTGTCATTTCAGAGAAAATCACTTTCCTTTGAAAGTGCCTTAAGCTACTTACAAGCATTCAACAGAAACTCACATGCATTTCTCTGAAAGAGAAGCAGTCTGTTCCAACACTTCAATTCACTGTGTGAAGTGAATGGAGTGTTGCCTCACTTTCTAAATGCTGTCCTTTCAGAGAAAATCACTTTCCTTTGAAAGTGCCTTAAGCTACTTACAAGCATTCACCAGAAACTCACATGCGTTTCTCTGAAAGAGAAGCAGTCTGTTCCAACACTTCAATTCACTGTGCGAAGTGAATGGAGTGTTGCTTCACTTTCTAAATGCTGTCCTTTCAGAGAAAATCACTTTCCTTTGAAAATGCCTTAAGCTACTAACAGGCATTCAACAGAAACTCACATGCATTTCTCTCAAAGAGAAGCAGTCTGTTCCAACACTTCAATTCACTGTGCGAAGTGAATGGAGTGTTGCTTCACTTTCTAAATGCTGTCCTTTCAGAGAAAATCACTTTCCTTTAAAAGTGCCTTAAGCAACTTGCAAGCATTCACAAGAGACACTAATGCGTTTATATGAAAGAGAGGCACTCTGTTCCAACACTTTAATTCACTGCACGAAGGGATTGGAGTGTTGCTTCACTTTCTAAATGCTGTCCTTTAAGAGAAAATCACTTTCCTTTGAAAGTGCCTTAAGCTACTTACAAGCATTCACCAGAAACTCACATGCGTTTCTCTGAAAGATGAGCAGTCGGTTCCAACACTTCAATTCACTGTGCGAAGTGAATGGAGTGTTGCTTCACTTTCTAAATGCTGTCCTTTCAGAGAAAATCACTTTCCTTTGAAAGTGTCTTAAGCAACTTGCAAGAATTCACAAGAAACTCACATGCCTATCTCTGAAAGAGAAGCAGTCTTTCCCAACACTTCAATTCACTGTGTGAAGTGAATGGAGTGTTGCCTCACTTTCTAAATGCTGTCCTTTCAGAGAAAATCACTTTCCTTTGAAAGTGCCTTAAGCTACTTACAAGCATTCACCAGAAACTCACATGCGTTTCTCTGAAAGAGAAGCAGTCTGTTCCAACACTTCAATTCACTGTGCGAAGTGAATGGAGTGTTGCTTCACTTTCTAAATGCTGTCCTTTCAGAGAAAATCACTTTCCTTTGAAAGTGCCTTAAACTACTAACAAGCATTCAACAGAAACTCACATGCATTTCTCTCAAAGAGAAGCAGTCTGTTCCAACACTTCAATTCACTGTGCGAAGTGAATGGAGTGTTGCTTCACTTTCTAAATGCTGTCCTTTCAGAGAAAATCACTTTCCTTTGAAAGTGCCTTAAGCAACTTGCAAGCATTCACAAGAGACACTAATGCGTTTATATGAAAGAGAGGCACTCTGTTCCAACACTTCAATTCACTGTGCGAAGTGAATGGAGTGTTGCTTCACTTTCTAAATGCTGTCCTTTAAGAGAAAATCACTTTCCTTTGAAAGTGTCTTAAGCTACATACAAGCATTCACCAGAAACTCACATGCGTTTTTCTGAAAGAGAAGCAGTCGGTTCCAACACTTCAATTCACTGTGCGAAGTGAATGGAGTGTTGCTTCACTTTCTAAATGCTGTCCTTTCAGAGAAAATCACTTTCCTTTGAAAGTGCCTTAAGCAACTTGCAAGAATTCACAAGAAACTCACATGCGTATCTCTGAAAGAGAAGCAGTCTGTTCCAACACTTCAATTCACTGTGTGAAGTGAATGGAGTGTTGCTTCACTTTCTAAATGCTGTCCTTTCAGAGAAAATCACTTTCCTTTGAATGTGCCTTAAGCTACTTACAAGCATTCACCAGAAACTCACATGCGTTTCTCTGAAAGAGAAGCAGTCTGTTCCAATATTTCAATTCACTCTGCGAAGTGAATGGAGTGTTGCTTCACTTTCTAAATGCTGGCCTTTCAGAGAAAATCACTTTCCTTTGAAAGGGCCTTAAGCTACTTACAAGCATTCACCAGAAACTCACATGCGTTTCTCTGAAAGAGAAGCAGTCTGTTCCAACACTTCAATTCACTGTGCGAAGTGAATGGAGTGTTGCTTCACTTTCTAAATTATGTCCTTTCAGAGAAAATCACTTTCCTTTGAAAGTGCCTTAAGCAACTTGCAAGCATTCACAAGAAAGACTAATGGGTTTATATGAAAGAGAAGCACTCTGTTCCAACACTTCAATTCACTGCACGAAAGGAATGGAGTGTTGCTTCACTTTCTAAATGCTGTCCTTTCAGAGAAAATCACTTTCCTTTGAACGTGCCTTAAGCTACTTGCAAGCATTAGGAAGAAACTCACATGCGTTTCTCTGAAAGAGAAGCAGTCTGTTCCAACACTTCTATTCACTGTGTGAAGTGAATAGAGTGTTTCCTCACTTTCTAAATGCTGTCCTTTCAGAGAAAATCACTTTCCTTTGAAAGTGCCTTAAGCTACTTACAAGCATTCACCAGAAACTCACATGCGTTTCTCTGAAAGAGAAGCAATCTGTTCCAACACTTCAATTCACTGTGTGAAGTGAATGGAGTGTTGCTTCACTTTCTAAATGCTGTCCTTTCAGAGAAAATCACTTTCCTTTGAAAGTGCCTTAAGCAACTTGCAAGAATTCACAAGAAACTCACATGCGTTTCTCTGAAAGAGAAGCAGTCTGTTCCAACACTTCAATTCACAGTGCGAAGTGAAGGGAGTGTTGCTTCACTTTCTAAATGCTGTCCTTTCAGAGAAAATCACTTTCCTTTGAAAGTGCCTTAAGCTACTTGCAAGCATTCACAAGAAACACTAATGCGTTTCTATGAAAGAGAAGCAGTCTTTTCCAACATTTCAATTCATTGCGCGAAGGGAATGGAGTGTTGCTTTACTTTCTAAATGCTGTCCTTTCAGAGAAAATCACTTTCCTTTGAAAGAGCCTTAAGCTACTTACAAGCATTCAACAGAAACTCACATGAATTTCTCTGAAAGAGAAGCAGTCTGTTCCAACACTTCAATTCACTGTACAAAGTGAATGGAGTGTTGCTTCACTTTCTAAATGCTGTCCTTTCAGAGAAAATCACTTTCCTTTGAAAGTGCCTTAAGCAACTTGCAAGCATTCACAAGAAACACTAATGCGTTTCTATGAAAGAGAAGCACTCTGTTCCAACACTTCAATTCACTGCACGAAGGGAATGGAGTGTTGTTTCACTTTCTAAATGCTGTCCTTTCAGAGAAAATCACTTTCCTTTGAAAGTGCCTTAAGCTACTTACAAGCATTAGGAAGAAACTCACATGCGTTTCTCTGAAAGAGAAGCAGTCTGTTCCAACACTTGAATTCACTGTGCGAAGTGAATGGAGTGTTGCATCACTTTCTAAATTCTGTCCTTTCAGAGAAAATCATTTTCCTTTGAAAGTGCCTTAAACTACTTTCAAGCATTCACAAAAAACTCACATGCGTTTCTCTGAAAGAGAAGCAGTCTGTTCCAACACTTCAATTCACTGTGCGAAGTGAATGGAGTGTTGCTTCAGTTTCTAAATGCTGTCCTTTCAGAGAAAATCACTTTCCTTTGAAAGTGCCTTAAGCAACTTTCAAGAATTCACAAGAAACTCACATGCGTTTCTCTGAAAGAGAAGCAGTCTGTTCCAACACTTCAATTCACTGTGTGAAGTGAATGGAGTGTTGCTTCACTTTCTAAATGCTGTCCTTTCAGAGAAAATCACTTTCCTTTGAAAGTGCCTTAAGCTACTTACAAGCATTCACCAGAAACTCACATGCGTTTCTCTGAAAGAGAAGCAGTCTGTTCCAATACTTCAATTCACTGTGCGAAGTGAATGGAGTGTTGCTTCACTTTCTAAATGCTGTCCTTTCAGAGAAAATCACTTTCCTTTGAAAGTGCCTTAAGCTACTTACAAGCATTCAACAGAAACTCACATGCATTTCTCTGAAAGAGAAGCAGTCTGTTCCAACACTTCAATTCACTGTGTGAAGTGAATGGAGTGTTGCCTCACTTTCTAAATGCTGTCCTTTCAGAGAAAATCACTTTCCTTTGAAAGTGCCTTAAGCTACTTACAAGCATTCACCAGAAACTCACATGCGTTTCTCTGAAAGAGAAGCAGTCTGTTCCAACACTTCAATTCACTGTGCGAAGTGAATGGAGTGTAGCTTCACTTTCTAAATGCTGTCCTTTCAGAGAAAATCACTTTCCTTTGAAAGTGCCTTAAGCTACAAACAAGCATTCAACAGAAACTCACATGCATTTCTCTCAAAGAGAAGCAGTCTGTTCCAACACTTCAATTCACTGTGCGAAGTGAATGGAGTGTTGCTTCACTTTCTAAATGCTGTCCTTTCAGAGAAAATCACTTTCCTTTGAAAGTGCCTTAAGCAACTTGCAAGCATTCACAAGAGACACTAATGCGTTTATATGAAAGAGAGGCACTCTGTTCCAACACTTTAATTCACTGCACGAAGGGAATGGAGTGTTGCTTCACTTTCTAAATGCTGTCCTTTAAGAGAAAATCACTTTCCTTTGAAAGTGCCTTAAGCTACTTACAAGCATTCACCAGAAACTCACATGCGTTTCTCTGAAAGAGAAGCAGTCGGTTCCAACACTTCAATTCACTGTGCGAAGTGAATGGAGTGTTGCTTCACTTTCTAAATGCTGTCCTTTCAGAGAAAATCACTTTCCTTTGAATGTGCCTTAAGCTACTTACAAGCATTCACCAGAAACTCACATGCGTTTCTCTGAAAGAGAAGCAGTCTGTTCCAATACTTCAATTCACTCTGCGAAGTGAATGGAGTGTTGCTTCACTTTCTAAATGCTGGCCTTTCAGAGAAAATCACTTTCCTTTGAAAGTGCCTTAAGCTACTTACAAGCATTCACCAGAAACTCACATGCGTTTCGCTGAAAGAGAAGCAGTCTGTTCCTACATTTCAATTCACTGTGCGAAGTGAATGGAGTGTTGCTTCACTTTCTAAATGCTGTCCTTTCAGAGAAAATCACTTTCCTTTGAAAGTGCCTTAAGCTACTTGCAAGCATTAGGAAGAAACTCACATGCGTTTCTCTGAAAGAGAAGCAGACTGTTCCAACACTTCAATTCACTGTGCGAATTGAATGGAGTGTTGCTTCACTTTCCAAATGCTGTCCTTTCAGAGAAAATCACTTTCCTTTGAAAGTGCCTTAAGCTACTTACAAGCATTAGGAAGAAACTCACATGTGTTTCTCTGAAAGAGTAGCAGTCTGTTCCAACACTTCAATTCACTGTGCGAAGTGAATGGAGTGTTGCTTCAGTTTCTAAATGCTGTCCATTCAGAGAAAATCACTTTCCTTTGAAAGTGCCTTAAGCAACTTGCAAGCATTCACAAGAAACACTAATGCGTTTATATGAAAGAGAGGCACTCTGTTCCAACACTTTAATTCACTGCACGAAGGGAATGGAGTGTTGCTTCACTTTCTAAATGCTGTCCTTTAAGAGAAATTCACTTTCCTTTGAAAGTGCCTTAAGCTACCTACAAGCATTCACCAGAAACTCACATGCGTTTCTCTGAAAGAGAAGCAGTCGGTTCCAACACTTCAATTCACTGTGCGAAGTGAATGGAGTGTTGCTTCACTTTCTAAATGCTGTCCTTTCAGAGAAAATCACTTTCCTTTGAAAGTGCCTTAAGCAACTTGCAAGAATTCACAAGAAACTCACATGCGTATCTCTGAAAGAGAAGCAGTCTGTTCTAACACTTCAATTCACTGTGTGAAGTGAATGGAGTGTTGCTTCACTTTCTAAATGTTTTCCTTTCAGAGAAAATCACTTTCCTTTGAAAGTGCCTTAAGCTACTTACAAGCATTCACCAGAAACTCACATGCGTTTCGCTGAAAGAGAAGCAGTCTATTCCAACACTTCAATTCACTGTGCGAAGTGAATGGAGTGTTGCTTCACTTTCTAAATGCTGTTCTTTCAGAGAAAATCACTTTGCTTTGAAAGTGCCTTAAGCTACTTGCAAGCATTAGGAAGAAACTCACATGCGTTTCTCTGAAAGAGAAGCAGTCCGTTCCAACACTTCAATTCACTGTGCGAAGTGAATGGAGTGTTGCTTCACTTTCTAAATGCTGTCCTTTCAGAGAAAATCACTTTCCTTTGAAAGTGCCTTAAGCTACTTGCAAGCATTAGGAAGAAACTCACATGCGTTTCTCTGAAAGAGAAGCAGTCTGTTCCAACACTTCAATTCACTGTGCGAAGTGAATGGAGTGTTGCCTCACTTTCTAAATGCTGTCCTTTCAGAGAAATTCACTTTCCATTGAAAGTGCCTTAAACTACTTTCAAGCATTCACAAAAAACTCACATGCGTTTCTCTGAAAGGGAAGCAGACTGTTCCAACACTTCAATTCACTGTGCGAAGTGAATGGAGTGTTGCTTCACTTTCTAAATGCTGTCCTTTCAGAGAAAATCCCTTTCCTTTGAATGTGCCTTAAGCTACTTGCAAGCATTTAACAGAAACTCAAATGCGTTTCTCTGAAAGAGAAGCAGTCTGTTCCAACACTTCAATTCACGGTGCGAAGTGAATGGAGTGTTGCTTCACTTTCTGAATGCTGTCCAATCAGAGAAAATCACTTTCCTTTGAAAGTGCCTTAAGCTACTTGCAAGCATTAGGAAGAAACTCACATGCATTTCTCTGAAAGAGAAGCATCTGTTCCAACACTTCAATTCACTGTGCGAAGGGAATGGAGTGTTGCTTCAGTTTCTAAATGCTGTCCTTTCAGAGAAAATCACTTTCCTTTGAAACTGCCTTAAACTACTTTCAAGCATTCACAAAAAAATCACATGCGTTTCTCTGAAAGAGCAGTCTGTTCCAACAATCAATTCACAGTGCGAAGTGAATGGAGTGTTGCTTCAGTTTCTAAATGCTGTCCTTTCAGACAAAATCACTTTTTTTTTGAAAGTGCCTTAAGCAACTTGCAAGAATTCACAAGAAACTCACATGCGTTTCTCTGAAAGAGAAGCAGTCTGTCCCAACACTTCAATTCACTGTGCGAAGTGAATGGAGTGTTGCTTCACTTTCTAAATGCTGTCCTTTCAGAGAAAATCACTTTCCATTGAAAGTGCCTTAAGCTACTTGTAAGCATTCACAAGAAACACTAATGCGTTTCTATGAAAGAGAAGCAGTCTTTTCCAACACTTCAATTCATTGCGCGAAGGGAATGGAGTGTTGCTTTACTTTCTAAATGCTGTCCTTTCAGAGAAAATCACTTTCCTTTGTAAGAGCCTTAAGCTACTTACAAGCATTCAACAGAAACTCACATGCATTTCTCTGAAAGAGAAGCAGTCTGTTCCAACACTTCAATTCACTGTGCAAAGTGAATGGAGTGTTGCTTCACTTTCTAAATGCTGTCCTTTCAGAGAAAATCACTTTCCTTTGAAAGTGCATTCAACTACTTACAAGCATTCACCAGAAACTCACATGCGTTTTTCTGAAAGAGAAGCAGTCTGTTCCAACACTTCAATTCACTGTGCGAAGTGAATGGAGTGTTGCTTCACTTTCTAAATGCTGTCCTTTCAGAGAAAATCACTTTCCTTTGAAAGTGCCTGAAGCTACTTACAAGCATTCACCAGAAACTCACATGCGTTTCTCTGAAAGAGAAGCAGTCTGTTCCAATACTTCAATTCACTCTGCGAAGTGAATGGAGTGTTGCTTCACTTTCTAAATGCTGTCATTTCAGAGAAAATCACTTTCCTTTGAAAGTGCCTTAAGCTACTTACAAGCATTCAACAGAAATTCACATGCATTTCTCTGAAAGAGAAGCAGTCTGTTCCAACACTTCAATTCACTGTGTGAAGTGAATGGAGTGTTGCCTCACTTTCTAAATGCTGTCCTTTCAGAGAAAATCACTTTCCTTTGAAAGTGCCTTAAGCTACTTACAAGCATTCACCAGAAACTCACATGCGTTTCTCTGAAAGAGAAGCAGTCTGTTCCAACACTTCAATTCACTGTGCGAAGTGAATGGAGTGTTGCTTCACTTTCTAATAGCTGTCCTTTCAGAGAAAATCACTTTCCTTTGAAAATGCCTTAAGCTACTAACAAGCATTCAACAGAAACTCACATGCATTTCTCTCAAAGAGAAGCAGTCTGTTCCAACACTTCAATTCACTGTGCGAAGTGAATGGAGTGTTGCTTCACTTTCTAAATGCTGTCCTTTCAGAGAAAATCACTTTCCTTTAAAAGTGCCTTAAGCAACTTGCAAGCATTCACAAGAGACACTAATGCGTTTATATGAAAGAGAGGCACTCTGTTCCAACACTTTAATTCACTGCACGAAGGGAATGGAGTGTTGCTTCACTTTCTAAATGCTGTCCTTTAAGAGAAAATCACTTTCCTTTGAAAATGCCTTAAGCTACTTACAAGCATTCACCAGAAACTCACATGCGTTTCTCTGAAAGAGAAGCAGTCTGTTCCAACACTTCAATTCACTGTGCGAAGTGAATGGAGTGTTGCTTCACTTTCTAAATGCTGTCCTTTCAGAGAAAATCACTTTCCTTTGAAAGTGCCTTAAGCAATTTGCAAGAATTCACAAGAAACTCACATGCCTATCTCTGAAAGAGAAGCAGTCTTTTCCAACACTTCAATTCACTGTGTGAAGTGAATGGAGTGTTGGTTCACTTTCTAAATGCTGTCCTTTCAGAGAAAATCACTTTCCTTTGAATGTGCCTTAAGCTACTTACAAGCATTCACCAGAAACTCACATGCGTTTCTCTGAAAGAGAAGCAGTCTGTTCCAATACTTCAATTCACTGTGTGAAGTGAATGGAGTGTTGCTTCACTTTCTAAATGCTGTCCTTTCAGAGAAAATCACTTTCCTTTGAAAGTGCCTTAAGCTACTTACAAGCATTCAACAGAAACTCACATGCATTTCTCTGAAAGAGAAGCAGTCTGTTCCAACACTTCAATTCACTGTGTGAAGTGAATGGAGTGTTGCCTCACTTTCTAAATGCTGTCCTTTCAGAGAAAATCACTTTCCTTTGAAAGTGCCTTAAGCTACTTACAAGCATTCACCAGAAACTCACATGCGTTTCTCTGAAAGAGAAGCAGTCTGTTCCAACACTTCAATTCACTGTGCGAAGTGAATGGAGTGTTGCTTCACTTTCTAAATGCTGTCCTTTCAGAGAAAATCACTTTCCTTTGAAAGTGCCTTAAGCTACTAACAAGCATTCAACAGAAACTCACATGCATTTCTCTCAAAGAGAAGCAGTCTGTTCCAACACTTCAATTCACTGTGCGAAGTGAATGGAGTGTTGCTTCACTTTCTAAAAGCTGTCGTTTCAGAGAAAATCACTTTCCTTTGAAAGTGCCTTAAGCAACTTGCAAGCATTCACAAGAGACACTAATGCGTTTATATGAAAGAGAGGCACTCTGTTCCAACACTTTAATTCACTGCACGAAGGGAATGGAGTGTTGCTTCACTTTCTAAATGCTGTCCTTTAAGAGAAAATCACTTTCCTTTGAAAGTGCCTTAAGCTACTTACAAGCATTCACCAGAAACTCACATGCATTTCTCTGAAAGAGAAGCAGTCGGTTCCAACACTTCAATTCACTGTGCGAAGTGAATGGAGTGTTGCTTCACTTTCTAAATGCTGTCCTTTCAGAGAAAATCACTTTCCTTTGAAAGTGCCTTAAGCAACTTGCAAGAATTCACAAGAAACTCACATGCGTATCTCTGAAAGAGAAGCAGTCTGTTCCAATACTTCAATTCACTGTGTGAAGTGAATGGAGTGTTGCTTCACTTTCTGAATTATGTCCTTTCAGAGAAAATCACTTTCCTTTGAAAGTGCCTTAAGCAACTTGCAAGAATTCACAAGAAACTCACATGCGTATCTCTGAAAGAGAAGCAGTCTGTTCCAACACTTCAATTCACTGTGCGAAGTGAATGGAGTGTTGCTTCACTTTCTAAATGCTGTCCAATCAGAGAAAATCACTTTCCTTTGAAAGTGCCTTAAGCTACTTGCAAGCATTAGGAAGAAACTCACATGCGTTTCTCTGAAAGAGAAGCATCTCTTCCAACACTTCAATTCACTGAGCGAAGTGAATGGAGTGTTGCTTCACTTTCTAAATGATGTCCTTTCAGAGAAAATCACTTTCCTTTGAAAGTGCCTTAAGCAATTTGCAAGAATTCACAAGAAACTCACATGCCTATCTCTGAAATAGAAGCAGTCTTTTCCAACACTTCAATTCACTGTGTGAAGTGAATGGAGTGTTGCTTCACTTTCTAAATGCTGTTCTTTCAGAGAAAATCACTTTCCTTTGAATGTGCCTTAAGCTACTTACAAGCATTCACCAGAAACTCACATGCGTTTCTCTGAAAGAGAAGCAGTCTGTTCCAATACTTCAATTCACTGTGTGAAGTGAATGGAGTGTTGCTTCACTTTCTAAATGCTGTCCTTTCAGAGAAAATCACTTTCCTTTGAAAGTGCCTTAAGCTACTTACAAGCATTCACCAGAAACTCACATGCGTTTCTCTGAAAGAGAAGCAGTCTGTTCCAACACTTCAATTCACTCTGCGAAGTGAATGGAGTGTTGCTTCACTTTCTAAATGCTGTCCTTTCAGAGAAAATCACTTTCCTTTGAAAGTGCCTTAAGCTACTACAAGCATTCAACAGAAACTCACATGCATTTCTCTGAAAGAGAAGCAGTCTGTTCCAACACTTCAATTCACTGTGCGAAGTGAATGGAGTGTTGTTTCACTTTCTAAATGCTGTCCAATCAGAGAAAATCACTTTCCTTTGAAAGTGCCTTAAGCTACTTGCAAGCATTAGGAAGAAACTCACATGCGTTTCTCTGAAAGAGAAGCATCTGTTCCAACACTTCAATTCACTGTGCGAAGTGAATGGAGTGTTGCTTCACTTTCTAAATGCTGTCCTTTCAGAGAAAATCACTTTCCTTTGAAAGTGCCTTAAGCAATTTGCAAGAATTCACAAGAAACTCACATGCCTATCTCTGAAAGAGAAGCAGTCTTTTCCAACACTTCAATTCACTGTGTGAAGTGAATGGAGTGTTGCTTCACTTTCTAAATGCTGTCCTTTCAGAGAAAATCACTTTCCTTTGAAAGTGCCTTAAGCAACTTGCAAGCATTCACAAGAGACACTAATGCGTTTATATGAAAGAGAGGCACTCTGTTCCAACACTTTAATTCACTGCACGAAGGGAATGGAGTGTTGCTTCACTTTCTAAATGCTGTCCTTTAAGAGAAAATCACTTTCCTTTGAACGTGCCTTAAGCAACTTGCAAGAATTCACAAGAAACTCACATGCGTATCTCTTAAAGAGAAGCAGTCTGTTCCAACATTTCAATTTACTGTGTGAAGTGAATGGAGTGTTGCTTCACTTTCTGATTATGTCCTTTCAGCTAAAATCACTTTCCTTTGAAAGTGCCTTAAGCAACTTGCAAGAATTCACAAGAAACTCACATGCGTATCTCTGAAAGAGAAGCAGTCTGTTCCAACACTTCAATTCACTGTGCGAAGTGAATGGAGTGTTGCTTCACTTTCTAAATGCTGTCCAATCAGAGAAAATCACTTTCCTTTGAAAGTGCCTTAAGCTACTTGCAAGCATTAGGAAGAAACTCACATGCGTTTCTCTGAAAGAGAAGCATCTGTTCCAACACTTCAATTCACTGTGCGAAGTGAATGGAGTGTTGCTTCAGTTTCTAAATGCTGTCCTTTCAGAGAAAATCACTTTCCTTTGAAACTGCCTTAAACTACTTTCAAGCATTCACAAAAAAATCACATGCGTTTCTCTGAAAGAGAAGCAGTCTGTTCCAACAATCAATTCACAGTGCGAAGTGAATGGAGTGTTGCTTCAGTTTCTAAATGCTGTCCTTTCAGACAAAATCACTTTCCTTTGAAAGTGCCTTAAGCAACTTGCAAGAATTCACAAGAAACTCACATGCGTTTCTCTGAAAGAGAAGCAGTCTGTTCCAACACTTCAATTCACTGTGCGAAGTGAATGGAGTGTTGCTTCACTTTCTAAATGCTGTCCTTTCAGAGAAAATCACTTTCCATTGAAAGTGCCTTAAGCTACTTGCAAGCATTCACAAGAAACACTAATGCGTTTCTATGAAAGAGAAGCAGTCTTTTCCAACACTTCAATTCATTGCGCGAAGGGAATGGAGTGTGGCTTTACTTTCTAAATGCTGTCCTTTCAGAGAAAATCACTTTCCTTTGTAAGAGCCTTAAGCTATTTACAAGCATTCAACAGAAACTCACATGCATTTCTCTGAAAGAGAAGCAGTCTGTTACAACACTTCAATTCACTGTGCAAAGTGAATGGAGTGTTGCTTCACTTTCTAAATGCTGTCCTTTCAGAGAAAATCACTTTCCTTTGAAAGTGCATTCAACTACTTACAAGCATTCACCAGAAAATCACATGCGTTTTTCTGAAAGAGAAGCAGTCTGTTCCAACACTTCAATTCACTATGCGAAGTGAATGGAGTGTTGCTTCACTTTCTAAATGCTGTTCTTTCAGAGAAAATCACTTTCCTTTGAAAGTGCCTTAAGCTACTTGCAAGCATTAGGAAGAAACTCACATGCGTTTCTCTGAAAGAGAAGCAGTCCGTTCCAACACTTCAATTCACTGTGCGAAGTGAATGGAGTGTTGCTTCACTTTCTAAATGCTGTCCTTTCAGAGAAAATCACTTTCCTTTGAAAGTGCCTTAAGCTACTTGCAAGCATTAGGAAGAAACTCACATGCGTTTCTCTGAAAGAGAAGCAGTCTGTTCCAACACTTCAATTCACTGTGCGAAGTGAATGGAGTGTTGCCTCACTTTCTAAATGCTGTCCTTTCAGAGAAAATCACTTTCCTTTGAAAGTGCCTTAAACTACTTTCAAGCATTCACAAAAAACTCACATGCGTTTCTCTGAAAGAGAAGCAGACTGTTCCAACACTTCAATTCACTGTGCGAAGTGAATGGAGTGTTGCTTCACTTTCTAAATGCTGTCCTTTCAGAGAAAATCACTTTCCCTTGAAAGTGCCTTAAGCCTCTTACAAGCATTCAACAGAAACTCACAATCATTTCTCTGAAAGAGAAGCAGTCTGTTCCAACACTTCAATTCACTGTGTGAAGTGAATGGAGTGTTGCCTCACTTTCTAAATGCTGTCCTTTCAGAGAAAATCACTTTCCTTTGAAAGTGCCTTAAGCTACTTACAAGCATTCACCAGAAACTCACATGCGTTTCTCTGAAAGAGAAGCAGTCTGTTCCAATACTTCAATTCACTCTGCGAAGTGAATGGAGTGTTGCTTCACTTTCTAAATGCTGTCCTTTCAGAGAAAATCACTTTCCTTTGAAAGTGCCTTAAGCTACTTACAAGCATTCAACAGAAACTCACATGCATTTCTCTGAAAGAGAAGCAGTCTGTTCCAACACTTCAATTCACTGTGTGAAGTGAATGGAGTGTTGCCTCACTTTCTAAATGCTGTCCTTTCAGAGAAAATCACTTTCCTTTGAAAGTGCCTTAAGCTACTTACAAGCATTCACCAGAAACTCACATGCGTTTCTCTGAAAGAGAAGCAGTCTGTTCCAACACTTCAATTCACTGTGCGAAGTGAATGGAGTGTTGCTTCACTTTCTAAATGCTGTCCTTTCAGAGAAAATCACTTTCCTTTGAAAGTGCCTTAAGCTACTAACAAGCATTCAACAGAAACTCACATGCATTTCTCTCAAAGAGAAGCAGTCTGTTCCAACACTTCAATTCACTGTGCGAAGTGAATGGAGTGTTGCTTCACTTTCTAAATGCTGTCCTTTCAGAGAAAATCACTTTCCTTTGAAAGTGCCTTAAGCAACTTGCAAGCATTCACAAGAGACACTAATGCGTTTATATGAAAGAGAGGCACTCTGTTCCAACACTTTAATTCACTGCACGAAGGGAATGGAGTGTTGCTTCACTTTCTAAATGCTGTCCTTTAAGAGAAAATCACTTTCCTTTGAAAGTGCCTTAAGCTACTTACAAGCATTCACCAGAAACTCACATGCGTTTCTCTGAAAGAGAAGCAGTCGGTTCCAACACTTGAATTCACTGTGCGAAGTGAATGGAGTGTTGCTCCACTTTCTAAATGCTGTCCTTTCAGAGAAAATCACTTTCCTTTGAAAGTGCCTTAAGCAACTTGCAAGAATTCACAAGAAACTCACATGCGTATCTCTGAAAGAGAAGCAGTCTGTTCCAACATTTCAATTTACTGTGTGAAGTGAATGGAGTGTTGCTTCACTTTCTGAATTATGTCCTTTCAGAGAAAATCACTTTCCTTTGAAAGTGCCTTAAGCAACTTGCAAGAATTCACAAGAAACTCACATGCGTATCTCTGAAAGAGAAGCAGTCTGTTCCAACACTTCAATTCACTGTGCGAAGTGAATGGAGTGTTGCTTCACTTTCTAAATGCTGTCCAATCAGAGAAAATTACTTTCCTTTGAAAGTGCCTTAAGCTACTTGCAAGCATTAGGAAGAAACTCACATGCGTTTCTCTGAAAGAGAAGCATCTGTTCCAACACTTCAATTCACTGTGCGAAGTGAATGGAGTGTTGCTTCAGTTTCTAAATGCTGTCCTTTCAGAGAAAATCACTTTCCTTTGAAACTGCCTTAAACTACTTTCAAGCATTCACAAAAAAATCACATGCGTTTCTCTGAAAGAGAAGCAGTCTGTTCCAACAATCAATTCACAGTGCGAAGTGAATGGAGTGTTGCTTCAGTTTCTAAATGCTGTCCTTTCAGACAAAATCACTTTCCTTTGAAAGTGCCTTAAGCAACTTGCAAGAATTCACAAGAAACTCACATGCGTTTCTCTGAAAGAGAAGCAGTCTGTTCCAACACTTCAATTCACTGTGCGAAGTGAATGGAGTGTTGCTTCACTTTCTAAATGCTGTCCTTTCAGAGAAAATCACTTTCCATTGAAAGTGCCTTAAGCTACTTGCAAGCATTCACAAGAAACACAAATGCGTTTCTATGAAAGAGAAGCAGTCTTTTCCAACACTTCAATTCATTGCGCGAAGGGAATGGAGTGTGGCTTTACTTTCTAAATGCTGTCCTTTCAGAGAAAATCACTTTCCTTTGTAAGAGCCTTAAGCTATTTACAAGCATTCAACAGAAACTCACATGCATTTCTCTGAAAGAGAAGCAGTCTGTTCCAACACTTCAATTCACTGTGCAAAGTGAATGGAGTGTTGCTTCACTTTCTAAATGCTGTCCTTTCAGAGAAAATCACTTTCCTTTGAAAGTGCATTCAACTACTTACAAGCATTCACCAGCAACTCACATGCGTTTCTCTGAAAGAGAAGCAGTCTGTTCCAACACTTCAATTCACTGTGCGAAGTGAATGGAGTGTTGCTTCACTTTCTAAATGCTGTCCTTTCAGAGAAAATCACTTTCCTTTGAAAGTGCCTTAAGCTACTTGCAAGCATTAGGAAGAAACTCACATGCGTTTCTCTGAAAGAGAAGCAGTCTGTTCCAACACTTCAATTCACTGTGTGAAGTGAATAGAGTGTTGCCTCACTTTCTAAATGCTGTCCTTTCAGAGAAAATTACTTTCCTTTGAAAGTGCCTTAAACTAATTACAAGCATTTAACAGAAATTCACATGCGTTTCTCTGAAAGAGAAGCAGTCTGTTCCAACACTTCAATTCACTATGCGAAGTGAATGGATTGTTGCTTCACTTTCTAAATGCTGTTCTTTCAGAGAAAATCACTTTCCTTTGAAAGTGCCTTAAGCTACTTGCAAGCATTAGGAAGAAACTCACATGCGTTTCTCTGAAAGAGAAGCAGTCCGTTCCAACACTTCAATTCACTGTGCGAAGTGAATGGAGTGTTGCTTCACTTTCTAAATGCTGTCCTTTCAGAGAAAATCACTTTCCTTTGAAAGTGCCTTAAGCTACTTGCAAGCATTAGAAAGAAACTCACATGCGTTTCTCTGAAAGAGAAGCAGTCTGTTCCAACACTTCAATTCACTGTGCGAAGTGAATGGAGTGTTGCCTCACTTTCTAAATGCTGTCCTTTCAGAGAAAATCACTTTCCTTTGAAAGTGCCTTAAACTACTTTCAAGCATTCACAAAAAACTCACATGTGTTTCTCTGAAAGAGAAGCAGACTGTTCCAACACTTCAATTCACTGTGCGAAGTGAATGGAGTGTTGCTTCACTTTCTAAATGCTGTCCTTTCAGAGAAAATCCCTTTCCTTTGAATGTGCCTTAAGCTACTTACAAGCATTCAACAGAAACTCACATGCATTTCTCTGAAAGAGAAGCAATCTGTTCCAACACTTCAATTCTCTGTGCGAAGTGAACGGAGTGTTGCTTCACTTTCTAAATGCTGTCCTTTCAGAGAAAATCACTTTCCTTTGAAAGTGCCTTAAGCAACTTGCAAGCATTCACAAGAAACCCTAATGCGTTTCTATGAAAGAGAAGCCCTCTGTTCCAACACTTCAATTCACTCCACGAATGAATGGAGTGTTGCTTCACTTTCTAAATGCTGTCCTTTCAGAGAAAATCACTTTCCTTTGAAAGTGCCTTAAGCTACTTACAAGCATTCAACAGAAACTCACATGCATTTCTCTGAAAGAGAAGCAGTCTGTTCCAACACTTCAATTCACTGTGTGAAGTGAATGGAGTGTTGCCTCACTTTCTAAATGCTGTCCTTTCAGAGAAAATCACTTTCCTTTGAAAGTGCCTTAAGCTACTTACAAGCATTCACCAGAAACTCACATGCGTTTCTCTGAAAGAGAAGCAGTCTGTTCCAACACTTCAATTCACTGTGCGAAGTGAATGGAGTGTTGCTTCACTTTCTAAATGCTGTCCTTTCAGAGAAAATCACTTTCCTTTGAAAGTGCCTTAAGCTACTAACAAGCATTCAACAGAAACTCACATGCATTTCTCTCAAAGAGAAGCAGTCTGTTCCAACACTTCAATTCACTGTGCGAAGTGAATGGAGTGTTGCTTCACTTTCTAAATGCTGTCCTTTCAGAGAAAATCACTTTCCTTTGAAAGTGCCTTAAGCAACTTGCAAGCATTCACAAGAGACACTAATGCGTTTATATGAAAGAGAGGCACTCTGTTCCAACACTTTAATTCACTGCACGAAGGGAATGGAGTGTTGCTTCACTTTCTAAATGCTGTCCTTTAAGAGAAAATCACTTTCCTTTGAAAGTGCCTTAAGCTACTTACAAGCATTCACCAGAAACTCACATGCGTTTCTCTGAAAGAGAAGCAGTCGGTTCCAACACTTGAATTCACTGTGCGAAGTGAATGGAGTGTTGCTCCACTTTCTAAATGCTGTCCTTTCAGAGAAAATCACTTTCCTTTGAAAGTGCCTTAAGCAACTTGCAAGAATTCACAAGAAACTCACATGCGTATCTCTGAAAGAGAAGCAGTCTGTTCCAACATTTCAATTTACTGTGTGAAGTGAATGGAGTGTTGCTTCACTTTCTGAATTATGTCCTTTCAGAGAAAATCACTTTCCTTTGAAAGTGCCTTAAGCAACTTGCAAGAATTCACAAGAAACTCACATGCGTATCTCTGAAAGAGAAGCAGTCTGTTCCAACACTTCAATTCACTGTGCGAAGTGAATGGAGTGTTGCTTCACTTTCTAAATGCTGTCCAATCAGAGAAAATTACTTTCCTTTGAAAGTGCCTTAAGCTACTTGCAAGCATTAGGAAGAAACTCACATGCGTTTCTCTGAAAGAGAAGCATCTGTTCCAACACTTCAATTCACTGTGCGAAGTGAATGGAGTGTTGCTTCAGTTTCTAAATGCTGTCCTTTCAGAGAAAATCACTTTCCTTTGAAACTGCCTTAAACTACTTTCAAGCATTCACAAAAAAATCACATGCGTTTCTCTGAAAGAGAAGCAGTCTGTTCCAACAATCAATTCACAGTGCGAAGTGAATGGAGTGTTGCTTCAGTTTCTAAATGCTGTCCTTTCAGACAAAATCACTTTCCTTTGAAAGTGCCTTAAGCAACTTGCAAGAATTCACAAGAAACTCACATGCGTTTCTCTGAAAGAGAAGCAGTCTGTTCCAACACTTCAATTCACTGTGCGAAGTGAATGGAGTGTTGCTTCACTTTCTAAATGCTGTCCTTTCAGAGAAAATCACTTTCCATTGAAAGTGCCTTAAGCTACTTGCAAGCATTCACAAGAAACACAAATGCGTTTCTATGAAAGAGAAGCAGTCTTTTCCAACACTTCAATTCATTGCGCGAAGGGAATGGAGTGTGGCTTTACTTTCTAAATGCTGTCCTTTCAGAGAAAATCACTTTCCTTTGTAAGAGCCTTAAGCTATTTACAAGCATTCAACAGAAACTCACATGCATTTCTCTGAAAGAGAAGCAGTCTGTTCCAACACTTCAATTCACTGTGCAAAGTGAATGGAGTGTTGCTTCACTTTCTAAATGCTGTCCTTTCAGAGAAAATCACTTTCCTTTGAAAGTGCATTCAACTACTTACAAGCATTCACCAGCAACTCACATGCGTTTCTCTGAAAGAGAAGCAGTCTGTTCCAACACTTCAATTCACTGTGCGAAGTGAATGGAGTGTTGCTTCACTTTCTAAATGCTGTCCTTTCAGAGAAAATCACTTTCCTTTGATAGTGCCTTAAGCTACTTGCAAGCATTAGGAAGAAACTCACATGCGTTTCTCTGAAAGAGAAGCAGTCTGTTCCAACACTTCAATTCACTGTGTGAAGTGAATAGAGTGTTGCCTCACTTTCTAAATGCTGTCCTTTCAGAGAAAATTACTTTCCTTTGAAAGTGCCTTAAACTACTTACAAACATTTAACAGAAATTCACATGCGTTTCTCTGAAAGAGAAGCAGTCTGTTCCAACACTTCAATTCACTATGCGAAGTGAATGGATTGTTGCTTCACTTTCTAAATGCTGTTCTTTCAGAGAAAATCACTTTCCTTTGAAAGTGCCTTAAGCTACTTGCAAGCATTAGGAAGAAACTCACATGCGTTTCTCTGAAAGAGAAGCAGTCCGTTCCAACACTTCAATTCACTGTGCGAAGTGAATGGAGTGTTGCTTCACTTTCTAAATGCTGTCCTTTCAGAGAAAATCACTTTCCTTTGAAAGTGCCTTAAGCTACTTGCAAGCATTAGAAAGAAACTCACATGCGTTTCTCTGAAAGAGAAGCAGTCTGTTCCAACACTTCAATTCACTGTGCGAAGTGAATGGAGTGTTGCCTCACTTTCTAAATGCTGTCCTTTCAGAGAAAATCACTTTCCTTTGAAAGTGCCTTAAACTACTTTCAAGCATTCACAAAAAACTCACATGTGTTTCTCTGAAAGAGAAGCAGACTGTTCCAACACTTCAATTCACTGTGCGAAGTGAATGGAGTGTTGCTTCACTTTCTAAATGCTGTCCTTTCAGAGAAAATCCCTTTCCTTTGAATGTGCCTTAAGCTACTTACAAGCATTCAACAGAAACTCACATGCATTTCTCTGAAAGAGAAGCAATCTGTTCCAACACTTCAATTCTCTGTGCGAAGTGAACGGAGTGTTGCTTCACTTTCTAAATGCTGTCCTTTCAGAGAAAATCACTTTCCTTTGAAAGTGCCTTAAGCAACTTGCAAGCATTCACAAGAAACCCTAATGCGTTTCTATGAAAGAGAAGCCCTCTGTTCCAACACTTCAATTCACTCCACGAATGAATGGAGTGTTGCTTCACTTTCTAAATGCTGTCCTTTCAGAGAAAATCACTTTCCTTTGAAAGTGCCTTAAGCTACTTACAAGCATTCACCAGAAACTCACATGCGTTTCTCTGAAAGAGAAGCAGTCGGTTCCAACACTTCAATTCACTGTGCGAAGTGAATGGAGTGTTGCTTCACTTTCTAAATGCTGTCCTTTCAGAGAAAATCACTTTCCTTTGAAAGTGCCTTAAGCAACTTGCAAGAATTCACAAGAAACTCACATGCGTATCTCTGAAAGAGAAGCAGTCTGTTCCAACACTTCAATTCACTGTGTGAAGTGAATGGAGTGTTGCTTCACTTTCTAAATGCTGTCCTTTCAGAGAAAATCACTTTCCTTTGAAAGTGCCTTAAGCAACTTGCAAGAATTCACAAGAAACTCACATGCGTATCTCTGAAAGAGAAGCAGTCTGTTCCAACACTTCAATTCACTGTGCGAAGTGAATGGAGTGTTGCTTCACTTTCTAAATGCTGTCCAATCAGAGAAAATTACTTTCCTTTGAAAGTGCCTTAAGCTACTTGCAAGCATTAGGAAGAAACTCACATGCGTTTCTCTGAAAGAGAAGCATCTGTTCCAACACTTCAATTCACTGTGCGAAGTGAATGGAGTGTTGCTTCAGTTTCTAAATGCTGTCCTTTCAGAGAAAATCACTTTCCTTTGAAACTGCCTTAAACTACTTTCAAGCATTCACAAAAAAATCACATGCGTTACTCTGAAAGAGAAGCAGTCTGTTCCAACAATCAATTCACAGTGCGAAGTGAATGGAGTGTTGCTTCAGTTTCTAAATGCTGTCCTTTCAGACAAAATCACTTTCCTTTGAAAGTGCCTTAAGCAACTTGCAAGAATTCACAAGAAACTCACATGCGTTTCTCTGAAAGAGAAGCAGTCTGTTCCAACACTTCAATTCACTGTGCGAAGTGAATGGAGTGTTGCTTCACTTTCTAAATGCTGTCCTTTCAGAGAAAATCACTTTCCATTGAAAGTGCCTTAAGCTACTTGCAAGCATTCACAAGAAACACAAATGCGTTTCTATGAAAGAGAAGCAGTCTTTTCCAACACTTCAATTCATTGCGCGAAGGGAATGGAGTGTGGCTTTACTTTCTAAATGCTGTCCTTTCAGAGAAAATCACTTTCCTTTGTAAGAGCCTTAAGCTATTTACAAGCATTCAACAGAAACTCACATGCATTTCTCTGAAAGAGAAGCAGTCTGTTCCAACACTTCAATTCACTGTGCAAAGTGAATGGAGTGTTGCTTCACTTTCTAAATGCTGTCCTTTCAGAGAAAATCACTTTCCTTTGAAAGTGCATTCAACTACTTACAAGCATTCACCAGCAACTCACATGCGTTTCTCTGAAAGAGAAGCAGTCTGTTCCAACACTTCAATTCACTGTGCGAAGTGAATGGAGTGTTGCTTCACTTTCTAAATGCTGTCCTTTCAGAGAAAATCACTTTCCTTTGATAGTGCCTTAAGCTACTTGCAAGCATTAGGAAGAAACTCACATGCGTTTCTCTGAAAGAGAAGCAGTCTGTTCCAACACTTCAATTCACTGTGTGAAGTGAATAGAGTGTTGCCTCACTTTCTAAATGCTGTCCTTTCAGAGAAAATTACTTTCCTTTGAAAGTGCCTTAAACTACTTACAAGCATTTAACAGAAATTCACATGCGTTTCTCTGAAAGAGAAGCAGTCTGTTCCAACACTTCAATTCACTATGCGAAGTGAATGGAGTGTTGCTTCACTTTCTAAATGCTGTTCTTTCAGAGAAAATCACTTTCCTTTGAAAGTGCCTTAAGCTACTTGCAAGCATTAGGAAGAAACTCACATGCGTTTCTCTGAAAGAGAAGCAGTCCGTTCCAACACTTCAATTCACTGTGCGAAGTGAATGGAGTGTTGCTTCACTTTCTAAATGCTGTCCTTTCAAAGAAAATCACTTTCCTTTGAAAGTGCCTTAAGCTACTTGCAAGCATTAGAAAGAAACTCACATGCGTTTCTCTGAAAGAGAAGCAGTCTGTTCCAACACTTCAATTCACTGTGCGAACTGAATGGAGTATTGCCTCACTTTCTAAATGCTGTCCTTTCAGAGAAAATCACTTTCCTTTGAAAGTGCCTTAAACTACTTTCAAGCATTCACAAAAAACTCACATGCGTTTCTCTGAAAGAGAAGCAGACTGTTCCAACACTTCAATTCACTGTGCGAAGTGAATGGAGTGTTGCTTCACTTTCTAAATGCTGTCCTTTCAGAGAAAATCCCTTTCCTTTGAATGTGCCTTAAGCTACTTACAAGCATTCAACAGAAACTCACATGCATTTCTCTGAAAGAGAAGCAATCTGTTCCAACACTTCAATTCTCTGTGCGAAGTGAACGGAGTGTTGCTTCACTTTCTAAATGCTGTCCTTTCAGAGAAAATCACTTTCCTTTGAAAGTGCCTTAAGCAACTTGCAAGCATTCACAAGAAACCCTAATGCGTTTCTATGAAAGAGAAGCCCTCTGTTCCAACACTTCAATTCACTCCACGAATGAATGGAGTGTTGCTTCACTTTATAAATGCTGTCCTTTCAGAGAAAATCACTTTCCTTTGAAAGTGCCTTAAGCAACTTGCAAGAATTCACAAGAAACTCACATGCGTTTCTCTGAAAGAGAAGCAGTCTGTTCCAACACTTCAATTCACTGTGCGAAGTGAATGGACTGTTGCATCACTTTCTAAATTCTGTCCTTTCAGAGAAAATCACTTTCCTTTGAAAGTGCCTTAAACTACTTTCAAGCATTCACAAAAAACTCACATGCGTTTCTCTGAAAGAGAAGCAGACTGTTCCAACACTTCAATTCACTGTGCGAAGTGAATGGAGTGTTCCTTCAGTTTCTAAATGCTGTCCTTTCAGAGAAAATCACTTTCCTTTGAAAGTGCCTTAAGCAACTTGCAAAAATTCACAAGAAACTCACATGCGTTTCTCTGAAAGAGAAGCAGTCTGTTCCAACACTTCAATTTACTGTGTGAAGTGAATGGAGTGTTGCTTCACTTTCTAAATGCTGTCCTTTCAGAGAAAATCACTTTCCTTTGAAAGTGCCTTAAGCTACTTACAAGCATTCACCAGAAACTCACATGCGTTTCTCTGAAAGAGAAGCAGTCTGTTCCAATACTTCAATTCACTCTGCGAAGTGAATGGAGTGTTGCTTCACTTTCTAAATGCTGTCATTTCAGAGAAAATCACTTTCCTTTGAAAGTGCCTTAAGCTACTTACAAGCATTCAACAGAAACTCACATGCATTTCTCTGAAAGAGAAGCAGTCTGTTCCAACACTTCAATTCACTGTGTGAAGTGAATGGAGTGTTGCCTCACTTTCTAAATGCTGTCCTTTCAGAGAAAATCACTTTCCTTTGAAAGTGCCTTAAGCTACTTACAAGCATTCACCAGAAACTCACATGCGTTTCTCTGAAAGAGAAGCAGTCTGTTCCAACACTTCAATTCACTGTGCGAAGTGAATGGAGTGTTGCTTCACTTTCTAAATGCTGTCCTTTCAGAGAAAATCACTTTCCTTTGAAAATGCCTTAAGCTACTAACAAGCATTCAACAGAAACTCACATGCATTTCTCTCAAACAGAAGCAGTCTGTTCCAACACTTCAATTCACTGTGCGAAGTGAATGGAGTGTTGCTTCACTTTCTAAATGCTGTCCTTTCAGAGAAAATCACTTTCCTTTAAAAGTGCCTTAAGCAACTTGCAAGCATTCACAAGAGACACTAATGCGTTTATATGAAAGAGAGGCACTCTGTTCCAACACTTTAATTCACTGCACGAAGGGATTGGAGTGTTGCTTCACTTTCTAAATGCTGTCCTTTAAGAGAAAATCACTTTCCTTTGAAAGTGCCTTAAGCTACTTACAAGCATTCACCAGAAACTCACATGCGTTTCTCTGAAAGAGAAGCAGTCGGTTCCAACACTTCAATTCACTGTGCGAAGTGAATGGAGTGTTGCTTCACTTTCTAAATGCTGTCCTTTCAGAGAAAATCACTTTCCTTTGAAAGTGCCTTAAGCAACCTGCAAGAATTCACAAGAAACTCACATGCCTATCTCTGAAAAAGAAGCAGTCTTTCCCAACACTTCAATTCACTGTGTGAAGTGAATGGAGTGTTGCTTCACTTTCTAAATGCTGTCCTTTCAGAGAAAATCACTTTCCTTTGAAATTGCATTAAGCTACTTACAAGCATTCAACAGAAACTCACATGCATTTCTCTCAAAGAGAAGCAGTCTGTTCCAACACTTCAATTCACTGTGTGAAGTGAATGGAGTGTTGCCTCACTTTCTAAATGCTGTCCTTTCAGAGAAAATCACTTTCCTTTGAAAGTGCCTTAAGCTACTTACAAGCATTCACCAGAAACTCACATGCGTTTCTCTGAAAGAGAAGCAGTCTGTTCCAACACTTCAATTCACTGTGCGAAGTGAATGGAGTGTTGCTTCACTTTCTAAATGCTGTCCTTTCAGAGAAAATCACTTTCTTTGAAAGTGCCTTAAGCTACTAACAAGCATTCAACAGAAACTCACATGCATTTCTCTCAAAGAGAAGAAGTCTGTTCCAACACTTCAATTCACTGTGCGAAGTGAATGGAGTGTTGCTTCACTTTCTAAATGCTGTCCATTCAGAGAGAATCACTTTCCTTTGAAAGTGCCTTAAGCAACTTGCAAGCATTCACAAGAGACACTAATGCGTTTATATAAAAGAGAGGCACTCTGTTCCAACACTTTAATTCACTGCACGAAGGGAATGGAGTGTTGCTTCACTTTCTAAATGCTGTCCTTTAAGAGAAAATCACTTTCCTTTGAAAGTGCCTTAAGCTACTTACAAGCATTCACCAGAAACTCACATGCGTTTCTCTGAAAGAGAAGCAGTCGGTTCCAACACTTCAATTCACTGTGCGAAGTGAATGGAGTGTTGCTTCACTTTCTAAATGCTGTCCTTTCAGAGAAAATCACTTTCCTTTGAAAGTGCCTTAAGCAACTTGCAAGAATTCACAAGAAACTCACATGCGTATCTCTGAAAGAGAAGCAGTCTGTTCCAACATTTCAATTCACTGTGTGAAGTGAATGGAGTGTTGCTTCACTTTCTAAATGCTGTCCTTTCAGAGAAAATCACTTTCCTTTGAAAGTGCCTTAAGCTACTTACAAGCATTCAACAGAAACTCACATGCATTTCTCTGAAAGAGAAGCAGTCTGTTCCAACACTTCAATTCACTGTGTGAAGTGAATGGAGTGTTGCCTCACTTTCTAAATGCTGTCCTTTCAGAGAAAATCACTTTCCTTTGAAAGTGCCTTAAGCTACTTACAAGCATTCACCAGAAACTCACATGCGTTTCTCTGAAAGAGAAGCAGTCTGTTCCAACACTTCAATTCACTGTGCGAAGTGAATGGAGTGTTGCTTCACTTTCTAAATGCTGTCCTTTCAGAGAAAATCACTTTCCTTTGAAAATGCCTTAAGCTACTAACAAGCATTCAACAGAAACTCACATGCATTTCTCTCAAACAGAAGCAGTCTGTTCCAACACTTCAATTCACTGTGCGAAGTGAATGGAGTGTTGCTTCACTTTCTAAATGCTGTCCTTTCAGAGAAAATCACTTTCCTTTAAAAGTGCCTTAAGCAACTTGCAAGCATTCACAAGAGACACTAATGCGTTTATATGAAAGAGAGGCACTCTGTTCCAACACTTTAATTCACTGCACGAAGGGATTGGAGTGTTGCTTCACTTTCTAAATGCTGTCCTTTAAGAGAAAATCACTTTCCTTTGAAAGAGCCTTAAGCTACTTACAAGCATTCACCAGAAACTCACATGCGTTTCTCTGAAAGACAAGCAGTCGGTTCCAACACTTCAATTCACTGTGCGAAGTGAATGGAGTGTTGCTTCACTTTCTAAATGCTGTCCTTTCAGAGAAAATCACTTTCCTTTGAAAGTGCCTTAAGCAACCTGCAAGAATTCACAAGAAACTCACATGCCTATCTCTGAAAAAGAAGCAGTCTTTCCCAACACTTCAATTCACTGTGTGAAGTGAATGGAGTGTTGCTTCACTTTCTAAATGCTGTCCTTTCAGAGAAAATCACTTTCCTTTGAAAGTGCCTTAAGCTACTTACAAGCATTCAACAGAAACTCACATGCATTTCTCTCAAAGAGAAGCAGTCTGTTCCAACACTTCAATTCACTGTGTGAAGTGAATGGAGTGTTGCCTCACTTTCTAAATGCTGTCCTTTCAGAGAAAATCACTTTCCTTTGAAAGTGCCTTAAGCTACTTACAAGCATTCACCAGAAACTCACATGCGTTTCTCTGAAAGAGAAGCAGTCTGTTCCAACACTTCAATTCACTGTGCGAAGTGAATGGAGTGTTGCTTCACTTTCTAAATGCTGTCCTTTCAGAGAAAATCACTTTCTTTGAAAGTGCCTTAAGCTACTAACAAGCATTCAACAGAAACTCACATGCATTTCTCTCAAAGAGAAGCAGTCTGTTCCAACACTTCAATTCACTGTGCGAAGTGAATGGAGTGTTGCTTCACTTTCTAAATGCTGTCCATTCAGAGAGAATCACTTTCCTTTGAAAGTGCCTTAAGCAACTTGCAAGCATTCACAAGAGACACTAATGCGTTTATATAAAAGAGAGGCACTCTGTTCCAACACTTTAATTCACTGCACGAAGGGAATGGAGTGTTGCTTCACTTTCTAAATGCTGTCCTTTCAGAGAAAATCACTTTCCTTTGATAGTGCCTTAAGCTACTTGCAAGCATTAGGAAGAAACTCTCATGCGTTTCTCTGAAAGAGAAGCAGTCTGTTCCAACACTTCAATTCACTGTGCGAAGTGAATGGAGTGTTGCTTCACTTTCTAAATGCTGTCCTTTCAGAGAAAATCACTTTCCTTTGAAAGTGCATTCAACTACTTACAAGCATTCACCAGCAACTCACATGCGTTTCTCTGAAAGAGAAGCAGTCTGTTCCAACACTTCAATTCACTGTGCGAAGTGAATGGAGTGTTGCTTCACTTTCTAAATGCTGTCCTTTCAGAGAAAATCACTTTCCTTTGATAGTGCCTTAAGCTACTTGCAAGCATTAGGAAGAAACTCACATGCGTTTCTCTGAAAGAGAAGCAGTCTGTTCCAACACTTCAATTCACTGTGTGAAGAAAATAGAGTGTTGCCTCACTTTCTAAATGCTGTCCTTTCAGAGAAAATTACTTTCCTTTGAAAGTGCCTTAAACTACTTACAAGCATTTAACAGAAATTCACATGCGTTTCTCTGAAAGAGAAGCAGTCTGTTCCAACACTTCAATTCACTATGCGAAGTGAATGGAGTGTTGCTTCACTTTCTAAATGCTGTTCTTTCAGAGAAAATCACTTTCCTTTGAAAGTGCCTTAAGCTACTTGCAAGCATTAGGAAGAAACTCACATGCGTTTCTCTGAAAGAGAAGCAGTCCGTTCCAACACTTCAATTCACTGTGCGAAGTGAATGGAGTGTTGCTTCACTTTCTAAATGCTGTCCTTTCAAAGAAAATCACTTTCCTTTGAAAGTGCCTTAAGCTACTTGCAAGCATTAGAAAGAAACTCACATGCGTTTCTCTGAAAGAGAAGCAGTCTGTTCCAACACTTCAATTCACTGTGCGAAGTGAATGGAGTATTGCCTCACTTTCTAAATGCTGTCCTTTCAGAGAAAATCACTTTCCTTTGAAAGTGCCTTAAACAACTTTCAAGCATTCACAAAAAACTCACATGCGTTTCTCTGAAAGAGAAGCAGACTGTTCCAACACTTCAATTCACTGTGCGAAGTGAATGGAGTGTTGCTTCACTTTCTAAATGCTGTCCTTTCAGAGAAAATCCCTTTCCTTTGAATGTGCCTTAAGCTACTTACAAGCATTCAACAGAAACTCACATGCATTTCTCTGAAAGAGAAGCAATCTGTTCCAACACTTCAATTCTCTGTGCGAAGTGAACGGAGTGTTGCTTCACTTTCTAAATGCTGTCCTTTCAGAGAAAATCACTTTCCTTTGAAAGTGCCTTAAGCAACTTGCAAGCATTCACAAGAAACCCTAATGCGTTTCTATGAAAGAGAAGCCCTCTGTTCCAACACTTCAATTCACTCCACGAATGAATGGAGTGTTGCTTCACTTTATAAATGCTGTCCTTTCAGAGAAAATCACTTTCCTTTGAAAGTGCCTTAAGCAACTTGCAAGAATTCACAAGAAACTCACATGCGTTTCTCTGAAAGAGAAGCAATCTGTTCCAACACTTCAATTCACAGTGCGAAGTGAATGGAGTGTTGCTTCACTTTCTAAATGCTGTCCTTTCAGAGAAAATCACTTTCCTTTGAAAGTGCCTTAAGCTACTTGCAAGCATTCACAAGAAACACTAATGCGTTTCTATGAAAGAGAAGCAGTCTTTTCCAACACTTCAATTCATTGCGCGAAGGGAATGGAGTGTTGCTTTACTTTCTAAATGCTGTCCTTCCAGAGAAAATCACTTTCCTTTGAAAGAGCCTTAAGCTACTTACAAGCATTCAACAGAAACTCACATGAATTTCTCTGAAAGAGAAGCAGTCTGTTCCAACACTTCAATTCACTGTACAAAGTGAATGGAGTGTTGCTTCACTTTCTAAATGCTGTCCTTTCAGAGAAAATCACTTTCCTTTGAAAGTGCCTTAAGCAACTTGCAAGCATTCACAAGAAACACTAATGCGTTTCTATGAAAGAGAAGCAGTCTGTTCCAACACTTCAATTCACTGCACGAAGGGAATGGAGTGTTGTTTCACTTTCTAAATGCTGTCCTTTCAGAGAAAATCACTTTCCTTTGAAAGTGCCTTAAGCTACTTACAAGCATTAGGAAGAAACTCACATGCGTTTCTCTGAAAGAGAAGCAGTCTGTTCCAACACTTCAATTCACTGTGCGAAGTGAATGGACTGTTGCATCACTTTCTAAATTCTGTCCTTTCAGAGAAAATCACTTTCCTTTGAAAGTGCCTTAAACTACTTTCAAGCATTCACAAAAAACTCACATGCGTTTCTCTGAAAGAGAAGCAGACTGTTCCAACACTTCAATTCACTGTGCGAAGTGAATGGAGTGTTGCTTCAGTTTCTAAATGCTGTCCTTTCAGAGAAAATCACTTTCCTTTGAAAGTGCCTTAAGCAACTTGCAAAAATTCACAAGAAACTCACATGCGTTTCTCTGAAAGAGAAGCAGTCTGTTCCAACACTTCAATTTACTGTGTGAAGTGAATGGAGTGTTGCTTCACTTTCTAAATGCTGTCCTTTCAGAGAAAATCACTTTCCTTTGAAAGTGCCTTAAGCTACTTACAAGCATTCACCAGAAACTCACATGCGTTTCTCTGAAAGAGAAGCAGTCTGTTCCAATACTTCAATTCACTCTGCGAAGTGAATGGAGTGTTGCTTCACTTTCTAAATGCTGTCATTTCAGAGAAAATCACTTTCCTTTGAAAGTGCCTTAAGCTACTTACAAGCATTCAACAGAAACTCACATGCATTTCTCTGAAAGAGAAGCAGTCGGTTCCAACACTTCAATTCACTGTGTGAAGTGAATGGAGTGTTGCCTCACTTTCTAAATGCTGTCCTTTCAGAGAAAATCACTTTCCTTTGAAAGTGCCTTAAGCTACTTACAAGCATTCACCAGAAACTCACATGCGTTTCTCTGAAAGAGAAGCAGTCTGTTCCAACACTTCAATTCACTGTGCGAAGTGAATGGAGTGTTGCTTCACTTTCTAAATGCTGTCCTTTCAGAGAAAATCACTTTCCTTTGAAAATGCCTTAAGCTACTAACAAGCATTCAACAGAAACTCACATGCATTTCTCTCAAACAGAAGCAGTCTGTTCCAACACTTCAATTCACTGTGCGAAGTGAATGGAGTGTTGCTTCACTTTCTAAATGCTGTCCTTTCAGAGAAAATCACTTTCCTTTAAAAGTGCCTTAAGCAACTTGCAAGCATTCACAAGAGACACTAATGCGTTTATATGAAAGAGAGGCACTCTGTTCCAACACTTTAATTCACTGCACGAAGGGATTGGAGTGTTGCTTCACTTTCTAAATGCTGTCCATTCAGAGAAAATCACTTTCCTTTGAAAGTGCCTTAAGCTACTTACAAGCATTCACCAGAAACTCACATGCGTTTCTCTGAAAGAGAAGCAGTCGGTTCCAACACTTCAATTCACTGTGCGAAGTGAATGGAGTGTTGCTTCACTTTCTAAATGCTGTCCTTTCAGAGAAAATCACTTTCCTTTGAAAGTGCCTTAAGCAACCTGCAAGAATTCACAAGAAACTCACATGCCTATCTCTGAAAAAGAAGCAGTCTTTCCCAACACTTCAATTCACTGTGTGAAGTGAATGGAGTGTTGCTTCACTTTCTAAATGCTGTCCTTTCAGAGAAAATCACTTTCCTTTGAAAGTGCCTTAAGCTACTTACAAGCATTCAACAGAAACTCACATGCATTTCTCTCAAAGAGAAGCAGTCTGTTCCAACACTTCAATTCACTGTGTGAAGTGAATGGAGTGTTGCCTCACTTTCTAAATGCTGTCCTTTCAGAGAAAATCACTTTCCTTTGAAAGTGCCTTAAGCTACTTACAAGCATTCACCAGAAACTCACATGCGTTTCTCTGAAAGAGAAGCAGTCTGTTCCAACACTTCAATTCACTGTGCGAAGTGAATGGAGTGTTGCTTCACTTTCTAAATGCTGTCCTTTCAGAGAAAATCACTTTCTTTGAAAGTGCCTTAAGCTACTAACAAGCATTCAACAGAAACTCACATGCATTTCTCTCAAAGAGAAGCAGTCTGTTCCAACACTTCAATTCACTGTGCGAAGTGAATGGAGTGTTGCTTCACTTTCTAAATGCTGTCCATTCAGAGAGAATCACTTTCCTTTGAAAGTGCCTTAAGCAACTTGCAAGCATTCACAAGAGACACTAATGCGTTTATATAAAAGAGAGGCACTCTGTTCCAACACTTTAATTCACTGCACGAAGGGAATGGAGTGTTGCTTCACTTTCTAAATGCTGTCTTTTAAGAGAAAATCACTTTCCTTTGAAAGTGCCTTAAGCTACTTACAAGCATTCACCAGAAACTCACATGCGTTTCTCTGAAAGAGAAGCAGTCGGTTCCAACACTTCAATTCACTGTGCGAAGTGAATGGAGTGTTGCTTCACTTTCTAAATGCTGTCCTTTCAGAGAAAATCACTTTCCTTTGAAAGTGCCTTAAGCAACTTGCAAGAATTCACAAGAAACTCACATGCGTATCTCTGAAAGAGAAGCAGTCTGTTCCAACATTTCAATTCACTGTGTGAAGTGAATGGAGTGTTGCTTCACTTTCTAAATGCTCTCCTTTCAGAGAAAATCACTTTCCTTTGAAAGTGCCTTAAGCTACTTACAAGCATTCAACAGAAACTCACATGCATTTCTCTGAAAGAGAAGCAGTCTGTTCCAACACTTCAATTCACTGTGTGAAGTGAATGGAGTGTTGCCTCACTTTCTAAATGCTGTCCTTTCAGAGAAAATCACTTTCCTTTGAAAGTGCCTTAAGCTACTTACAAGCATTCACCAGAAACTCACATGCGTTTCTCTGAAAGAGAAGCAGTCTGTTCCAACACTTCAATTCACTGTGCGAAGTGAATGGAGTGTTGCTTCACTTTCTAAATGCTGTCCTTTCAGAGAAAATCACTTTCCTTTGAAAATGCCTTAAGCTACTAACAAGCATTCAACAGAAACTCACATGCATTTCTCTCAAACAGAAGCAGTCTGTTCCAACACTTCAATTCACTGTGCGAAGTTAATGGAGTGTTGCTTCACTTTCTAAATGCTGTCCTTTCAGAGAAAATCACTTTCCTTTAAAAGTGCCTTAAGCAACTTGCAAGCATTCACAAGAGACACTAATGCGTTTATATGAAAGAGAGGCACTCTGTTCCAACACTTTAATTCACTGCACGAAGGGATTGGAGTGTTGCTTCACTTTCTAAATGCTGTCCTTTAAGAGAAAATCACTTTCCTTTGAAAGTGCCTTAAGCTACTTACAAGCATTCACCAGAAACTCACATGCGTTTCTCTGAAAGAGAAGCAGTCGGTTCCAACACTTCAATTCACTGTGCGAAGTGAATGGAGTGTTGCTTCACTTTCTAAATGCTGTCCTTTCAGAGAAAATCACTTTCCTTTGAAAGTGCCTTAAGCAACCTGCAAGAATTCACAAGAAACTCACATGCCTATCTCTGAAAAAGAAGCAGTCTTTCCCAACACTTCAATTCACTGTGTGAAGTGAATGGAGTGTTGCTTCACTTTCTAAATGCTGTCCTTTCAGAGAAAATCACTTTCCTTTGAAAGTGCCTTAAGCTACTTACAGGCATTCAACAGAAACTCACATGCATTTCTCTCAAAGAGAAGCAGTCTGTTCCAACACTTCAATTCACTGTGTGAAGTGAATGGAGTGTTGCCTCACTTTCTAAATGCTGTCCTTTCAGAGAAAATCACTTTCCTTTGAAAGTGCCTTAAGCTACTTACAAGCATTCACCAGAAACTCACATGCGTTTCTCTGAAAGAGAAGCAGTCTGTTCCAACACTTCAATTCACTGTGCGAAGTGAATGGAGTGTTGCTTCACTTTCTAAATGCTGTCCTTTCAGAGAAAATCACTTTCTTTGAAAGTGCCTTAAGCTACTAACAAGCATTCAACAGAAACTCACATGCATTTCTCTCAAAGAGAAGCAGTCTGTTCCAACACTTCAATTCACTGTGCGAAGTGAATGGAGTGTTGCTTCACTTTCTAAATGCTGTCCATTCAGAGAGAATCACTTTCCTTTGAAAGTGCCTTAAGCAACTTGCAAGCATTCACAAGAGACACTAATGCGTTTATATAAAAGAGAGGCACTCTGTTCCAACACTTTAATTCACTGCACGAAGGGAATGGAGTGTTGCTTCACTTTCTAAATGCTGTCCTTTAAGAGAAAATCACTTTCCTTTGAAAGTGCCTTAAGCTACTTACAAGCATTCACCAGAAACTCACATGCGTTTCTCTGAAAGAGAAGCAGTCGGTTCCAACACTTCAATTCACTGTGCGAAGTGAATGGAGTGTTGCTTCACTTTCTAAATGCTGTCCTTTCAGAGAAAATCACTTTCCTTTGAAAGTGCCTTAAGCAACTTGCAAGAATTCACAAGAAACTCACATGCGTATCTCTGAAAGAGAAGCAGTCTGTTCCAACATTTCAATTCACTGTGTGAAGTGAATGGAGTGTTGCTTCACTTTCTAAATGCTGTCCTTTCAGAGAAAATCACTTTCCTTTGAATGTGCCTTAAGCTACTTACAAGCATTCACCAGAAACTCACATGCGTTTCTCTGAAAGAGAAGCAGTCTGTTCCAATACTTCAATTCACGGTGCGAAGTGAATGGAGTGTTGCTTCACTTTCTAAATGCTGTCCTTTCAGAGAAAATCACTTTCCTTTGAATGTGCCTTAAGCTACTTACAAGCATTCAACAGAAACTCACATGCATTTCTCTGAGAGAAGCAATCTGTTCCAACACTTCAATTCTCTGTGCGAAGTGAATGGAGTGTTGCTTCACTTTCTAAATGCTGTCCTTTCAGAGAAAATCACTTTCCTTTGAAAGTGCCTTAAGCAACTTGCAAGCATTCACAAGAAACCCTAATGCGTTTCTATGAAAGAGAAGCACTCTGTTCCAACACTTCAATTCACTACACGAAGTGAATGGAGTGTTGCTTCACTTTATAAATGCTGTCCTTTCAGAGAAAATCACTTTCCTTTGAAAGTGCCTTAAGCAACTTGCAAGAATTCAACAGAAACTCACATGCGTTTCTCTGAAAGAGAAGCAATCTGTTCCAACACTTCAATTCACAGTGCGAAGTGAATGGAGTGTTGCTTCACTTTCAAAATGCTGTCCTTTCAGAGAAAATCACTTTCCTTTGAAAGTGCCTTAAGCTACTTGCAAGCATTCACAAGAAACACTAATGCGTTTCTATGAAAGAGAAGCAGTCTTTTCCAACACTTCAATTCATTGCACGAAGGGAATGGAGTGTTGCTTTACTTTCTAAATGCTGTCTTTTCAGAGAAAATCACTTTCCTTTGAAAGAGCCTTAAGCTACTTACAAGCATTCAACAGAAACTCACATGAATTTCTCTGAAAGAGAAGCAGTCTGTTCCAACACTTCAATTCACTGTACAAAGTGAATGGAGTGTTGCTTCACTTTCTAAATGCTGTCCTTTCAGAGAAAATCACTTTCCTTTGAATGTGCCTTAAGCAACTTGCAAGCATTCACAAGAAACACTAATGCATTTCTATTAAAGAGAAGCACTCTGTTCCAACACTTCAATTCACTGCACGAAGGGAATGGAGTGTTGTTTCACTTTCTAAATGCTGTCCTTTCAGAGAAAATCACTTTCCTTTGAAAGAGCCTTAATCTACTTACAAGCATTCAACAGAAACTCACATGCATTTCTCTGAAAGAGAAGCAGTCTGTTCCAACACTTCAATTCACTGTGTGAAGTGAATGGAGTGTTGCCTCACTTTCTAAATGCTGTCCTTTCAGAGAAAATCACTTTCCTTTGAAAGTGCCTTAAGCTACTTACAAGCATTCACCAGAAACTCACATGCGTTTCTCTGAAAGAGAAGCAGTCTGTTCCAACACTTCAATTCACTGTGCGAAGTGAATGGAGTGTTGCTTCACTTTCTAAATGCTGTCCTTTCAGAGAAAATCACTTTCCTTTGAAAGTGCCTTAAACTACTGACAAGCATTCAACAGAAACTCACATGCATTTCTCTCAAAGAGAAGCAGTCTGTTCCAACACTTCAATTCACTGTGCGAAGTGAATGGAGTGTTGCTTCACTTTCTAAATGCTGTCCTTTCAGAGAAAATCACTTTCCTTTGAAAGTGCCTTAAGCAACTTGCAAGCATTCACAAGAGACACTAATGCGTTTATATGAAAGAGAGGCACTCTGTTCCAACACTTTAATTCACTGCACGAAGGGAATGGAGTGTTGCTTCACTTTCTAAATGCTGTCCTTTAAGAGAAAATCACTTTCCTTTGAAAGTGCCTTAAGCTACATACAAGCATTCACCAGAAACTCACATGCGTTTCTCTGAAAGAGAAGCAGTCGGTTCCAACACTTCAATTCACTGTGCGAAGTGAATGGAGTGTTGCTTCACTTTCTAAATGCTGTCCTTTCAGAGAAAATCACTTTCCTTTGAAAGTGCCTTAAGCAACTTGCAAGAATTCACAAGAAACTCACATGCGTATCTCTGAAAGAGAAGCAGTCTGTTCCAACACTTCAATTCACTGTGTGAAGTGAATGGAGTGTTGCTTCACTTTCTAAATGCTGTCCTTTCAGAGAAAATCACTTTCCTTTGAATGTGCCTTAAGCTACTTACAAGCATTCACCAGAAACTCACATGCGTTTCTCTGAAAGAGAAGCAGTCTGTTCCAATACTTCAATTCACTCTGCGAAGTGAATGGAGTGTTGCTTCACTTTCTAAATGCTGGCCTTTCAGAGAAAATCACTTTCCTTTGAAAGTGCCTTAAGCTACTTACAAGCATTCACCAGAAACTCACATGCGTTTCGCTGAAAGAGAAGCAATCTGTTCCAACACTTCAATTCACTGTGCGAAGTGAATGGAGTGTTGCTTCACTTTCTAAATGCTGTCCTTTCAGAGAAAATCACTTTCCTTTGAAAGTGCCTTCAGCTACTTGCAAGCATTAGGAAGAAACTCACATGCGTTTTTCTGAAAGAGAAGCAGACTGTTCCAACACTTCAATTCAATGTGCGAATTGAATGGAGTGTTGCTTCACTTTCCAAATGCTGTCCTTTCAGAGAAAATCACTTTCCTTTGAAAGTGCCTTAAGCTACTTACAAGCATTAGGAAGAAACTCACATGCGTTTCTCTGAAAGAGTAGCAGTCTGTTTCAACACTTCAATTCACTGTGCGAAGTGAATGGAGTGTTGCATCACTTTCTAAATTCTGTCCTTTCAGAGAAAATCACTTTCCTTTGAAAGTGCCTTAAACTACTTTCAAGCATTCACAGAAAACTCTCATGCGTTTCTCTGAAAGAGAAGCAGTCTGTTCCAACACTTCAATTCACTGTGCGAAGTGAATGGAGTGTTGCTTCAGTTTCTAAATGCTGTCCTTTCAGAGAAAATCACTTTCCTTTGAAAGTGCCTTAAGCAACCTGCAAGAATTCACAAGAAACTCACATGCCTATCTCTGAAAAAGAAGCAGTCTTTCCCAACACTTCAATTCACTGTGTGAAGTGAATGGAGTGTTGCTTCACTTTCTAAATGCTGTCCTTTCAGAGAAAATCACTTTCCTTTGAAAGTGCCTTAAGCTACTTACAAGCATTCAACAGAAACTCACATGCATTTCTCTCAAAGAGAAGCAGTCTGTTCCAACACTTCAATTCACTGTGTGAAGTGAATGGAGTGTTGCCTCACTTTCTAAATGCTGTCCTTTCAGAGAAAATCACTTTCCTTTGAAAGTGCCTTAAGCTACTTACAAGCATTCACCAGAAACTCACATGCGTTTCTCTGAAAGAGAAGCAGTCTGTTCCAACACTTCAATTCACTGTGCGAAGTGAATGGAGTGTTGCTTCACTTTTTAAATGCTGTCCTTTCAGAGAAAATCACTTTCTTTGAAAGTGCCTTAAGCTACTAACAAGCATTCAACAGAAACTCACATGCATTTCTCTCAAAGAGAAGCAGTCTGTTCCAACACTTCAATTCACTGTGCGAAGTGAATGGAGTGTTGCTTCACTTTCTAAATGCTGTCCATTCAGAGAGAATCACTTTCCTTTGAAAGTGCCTTAAGCAACTTGCAAGCATTCACAAGAGACACTAATGCGTTTATATAAAAGAGAGGCACTCTGTTCCAACACTTTAATTCACTGCACGAAGGGAATGGAGTGTTGCTTCACTTTCTAAATGCTGTCCTTTAAGAGAAAATCACTTTCCTTTGAAAGTGCCTTAAGCTACTTACAAGCATTCACCAGAAACTCACATGCGTTTCTCTGAAAGAGAAGCAGTCGGTTCCAACACTTCAATTCACTGTGCGAAGTGAATGGAGTGTTGCTTCACTTTCTAAATGCTGTCCTTTCAGAGAAAATCACTTTCCTTTGAAAGTGCCTTAAGCAACTTGCAAGAATTCACAAGAAACTCACATGCGTATCTCTGAAAGAGAAGCAGTCTGTTCCAACATTTCAATTCACTGTGTGAAGTGAATGGAGTGTTGCTTCACTTTCTAAATGCTGTCCTTTCAGAGAAAATCACTTTCCTTTGAAAGTGCCTTAAGCTACTTACAAGCATTCAACAGAAACTCACATGCATTTCTCTGAAAGAGAAGCAGTCTGTTCCAACACTTCAATTCACTGTGTGAAGTGAATGGAGTGTTGCCTCACTTTCTAAATGCTGTCCTTTCAGAGAAAATCACTTTCCTTTGAAAGTGCCTTAAGCTACTTACAAGCATTCACCAGAAACTCACATGCGTTTCTCTGAAAGAGAAGCAGTCTGTTCCAACACTTCAATTCACTGTGCGAAGTGAATGGAGTGTTGCTTCACTTTCTAAATGCTGTCCTTTCAGAGAAAATCACTTTCCTTTGAAAATGCCTTAAGCTACTAACAAGCATTCAACAGAAACTCACATGCATTTCTCTCAAACAGAAGCAGTCTGTTCCAACACTTCAATTCACTGTGCGAAGTTAATGGAGTGTTGCTTCACTTTCTAAATGCTGTCCTTTCAGAGAAAATCACTTTCCTTTAAAAGTGCCTTAAGCAACTTGCAAGCATTCACAAGAGACACTAATGCGTTTATATGAAAGAGAGGCACTCTGTTCCAACACTTTAATTCACTGCACGAAGGGATTGGAGTGTTGCTTCACTTTCTAAATGCTGTCCTTTAAGAGAAAATCACTTTCCTTTGAAAGTGCCTTAAGCTACTTACAAGCATTCACCAGAAACTCACATGCGTTTCTCTGAAAGAGAAGCAGTCGGTTCCAACACTTCAATTCACTGTGCGAAGTGAATGGAGTGTTGCTTCACTTTCTAAATGCTGTCCTTTCAGAGAAAATCACTTTCCTTTGAAAGTGCCTTAAGCAACCTGCAAGAATTCACAAGAAACTCACATGCCTATCTCTGAAAAAGAAGCAGTCTTTCCCAACACTTCAATTCACTGTGTGAAGTGAATGGAGTGTTGCTTCACTTTCTAAATGCTGTCCTTTCAGAGAAAATCACTTTCCTTTGAAAGTGCCTTAAGCTACTTACAGGCATTCAACAGAAACTCACATGCATTTCTCTCAAAGAGAAGCAGTCTGTTCCAACACTTCAATTCACTGTGTGAAGTGAATGGAGTGTTGCCTCACTTTCTAAATGCTGTCCTTTCAGAGAAAATCACTTTCCTTTGAAAGTGCCTTAAGCTACTTACAAGCATTCACCAGAAACTCACATGCGTTTCTCTGAAAGAGAAGCAGTCTGTTCCAACACTTCAATTCACTGTGCGAAGTGAATGGAGTGTTGCTTCACTTTCTAAATGCTGTCCTTTCAGAGAAAATCACTTTCTTTGAAAGTGCCTTAAGCTACTAACAAGCATTCAACAGAAACTCACATGCATTTCTCTCAAAGAGAAGCAGTCTGTTCCAACACTTCAATTCACTGTGCGAAGTGAATGGAGTGTTGCTTCACTTTCTAAATGCTGTCCATTCAGAGAGAATCACTTTCCTTTGAAAGTGCCTTAAGCAACTTGCAAGCATTCACAAGAGACACTAATGCGTTTATATAAAAGAGAGGCACTCTGTTCCAACACTTTAATTCACTGCACGAAGGGAATGGAGTGTTGCTTCACTTTCTAAATGCTGTCCTTTAAGAGAAAATCACTTTCCTTTGAAAGTGCCTTAAGCTACTTACAAGCATTCACCAGAAACTCACATGCGTTTCTCTGAAAGAGAAGCAGTCGGTTCCAACACTTCAATTCACTGTGCGAAGTGAATGGAGTGTTGCTTCACTTTCTAAATGCTGTCCTTTCAGAGAAAATCACTTTCCTTTGAAAGTGCCTTAAGCAACTTGCAAGAATTCACAAGAAACTCACATGCGTATCTCTGAAAGAGAAGCAGTCTGTTCCAACATTTCAATTCACTGTGTGAAGTGAATGGAGTGTTGCTTCACTTTCTAAATGCTGTCCTTTCAGAGAAAATCACTTTCCTTTGAATGTGCCTTAAGCTACTTACAAGCATTCACCAGAAACTCACATGCGTTTCTCTGAAAGAGAAGCAGTCTGTTCCAATACTTCAATTCACGGTGCGAAGTGAATGGAGTGTTGCTTCACTTTCTAAATGCTGTCCTTTCAGAGAAAATCACTTTCCTTTGAATGTGCCTTAAGCTACTTACAAGCATTCAACAGAAACTCACATGCATTTCTCTGAGAGAAGCAATCTGTTCCAACACTTCAATTCTCTGTGCGAAGTGAATGGAGTGTTGCTTCACTTTCTAAATGCTGTCCTTTCAGAGAAAATCACTTTCCTTTGAAAGTGCCTTAAGCAACTTGCAAGCATTCACAAGAAACCCTAATGCGTTTCTATGAAAGAGAAGCACTCTGTTCCAACACTTCAATTCACTACACGAAGTGAATGGAGTGTTGCTTCACTTTCTAAATGCTGTCCTTTCAGAGAAAATCACTTTCCTTTGAAAGTGCCTTAAGCAACTTGCAAGAATTCAACAGAAACTCACATGCGTTTCTCTGAAAGAGAAGCAATCTGTTCCAACACTTCAATTCACAGTGCGAAGTGAATGGAGTGTTGCTTCACTTTCAAAATGCTGTCCTTTCAGAGAAAATCACTTTCCTTTGAAAGTGCCTTAAGCTACTTGCAAGCATTCACAAGAAACACTAATGCGTTTCTATGAAAGAGAAGCAGTCTTTTCCAACACTTCAATTCATTGCACGAAGGGAATGGAGTGTTGCTTTACTTTCTAAATGCTGTCTTTTCAGAGAAAATCACTTTCCTTTGAAAGAGCCTTAAGCTACTTACAAGCATTCAACAGAAACTCACATGAATTTCTCTGAAAGAGAAGCAGTCTGTTCCAACACTTCAATTCACTGTACAAAGTGAATGGAGTGTTGCTTCACTTTCTAAATGCTGTCCTTTCAGAGAAAATCACTTTCCTTTGAATGTGCCTTAAGCAACTTGCAAGCATTCACAAGAAACACTAATGCATTTCTATGAAAGAGAAGCACTCTGTTCCAACACTTCAATTCACTGCACGAAGGGAATGGAGTGTTGTTTCACTTTCTAAATGCTGTCCTTTCAGAGAAAATCACTTTCCTTTGAAAGAGCCTTAAGCTACTTACAAGCATTCAACAGAAACTCACATGCATTTCTCTGAAAGAGAAGCAGTCTGTTCCAACACTTCAATTCACTGTGTGAAGTGAATGGAGTGTTGCCTCACTTTCTAAATGCTGTCCTTTCAGAGAAAATCACTTTCCTTTGAAAGTGCCTTAAGCTACTTACAAGCATTCACCAGAAACTCACATGCGTTTCTCTGAAAGAGAAGCAGTCTGTTCCAACACTTCAATTCACTGTGCGAAGTGAATGGAGTGTTGCTTCACTTTCTAAATGCTGTCCTTTCAGAGAAAATCACTTTCCTTTGAAAGTGCCTTAAACTACTGACAAGCATTCAACAGAAACTCACATGCATTTCTCTCAAAGAGAAGCAGTCTGTTCCAACACTTCAATTCACTGTGCGAAGTGAATGGAGTGTTGCTTCACTTTCTAAATGCTGTCCTTTCAGAGAAAATCACTTTCCTTTGAAAGTGCCTTAAGCAACTTGCAAGCATTCACAAGAGACACTAATGCGTTTATATGAAAGAGAGGCACTCTGTTCCAACACTTTAATTCACTGCACGAAGGGAATGGAGTGTTGCTTCACTTTCTAAATGCTGTCCTTTAAGAGAAAATCACTTTCCTTTGAAAGTGCCTTAAGCTACATACAAGCATTCACCAGAAACTCACATGCGTTTCTCTGAAAGAGAAGCAGTCGGTTCCAACACTTCAATTCACTGTGCGAAGTGAATGGAGTGTTGCTTCACTTTCTAAATGCTGTCCTTTCAGAGAAAATCACTTTCCTTTGAAAGTGCCTTAAGCAACTTGCAAGAATTCACAAGAAACTCACATGCGTATCTCTGAAAGAGAAGCAGTCTGTTCCAACACTTCAATTCACTGTGTGAAGTGAATGGAGTGTTGCTTCACTTTCTAAATGCTGTCCTTTCAGAGAAAATCACTTTCCTTTGAATGTGCCTTAAGCTACTTACAAGCATTCACCAGAAACTCACATGCGTTTCTCTGAAAGAGAAGCAGTCTGTTCCAATACTTCAATTCACTCTGCGAAGTGAATGGAGTGTTGCTTCACTTTCTAAATGCTGGCCTTTCAGAGAAAATCACTTTCCTTTGAAAGTGCCTTAAGCTACTTACAAGCATTCACCAGAAACTCACATGCGTTTCGCTGAAAGAGAAGCAATCTGTTCCAACACTTCAATTCACTGTGCGAAGTGAATGGAGTGTTGCTTCACTTTCTAAATGCTGTCCTTTCAGAGAAAATCACTTTCCTTTGAAAGTGCCTTCAGCTACTTGCAAGCATTAGGAAGAAACTCACATGCGTTTTTCTGAAAGAGAAGCAGACTGTTCCAACACTTCAATTCAATGTGCGAATTGAATGGAGTGTTGCTTCACTTTCCAAATGCTGTCCTTTCAGAGAAAATCACTTTCCTTTGAAAGTGCCTTAAGCTACTTACAAGCATTAGGAAGAAACTCACATGCGTTTCTCTGAAAGAGTAGCAGTCTGTTTCAACACTTCAATTCACTGTGCGAAGTGAATGGAGTGTTGCATCACTTTCTAAATTCTGTCCTTTCAGAGAAAATCACTTTCCTTTGAAAGTGCCTTAAACTACTTTCAAGCATTCACAGAAAACTCTCATGCGTTTCTCTTAAAGAGAAGCAGTCTGTTCCAACACTTCAATTCACTGTGCGAAGTGAATGGAGTGTTGCTTCAGTTTCTAAATGCTGTCCTTTCAGAGAAAATCACTTTCCTTTGAAAGTGCCTTAAGCAACATGCAAGAATTCACAAGAAACTCACATGCGTTTCTCTGAAAGAGAAGCAGTCCGTTCCAACACTTCAATTCACTGTGTGAAGTGAATGGAGTGTTTCTTCACTTTCTAAATGCTGTCCTTTCAGAGAAAATCACTTTCCTTTGAAAGTGCCTTAAGCTACTTACAAGCATTCACCAGAAACTCACATGCGTTTCTCTGAAAGAGAAGCAGTCTGTTCCAATACTTCAATTCACTCTGTGAAGTGAATGGAGTGTTGCTTCACTTTCTAAGTGCTGTCCTTTCAGAGAAAATCACTTTCCTTTGAAAGTGCCTTAAGCTACTTACAAGCATTCAACAGAAACTCACATGCATTTCTCTGAAAGAGAAGCAGTCTGTTCCAACACGTCAATTCACTCTGCGAAGTGAATGGAGTGTTGCTTCACTTTCTAAATGCTGTCCTTTCAGAGAAAATCACTTTCCTTTGAAAGTGCCTTAAGCTACTTACAAGCATTAGGAAGAAACTCACATGCGTTTCTCTGAAAGAGATGCAGTCTGTTCCAACACTTCAATTCACTGTGCGAAGTGAATGGAGTGTTGCTTCAGTTTCTAAATGCTGTCCTTTCAGAGAAAATCACTTTCCTTTGAAAGTGCCTTAAGCTACTTGCAAGCATTAGGAAGAAACTCACATGCGTTTCTCTGAAAGAGAAGCAGACTGTTCTAACACTTCAATTCACTGTGCGAAGTGAATGGAGTGTTGCTTCACTATCTAAATGCTGTCCTTTCAGAGAAAATCACTTTCCTTTGAAAGTGCCTTAAGCTACTTTCTACCATTCACAGGAAACACACATGCGTTTATCTGAAAGAGAAGCACTCTGTTCCAAAACTTCAATTCACTGTGTGAAGTGAATGGAGTGTTGCCTCACTTTCTAAATGCTGTCCTTTCAGAGAAAATCCCTTTCCTTTGAATGTGCCTTAAGCTACTTACAAGCATTCAACAGAAACTCACATGCATTTCTCTGAAAGGGAAGCAATCTGTTCCAACACTTCAATTCTCTGTGCGAAGTGAATGGAGTGTTGCTTCACTTTCTAAATGCTGTCCTTTCAGAGAAAATCACTTTCCTTTGAAAGTGCCTTAAGCAACTTGCAAGCATTCACAAGAAACCCTAATGCGTTTCTATGAAAGAGAAGCACTCTGTTCCAACACTTCAATTCACTGTGCGAAGTGAATGGAGTGTTGCTTCACTTTATAAATGCTGTCCTTTCAGAGAAAATCACTTTCCTTTGAAAGTGCCTTAAGCAACTTGCAAGAATTCACAAGAAACTCACATGCGTTTCTCTGAAAGAGAAGCAATCTGTTCCAACACTTCAATTCACAGTGCGAAGTGAATGGAGTGTTGCTTCACTTTCTAAATGCTGTCCTTTCAGAGAAAATCACTTTCCTTTGAAAGTGCCTTAAGCTACTTGCAAGCATTCACAAGAAACACTAATGCGTTTCTATGAAAGAGAAGCAGTCTTTTCCAACACTTCAATTCATTGCGCGAAGGGAATGGAGTGTTCCTTTACTTTCTAAATGCTGTCCTTTCAGAGAAAATCACTTTCCTTTGAAAGAGCCTTAAGCTACTTACAAGCATTCAACAGAAACTCACATGAATTTCTCTGAAAGAGAAGCAGTCTGTTCCAACACTTCAATTCACTGTACAAAGTGAATGGAGTGTTGCTTCACTTTCTAAATGCTGTCCTTTCAGAGAAAATCACTTTCCTTTGAATGTGCCTTAAGCAACTTGCAAGCATTCACAAGAAACACTAATGCATTTCTATGAAAGAGAAGCACTCTGTTCCAACACTTCAATTCACTGCACGAAGGGAATGGAGTGTTGTTTCACTTTCTAAATGCTGTCCTTTCAGAGAAAATCACTTTCCTTTGAAAGTGCCTTAAGCTACTTACAAGCATTAGGAAGAAACTCACATGCGTTTCTCTGAAAGAGAAGCAGTCTGTTCCAACACTTCAATTCACTGTGCGAAGTGAATGGAGTGTTGCATCACTTTCTAAATTCTGTCCTTTCAGAGAAAATCACTTTCCTTTGAAAGTGCCTTAAAGTACTTTCAAGCATTCACAAAAAACTCACATGCGTTTCTCTGAAAGAGAAGCAGACTGTTCCAACACTTCAATTCACTGTGCGAAGTGAATGGAGTGTTGCTTCAGTTTCTAAATGCTGTCCTTTCAGAGAAAATCACTTTCCTTTGAAAGTGCCTTAAGCAACTTGCAAGAATTCACAAGAAACTCACATGCGTTTCTCTGAAAGAGAAGCAGTCTGTTCCAATACTTCAATTCACTGTGTGAAGTGAATGGAGTGTTGCTTCACTTTCTAAATGCTGTCCTTTCAGAGAAAATCACTTTCCTTTGAAAGTGCCTTAAGCTACTTACAAGCATTCACCAGAAACTCACATGCGTTTCTCTGAAAGAGAAGCAGTCTGTTCCAATACTTCAAATCACTCTGCGAAGTGAATGGACTGTTGCTTCACTTTCTAAATGCTGTCCTTTCAAAGAAAATCACTTTCCTTTGAAAGAGCCTTAAGCTACTTACAAGCATTCAACAGAAACTCACATGCATTTCTCTGAAAGAGAAGCAGTCTGTTCCAACACTTCAATTCACTGTGTGAAGTGAATGGAGTGTTGCCTCACTTTCTAAATGCTGTCCTTTCAGAGAAAATCACTTTCCTTTGAAAGTGCCTTAAGCTACTTACAAGCATTCACCAGAAACTCACATGCGTTTCTCTGAAAGAGAAGCAGTCTGTTCCAACACTTCAATTCACTGTGCGAAGTGAATGGAGTGTTGCTTCACTTTCTAAATGCTGTCCTTTCAGAGAAAATCACTTTCCTTTGAAAGTGCCTTAAACTACTAACAAGCATTCAACAGAAACTCACATGCATTTCTCTCAAAGAGAAGCAGTCTGTTCCAACACTTCAATTCACAGTGCGAAGTGAATGGAGTGTTGCTTCACTTTCTAAATGCTGTCCTTTCAGAGAAAATCACTTTCCTTTGAAAGTGCCTTAAGCAACTTGCAAGAATTCACAAGAAACTCACATGCGTTTCTCTGAAAGAGAAGCAATCTGTTCCAACACTTCAATTCACAGTGCGAAGTGAATGGAGTGTTGCTTCACTTTCTAAATGCTGTCCTTTCAGAGAAAATCACTTTCCTTTGAAAGTGCCTTAAGCTACTTGCAAGCATTCACAAGAAACACTAATGCGTTTCTATGAAAGAGAAGCAGTCTTTTCCAACACTTCAATTCATTGCGCGAAGGGAATGGAGTGTTGCTTTACTTTCTAAATGCTGTCCTTTCAGAGAAAATCACTTTCCTTTGAAAGAGCCTTAAGCTACTTACAAGCATTCAACAGAAACTCACATGAATTTCTCTGAAAGAGAAGCAGTCTGTTCCAACACTTCAATTCACTGTACAAAGTGAATGGAGTGTTGCTTCACTTTCTAAATGCTGTCCTTTCAGAGAAAATCACTTTCCTTTGAATGTGCCTTAAGCAACTTGCAAGCATTCACAAGAAACACTAATGCATTTCTATGAAAGAGAAGCACTCTGTTCCAACACTTCAATTCACTGCACGAAGGGAATGGAGTGTTGTTTCACTTTCTAAATGCTGTCCTTTCAGAGAAAATCACTTTCCTTTGAAAGTGCCTTAAGCTACTTACAAGCATTAGGAAGAAACTCACATGCGTTTCTCTGAAAGAGAAGCAGTCTGTTCCAACACTTCAATTCACTGTGCGAAGTGAATGGAGTGTTGCATCACTTTCTAAATTCTGTCCTTTCAGAGAAAATCACTTTCCTTTGAAAGTGCCTTAAACTACTTTCAAGCACTCACAAAAAACTCACATGCGTTTCTCTGAAAGAGAAGCAGACTGTTCCAACACTTCAATTCACTGTGCGAAGTGAATGGAGTGTTGCTTCAGTTTCTAAATGCTGTCCTTTCAGAGAAAATCACTTTCCTTTGAAAGTGCCTTAAGCAACTTGCAAGAATTCACAAGAAACTCACATGCGTTTCTCTGAAAGAGAAGCAGTCTGTTCCAATACTTCAATTCACTGTGTGAAGTGAATGGAGTGTTGCTTCACTTTCTTAATGCTGTCCTTTCAGAGAAAATCACTTTCCTTTGAAAGTGCCTTAAGCTACTTACAAGCATTCACCAGAAACTCACATGCGTTTCTCTGAAAGAGAAGCAGTCTGTTCCAATACTTCAAATCACTCTGCGAAGTGAATGGACTGTTGCTTCACTTTCTAAATGCTGTCCTTTCAAAGAAAATCACTTTCCTTTGAAAGAGCCTTAAGCTACTTACAAGCATTCAACAGAAACTCACATGCATTTCTCTGAAAGAGAAGCAGTCTGTTCCAACACTTCAATTCACTGTGTGAAGTGAATGGAGTGTTGCCTCACTTTCTAAATGCTGTCCTTTCAGAGAAAATCACTTTCCTTTGAAAGTGCCTTAAGCTACTTACAAGCATTCACCAGAAACTCACATGCGTTTCTCTGAAAGAGAAGCAGTCTGTTCCAACACTTCAATTCACTGTGCGAAGTGAATGGAGTGTTGCTTCACTTTCTAAATGCTGTCCTTTCAGAGAAAATCACTTTCCTTTGAAAGAGCCTTAAGCTACTTACAAGCATTCAACAGAAACTCACATGAATTTCTCTGAAAGAGAAGCAGTCTGTTCCAACACTTCAATTCACTGTACAAAGTGAATGGAGTGTTGCTTCACTTTCTAAATGCTGTCCTTTCAGAGAAAATCACTTTCCTTTGAATGTGCCTTAAGCAACTTGCAAGCATTCACAAGAAACACTAATGCATTTCTATGAAAGAGAAGCACTCTGTTCCAACACTTCAATTCACTGCACGAAGGGAATGGAGTGTTGTTTCACTTTCTAAATGCTGTCCTTTCAGAGAAAATCACTTTCCTTTGAAAGTGCCTTAAGCTACTTACAAGCATTAGGAAGAAACTCACATGCGTTTCTCTGAAAGAGAAGCAGTCTGTTCCAACACTTCAATTCACTGTGCGAAGTGAATGGAGTGTTGCATCACTTTCTAAATTCTGTCCTTTCAGAGAAAATCACTTTCCTTTGAAAGTGCCTTAAACTACTTTCAAGCATTCACAAAAAACTCACATGCGTTTCTCTGAAAGAGAAGCAGACTGTTCCAACACTTCAATTCACTGTGCGAAGTGAATGGAGTGTTGCTTCAGTTTCTAAATGCTGTCCTTTCAGAGAAAATCACTTTCCTTTGAAAGTGCCTTAAGCAACTTGCAAGAATTCACAAGAAACTCACATGCGTTTCTCTGAAAGAGAAGCAGTCTGTTCCAATACTTCAATTCACTGTGTGAAGTGAATGGAGTGTTGCTTCACTTTCTAAATGCTGTCCTTTCAGAGAAAATCACTTTCCTTTGAAAGTGCCTTAAGCTACTTACAAGCATTCACCAGAAACTCACATGTGTTTCTCTGAAAGAGAAGCAGTCTGTTCCAATACTTCAATTCACTCTGCGAAGTGAATGGAGTGTTGCTTCACTTTCTAAATGCTGTCCTTTCAGAGAAAATCACTTTCCTTTGAAAGAGCCTTAAGCTACTTACAAGCATTCAACAGAAACTCACATGAATTTCTCTGAAAGAGAAGCAGTCTGTTCCAACACTTCAATTCACTGTACAAAGTGAATGGAGTGTTGCTTCACTTTCTAAATGCTGTCCTTTCAGAGAAAATCACTTTCCTTTGAATGTGCCTTAAGCAACTTGCAAGCATTCACAAGAAACACTAATGCATTTCTATGAAAGAGAAGCACTCTGTTCCAACACTTCAATTCACTGCACGAAGGGAATGGAGTGTTGTTTCACTTTCTAAATGCTGTCCTTTCAGAGAAAATCACTTTCCTTTGAAAGTGCCTTAAGCTACTTACAAGCATTAGGAAGAAACTCACATGCGTTTCTCTGAAAGAGAAGCAGTCTGTTCCAACACTTCAATTCACTGTGCGAAGTGAATGGAGTGTTGCATCACTTTCTAAATTCTGTCCTTTCAGAGAAAATCACTTTCCTTTGAAAGTGCCTTAAACTACTTTCAAGCACTCACAAAAAACTCACATGCGTTTCTCTGAAAGAGAAGCAGACTGTTCCAACACTTCAATTCACTGTGCGAAGTGAATGGAGTGTTGCTTCAGTTTCTAAATGCTGTCCTTTCAGAGAAAATCACTTTCCTTTGAAAGTGCCTTAAGCAACTTGCAAGAATTCACAAGAAACTCACATGCGTTTCTCTGAAAGAGAAGCAGTCTGTTCCAATACTTCAATTCACTGTGTGAAGTGAATGGAGTGTTGCTTCACTTTCTTAATGCTGTCCTTTCAGAGAAAATCACTTTCCTTTGAAAGTGCCTTAAGCTACTTACAAGCATTCACCAGAAACTCACATGCGTTTCTCTGAAAGAGAAGCAGTCTGTTCCAATACTTCAAATCACTCTGCGAAGTGAATGGACTGTTGCTTCACTTTCTAAATGCTGTCCTTTCAAAGAAAATCACTTTCCTTTGAAAGAGCCTTAAGCTACTTACAAGCATTCAACAGAAACTCACATGCATTTCTCTGAAAGAGAAGCAGTCTGTTCCAACACTTCAATTCACTGTGTGAAGTGAATGGAGTGTTGCCTCACTTTCTAAATGCTGTCCTTTCAGAGAAAATCACTTTCCTTTGAAAGTGCCTTAAGCTACTTACAAGCATTCACCAGAAACTCACATGCGTTTCTCTGAAAGAGAAGCAGTCTGTTCCAACACTTCAATTCACTGTGCGAAGTGAATGGAGTGTTGCTTCACTTTCTAAATGCTGTCCTTTCAGAGAAAATCACTTTCCTTTGAAAGAGCCTTAAGCTACTTACAAGCATTCAACAGAAACTCACATGAATTTCTCTGAAAGAGAAGCAGTCTGTTCCAACACTTCAATTCACTGTACAAAGTGAATGGAGTGTTGCTTCACTTTCTAAATGCTGTCCTTTCAGAGAAAATCACTTTCCTTTGAATGTGCCTTAAGCAACTTGCAAGCATTCACAAGAAACACTAATGCATTTCTATGAAAGAGAAGCACTCTGTTCCAACACTTCAATTCACTGCACGAAGGGAATGGAGTGTTGTTTCACTTTCTAAATGCTGTCCTTTCAGAGAAAATCACTTTCCTTTGAAAGTGCCTTAAGCTACTTACAAGCATTAGGAAGAAACTCACATGCGTTTCTCTGAAAGAGAAGCAGTCTGTTCCAACACTTCAATTCACTGTGCGAAGTGAATGGAGTGTTGCATCACTTTCTAAATTCTGTCCTTTCAGAGAAAATCACTTTCCTTTGAAAGTGCCTTAAACTACTTTCAAGCATTCACAAAAAACTCACATGCGTTTCTCTGAAAGAGAAGCAGACTGTTCCAACACTTCAATTCACTGTGCGAAGTGAATGGAGTGTTGCTTCAGTTTCTAAATGCTGTCCTTTCAGAGAAAATCACTTTCCTTTGAAAGTGCCTTAAGCAACTTGCAAGAATTCACAAGAAACTCACATGCGTTTCTCTGAAAGAGAAGCAGTCTGTTCCAATACTTCAATTCACTGTGTGAAGTGAATGGAGTGTTGCTTCACTTTCTAAATGCTGTCCTTTCAGAGAAAATCACTTTCCTTTGAAAGTGCCTTAAGCTACTTACAAGCATTCACCAGAAACTCACATGTGTTTCTCTGAAAGAGAAGCAGTCTGTTCCAATACTTCAATTCACTCTGCGAAGTGAATGGAGTGTTGCTTCACTTTCTAAATGCTGTCCTTTCAGAGAAAATCACTTTCCTTTGAAAGAGCCTTAAGCTACTTACAAGCATTCAACAGAAACTCACATGCATTTCTCTGAAAGAGAAGCAGTCTGTTCCAACACTTCAATTCACTGTGTGAAGTGAATGGAGTGTTGCCTCACTTTCTAAATGCTGTCCTTTCAGAGAAAATCACTTTCCTTTGAAAGTGCCTTAAGCTACTTACAAGCATTCACCAGAAACTCACATGCGTTTCTCTGAAAGAGAAGCAGTCTGTTCCAACACTTCAATTCACTGTGCGAAGTGAATGGAGTGTTGCTTCACTTTCTAAATGCTGTCCTTTCAGAGAAAATCACTTTCCTTTGAAAGTGCCTTAAACTACTAACAAGCATTCAACAGAAACTCACATGCATTTCTCTCAAAGAGAAGCAGTCTACTCCAACACTTCAATTCACTGTGCGAAGTGAATGGAGTGTTGCTTCACTTTCTAAATGCTGTCCTTTCAGAGAAAATCACTTTCCTTTGAAAGTGCCTTAAGCAACTTGCAAGCATTCACAAGAGACACTAATGCGTTTATATGAAAGAGAGGCACTCTGTTCCAACACTTTAATTCACTGCACGAAGGGAATGGAGTGTTGCTTCACTTTCTAAATGCTGTCCTTTCAGAGAAAATCACTTTCCTTTGAAAGTGCCTTAAGCTACATACAAGCATTCACCAGAAACTCACATGCGTTTCTCTGAAAGAGAAGCAGTCGGTTCCAACACTTCAATTCACTGTGTGAAGTGAATGGAGTGTTGCTTCACTTTCTAAATGCTGTCCTTTCAGAGAAAATCACTTTCCTTTGAAAGTGCCTTAAGCAACTTGCAAGAATTCACAAGAAACTCACATGCGTATCTCTGAAAGAGAAGCAGTCTGTTCCAACACTTCAATTCACTGTGTGAAGTGAATGGAGTGTTGCTTCACTTTCTAAATGCTGTCCTTTCAGAGAAAATCACTTTCCTTTGAATGTGCCTTAAGCTACTTACAAGCATTCACCAGAAACTCACATGCGTTTCTCTGAAAGAGAAGCAGTCTGTTCCAATACTTCAATTCACTCTGCGAAGTGAATGGAGTGTTGCTTCACTTTCTAAATGCTGGCCTTTCAGAGAAAATCACTTTCCTTTGAAAGTGCCTTAAGCTACTTACAAGCATTCACCAGAAACTCACATGCATTTCGCTGAAAGAGAAGCAATCTGTTCCAACACTTCAATTCACTGTGCGAAGTGAATGGAGTGTTGCTTCACTTTCTAAATGCTGTCCTTTCAGAGAAAATCACTTTCCTTTGAAAGTGCCTTAAGCTACTTGCAAGCATTAGGAAGAAACTCACATGCGTTTTTCTGAAAGAGAAGCAGACTGTTCCAACACTTCAATTCACTGTGCGAATTGAATGGAGTGTTGCTTCACTTTCCAAATGCTGTCCTTTCCGAGAAAATCACTTTCCTTTGAAAGTGCCTTAAGCTACTTACAAGCATTAGGAAGAAACTCACATGCGTTTCTCTGAAAGAGTAGCAGTCTGTTTCAACACTTCAATTCACTGTGCGAAGTGAATGGAGTGTTGCATCACTTTCTAAATTCTGTCCTTTCAGAGAAAATCACTTTCCTTTGAAAGTGCCTTAAACTACTTTCAAGCATTCACAAAAAACTCACATGCGTTTCTCTTAAAGAGAAGCAGTCTGTTCCAATACTTCAATTCACTCTGCGAAGTGAATGGAGTGTTGCTTCACTTTCTAAATGCTGTCCTTTCAGAGAAAATCACTTTCCTTTGAAAGTGCCTTAAGCTACTTACACGCATTCACCAGAAACTCACATGCGTTCCTCGGAAAGAGAAGCAGTCTGTTCCAACACTTCAATTCACTGTGCGAAGTGAATGGAGTGTTGCTTCAGTTTCTAAATGCTGTCCTTTCAGAGAAAATCACTTTCCTTTGAAAGTGCCTTAAGCTACTTGCAAGCATTAGGAAGAAACTCACATGCGTTTCTCTGAAAGAGAAGCAGACTGTTCTAACACTTCAATTCACTGTGCGAAGTGAATGGAGTGTTGCTTCACTTTCTAAATGCTGTCCTTTCAGAGAAAATCACTTTCCTTTGAAAGTGCCTTAAGCTACTTTCTAGCATTCACAGGAAACACACATGCGTTTATCTGAAAGAGAAGCACTCTGTTCCAAAACTTCAATTCACTGTGTGAAGTGAATGGAGTGTTGCCTCACTTTCTAAATGCTGTCCTTTCAGAGAAAATCACTTTCCTTTGAAAGTGCCTTAAGCTACTTACAAGCATTCACCAGAAACTCACATGCGTTTCTCTGAAAGAGAAGCAGTCTGTTCCAACACTTCAATTCAATGTGCGAAGTGAATGGAGTGTTGCTTCACTTTCTAAATGCTGTTCTTTCAAAGAAAATCACTTTCCTTTGAAAGGGCCTTAAGCTACTTACAAGCATTCACCAGAAACTCACATGCGTTTCTCTGAAAGAGAAGCAGTCTGTTCCAACACTTCAATTCACTGTGCGAAGTGAATGGAGTGTTGCTTCACTTTCTAAATTATGTCCTTTCAGAGAAAATCACTTTCCTTTGAAAGTGCCTTAAGCAACTTGCAAGCATTCACAAGAAAGACTAATGGGTTTATATGAAAGAGAAGCACTCTGTTCCAACACTTCAATTCACTGCACGAAGGGAATGGAGTGTTGCTTCACTTTCTAAATGCTGTCCTTTCAGAGAAAATCACTTTCCTTTGAAAGTGCCTTAAGCTACTTACAAGCATTCACCAGAAACTCACATGTGTTTCTCTGAAAGAGAAGCAGTCGGTTCCAACACTTCAATTCACTGTGCGAAGTGAATGGAGTGTTGCTTCACTTTCTAAATGCTGTCCTTTCAGAGAAAATCACTTTCCTTTGAACGTGCCTTAAGCTACTTGCAAGCATTAGGAAGAAACTCACATGCGTTTCTCTGAAAGAGAAGCAGTCTGTTCCAACACTTCTATTCACTGTGTGAAGTGAATAGAGTGTTTCCTCACTTTCTAAATGCTGTCCTTTCAGAGAAAATCACTTTCCTTTGAAAGTGCCTTAAGCTACTTACAAGCATTCACCAGAAACTCACATGTGTTTCTCTGAAAGAGAAGCAATCTGTTCCAACACTTCAATTCACGGTGCGAAGTGAATGGAGTGTTGCTTCACTTTCTAAATGCTGTCCTTTCAGAGAAAATCACTTTCCTTTGAACGTGCCTTAAGCTACTTGCAAGCATTAGGAAGAAACTCACATGCGTTTCTCTGAAAGAGAAGCAGTCTGTTCCAACACTTCTATTCACTGTGTGAAGTGAATAGAGTGTTTCCTCACTTTCTAAATGCTGTCCTTTCAGAGAAAATCACTTTCCTTTGAAAGTGCCTTAAGCTACTTACAAGCATTCACCAGAAACTCACATGCGTTTCTCTGAAAGAGAAGCAATCTGTTCCAACACTTCAATTCACGGTGCGAAGTGAATGGAGTGTTGCTTCACTTTCTAAATGCTGTCCTTTCAGAGAAAATCACTTTCCTTTGAAAGTGCCTTAAGCTACTTGCAAGCATTAGGAAGAAACTCACATGCGTTTCTCTGAAAGAGAAGCAGTCTGTTCCAACACTTCAATTCACTGTGCGAAGTGAATGGAGTGTTGCCTCACTTTCTAAATGCTGTCATTTCAGAGAAAATCACTTTCCATTGAAAGTGCCTTAAACTACTTTCAAGCATTCCCAAAAAACTCACATGCATTTCTCTGAAAGAGAAGCAGTCTGTTCCAACACGTCAATTTACTGTGCGAAGTGAATGGAGTGTTGCTTCACTTTCTAAATGCTGTCCTTTCAGAGAAAATCACTTTCCTTTGAAAGTGCCTTAAGCAACTTGCAAGCATTCACAAGAAAGACCAATGCGTTTATATGAAAGAGAAGCACTCTGTTCCAACACTTCAATTCACTGCACGAAGGGAATGGAGTGTTGCTTCACTTTCTAAATGCTGTCCTTTCAGAGAAAATCACTTTCCTTTGAAAGTGCCTTAAGCTACTTACAAGCATTCACCAGAAACTCACATGCGTTTCTCTGAAAGAGAAGCAGTCGGTTCCAACACTTCAATTCACTGTGCAAAGTGAATGGAGTGTTGCTTCACTTTCTAAATGCTGTCCTTCCAGAGAAAATCACTTTCCTTTGAACGTGCCTTAAGCTACTTGCAAGCATTAGGAAGAAACTCACATGCGTTTCTCTGAAAGAGAAGCAGTCTGTTCCAACACTTCAATTCACTGTGTGAAGTGAATAGAGTGTTTCCTCACTTTCTAAATGCTGTCCTTTCAGAGAAAATCCCTTTCCTTTGAAAGTACCTTAAGCTACTTACAAGCATTCACCAGAAACTCACATGCGTTTCTCTGAAAGAGAAGCAATCTGTTCCAACACTTCAATTCACGGTGCGAAGTGAATGGAGTGTTGCTTCACTTTCTAAATGCTGTCCTTTCAGAGAAAATCACTTTCCTTTGAAAGTGCCTTAAGCTACTTGCAAGCATTAGGAAGAAACTCACATGCGTTAATCTGAAAGAGAAGCAGTCTGTTCCAACACTTCAATTCACTGTGCGAAGTGAATGGAGTGTTGCCTCACTTTCTAAATGCTGTCCTTTCAGAGAAAATCACTTTCCATTGAAAGTGCCTTAAACTACTTTCAAGCATTCCCAAAAAACTCACATGCGTTTCTCTGAAAGAGAAGCAGACTGTTCCAACACTTCAATTCACTGTGCGAAGTGAATGGAGTGTTGCTTCACTTTCTAAATGCTGTCCTTTCAGATAAAATCCCTTTCCTTTGAATGTGCCTTAAGCTACTTACAAGCATTCAACAGAAACTCACATGCATTTCTCTGAAAGAGAAGCAATCTGTGCCAACACTTCAATTCTCTGTGCGAAGTGAATGGAGTGTTGCTTCACTTTCTAAATGCTGTCCTTTCAGAGAAAATCACTTTCCTTTGAAAGTGCCTTAAGGAACTTGCAAGCATTCACAAGAAACCCTAATGCGTTTCAATGAAAGAGAAGCACTCTGTTCCAACACTTCAATTCACTGCACGAAGGGAATGGAGTGTTGCTTCACTTTCTTAATGCTGTCCTTTCTGAGAAAATCACTTTCCTTTGCAAGTGCCTTAAGCTACTTAAAAGTATTCACCAGAAACTCACATGCGTTTCTCTGAAAGAGAAGCAGTCTGTTCCAACACTTCAATTCACTGTGCGACGTGAATGGAGTGTTGCTTCACTTTCTAAATGCTGTCCAATCAGAGAAAATCACTTTCCTTTGAAAGTGCCTTAAGCTACTTACAAGCATTCAACAGAAACTCACATGCATTTCTCTGAAAGAGAAGCAGTCTGTTCCAACACTTCAATTCACTGTGTGAAGTGAATGGAGAGTTGCCTCACTTTCTAAATGCTGTCCTTTCAGAGAAAATCACTTTCCTTTGAAAGTTCCTTAAGCTACTTACAAGCATTCACCAGAAACTCACATGCGTTTCTCTGAAAGAGAAGCAGTCTGTTCCAACACTTCAATTCACTGTGCGAAGTGAATGGAGTGTTGCTTCACTTTCTAAATGCTGTCCTTTCAGAGAAAATCACTTTCCTTTGAAAGTGCCTTAAGATACTAACAAGCATTCAACAGAAACTCACATGCATTTCTCTCAAAGAGAAGCAGTCTGTTCCAACACTTCAATTCACTGTGCGAAGTGAATGGAGTGTTGCTTCACTTTCTAAATGCTGTCCTTTCAGAGAAAATCACTTTCCTTTAAAAGTGCCTTAAGCAACTTGCAAGCATTCACAAGAGACACTAATGCGTTTATATGAAAGAGAGGCACTCTGTTCCAACACTTTAATTCACTGCACGAAGGGAATGGAGTGTTGCTTCACTTTCTAAATGCTGTCCTTTAAGAGAAAATCACTTTCCTTTGAAAGTGCCTTAAGCTACTTACAAGCATTCACCAGAAACTCACATGCGTTTCTCTGAAAGAGAAGCAGTCTGTTCCAACACTTCAATTCAATGTGCGAAGTGAATGGAGTGTTGCTTCACTTTCTAAATGCTGTTCTTTCAAAGAAAATCACTTTCCTTTGAAAGGGCCTTAAGCTACTTACAAGCATTCACCAGAAACTCACATGCGTTTCTCTGAAAGAGAAGCAGTCTGTTCCAACACTTCAATTCACTGTGCGAAGTGAATGGAGTGTTGCTTCACTTTCTAAATTATGTCCTTTCAGAGAAAATCACTTTCCTTTGAAAGTGCCTTAAGCAACTTGCAAGCATTCACAAGAAAGACTAATGGGTTTATATGAAAGAGAAGCACTCTGTTCCAACACTTCAATTCACTGCACGAAGGGAATGGAGTGTTGCTTCACTTTCTAAATGCTGTCCTTTCAGAGAAAATCACTTTCCTTTGAAAGTGCCTTAAGCTACTTACAAGCATTCACCAGAAACTCACATGTGTTTCTCTGAAAGAGAAGCAGTCGGTTCCAACACTTCAATTCACTGTGCGAAGTGAATGGAGTGTTGCTTCACTTTCTAAATGCTGTCCTTTCAGAGAAAATCACTTTCCTTTGAACGTGCCTTAAGCTACTTGCAAGCATTAGGAAGAAACTCACATGCGTTTCTCTGAAAGAGAAGCAGTCTGTTCCAACACTTCTATTCACTGTGTGAAGTGAATAGAGTGTTTCCTCACTTTCTAAATGCTGTCCTTTCAGAGAAAATCACTTTCCTTTGAAAGTGCCTTAAGCTACTTACAAGCATTCACCAGAAACTCACATGCGTTTCTCTGAAAGAGAAGCAATCTGTTCCAACACTTCAATTCACGGTGCGAAGTGAATGGAGTGTTGCTTCACTTTCTAAATGCTGTCCTTTCAGAGAAAATCACTTTCCTTTGAAAGTGCCTTAAGCTACTTACAAGCATTCACCAGAAACTCACATGCGTTTCTCTGAAAGAGAAGCAGTCTGTTCCAACACTTCAATTCAATGTGCGAAGTGAATGGAGTGTTGCTTCACTTTCTAAATGCTGTTCTTTCAAAGAAAATCACTTTCCTTTGAAAGGGCCTTAAGCTACTTACAAGCATTCACCAGAAACTCACATGCGTTTCTCTGAAAGAGAAGCAGTCTGTTCCAACACTTCAATTCATTGTGCGAAGTGAATGGAGTGTTGCTTCACTTTCTAAATTATGTCCTTTCAGAGAAAATCACTTTCCTTTGAAAGTGCCTTAAGCAACTTGCAAGCATTCACAAGAAAGACTAATGGGTTTATATGAAAGAGAAGCACTCTGTTCCAACACTTCAATTCACTGCACGAAGGGAATGGAGTGTTGCTTCACTTTCTAAATGCTGTCCTTTCAGAGAAAATCACTTTCCTTTGAAAGTGCCTTAAGCTACTTACAAGCATTCACCAGAAACTCACATGTGTTTCTCTGAAAGAGAAGCAGTCAGTTCCAACACTTCAATTCACTGTGCGAAGTGAATGGAGTGTTGCTTCACTTTCTAAATGCTGTCCTTTCAGAGAAAATCACTTTCCTTTGAACGTGCCTTAAGCTACTTGCAAGCATTAGGAAGAAACTCACATGCGTTTCTCTGAAAGAGAAGCAGTCTGTTCCAACACTTCTATTCACTGTGTGAAGTGAATAGAGTGTTTCCTCACTTTCTAAATGCTGTCCTTTCAGAGAAAATCACTTTCCTTTGAAAGTGCCTTAAGCTACTTACAAGCATTCACCAGAAACTCACATGCGTTTCTCTGAAAGAGAAGCAATCTGTTCCAACACTTCAATTCACGGTGCGAAGTGAATGGAGTGTTGCTTCACTTTCTAAATGCTGTCCTTTCAGAGAAAATCACTTTCCTTTGAAAGTGCCTTAAGCTACTTGCAAGCATTAGGAAGAAACTCACATGCGTTTCTCTGAAAGAGAAGCAGTCTGTTCCAACACTTCAATTCACTGTGCGAAGTGAATGGAGTGTTGCCTCACTTTCTAAATGCTGTCATTTCAGAGAAAATCACTTTCCATTGAAAGTGCCTTAAACTACTTTCAAGCATTCCCAAAAAACTCACATGCATTTCTCTGAAAGAGAAGCAGTCTGTTCCAACACGTCAATTTACTGTGCGAAGTGAATGGAGTGTTGCTTCACTTTCTAAATGCTGTCCTTTCAGAGAAAATCACTTTCCTTTGAAAGTGCCTTAAGCTACTTACAAGCATTCACCAGAAACTCACATGCGTTCCTCGGAAAGAGAAGCAGTCTGTTCCAACACTTCAATTCACTGTGCGAAGTGAATGGAGTGTTGCTTCAGTTTCTAAATGCTGTCCTTTCAGAGAAAATTACTTTCCATTGAAAGTGCCTTAAACTACTTTCAAGCATTCCCAAAAAACTCACATGCATTTCTCTGAAAGAGAAGCAGTCTGTTCCAACACGTCAATTCACTGTGCGCAGTGAATGGAGTGTTGCTTCACTTTCTAAATGCTGTCCTTTCAGAGAAAATCACTTTCCTTTGAAAGTGCCTTAAGCTACTTACAAGCATTCACCAGAAACTCACATGCGTTCCTCGGAAAGAGAAGCAGTCTGTTCCAACACTTCAATTCACTGTGCGAAGTGAATGGAGTGTTGCTTCAGTTTCTAAATGCTGTCCTTTCAGAGAAAATCACTTTCCTTTGAAAGTGCCTTAAGCTACTTGCAAGCATTAGGAAGAAACCCACATGCGTTTCTCTGAAAGAGAAGCAGACTGTTCTAACACTTCAATTCACTGTGCGAAGTGAATGGAGTGTTGCTTCACTTTCTAAATGCTGTCCTTTCAGAGAAAATCACTTTCCTTTGAAAGTGCCTTAAGCTACTTTCTAGCATTCACAGGAAACACACATGCGTTTCTCTGAAAGAGAAGCACTCTGTTCCAACACTTCAATTCACTGTGTGAAGTGAATGGAGTGTTGCCTCACTTTCTAAATGCTGTCCTTTCAGAGAAAATCACTTTCCTTTGAAAGTGACTTAAGCTACTTACAAGCATTCACCAGAAACTCACATGCGTTTCTCTGAAAGAGAAGCAGTCTGTTCCAACACTTCAATTCAATGTGCGAAGTGAATGGAGTGTTGCTTCACTTTCTAAATGCTGTCCTTTCAAAGAAAATCACTTTCCTTTGAAAGGGCCTTAAGCTACTTACAAGCATTCAACAGAAACTCACATGCATTTCTCTGAAAGAGAAGCAGTCTGTTCCAACACTTCAATTCACTGTGCGAAATGAATGGAGTGTTGCTTTACTTTCTAAATTATGTCCTTTCAGAGAAAATCACTTTCCTTTGAAAGTGCCTTAAGCAACTTGCAAGCATTCACAAGAAAGACCAATGCGTTTATATGAAAGAGAAGCACTCTGTTCCAACACTTCAATTCACTGCACGAAGGGAATGGAGTGTTGCTTCACTTTCTAAATGCTGTCCTTTCAGAGAAAATCACTTTCCTTTGAAAGTGCCTTAAGCTACTTACAAGCATTCACCAGAAACTCACATGCGTTTCTCTGAAAGAGAAGCAGTCGGTTCCAACACTTCAATTCACTGTGCAAAGTGAATGGAGTGTTGCTTCACTTTCTAAATGCTGTCCTTCCAGAGAAAGTCACTTTCCTTTGAACGTGCCTTAAGCTACTTGCAAGCATTAGGAAGAAACTCACATGCGTTTCTCTGAAAGAGAAGCAGTCTGTTCCAACACTTCAATTCACTGTGTGAAGTGAATAGAGTGTTTCCTCACTTTCTAAATGCTGTCCTTTCAGAGAAAATCCCTTTCCTTTGAAAGTACCTTAAGCTACTTACAAGCATTCACCAGAAACTCACATGCGTTTCTCTGAAAGAGAAGCAATCTGTTCCAACACTTCAATTCACGGTGCGAAGTGAATGGAGTGTTGCTTCACTTTCTAAATGCTGTCCTTTCAGAGAAAATCACTTTCCTTTGAAAGTGCCTTAAGCTACTTGCAAGCATTAGGAAGAAACTCACATGCGTTTCTCTGAAAGAGAAGCAGTCTGTTCCAACACTTCAATTCACTGTGCGAAGTGAATGGAGTGTTGCCTCACTTTCTAAATGCTGTCCTTTCAGAGAAAATCACTTTCCATTGAAAGTGCCTTAAACTACTTTCAAGCATTCCCAAAAAACTCACATGCGTTTCTCTGAAAGAGAAGCAGACTGTTCCAACACTTCAATTCACTGTGCGAAGTGAATGGAGTGTTGCTTCACTTTCTAAATGCTGTCCTTTCAGAGAAAATCCCTTTCCTTTGAATGTGCCTTAAGCTACTTACAAGCATTCAACAGAAACTCACATGCATTTCTCTGAAAGAGAAGCAATCTGTGCCAACACTTCAATTCTCTGTGCGAAGTGAATGGAGTGTTGCTTCACTTTCTAAATGCTGTCCTTTCAGAGAAAATCACTTTCCTTTGAAAGTGCCTTAAGCAACTTGCAAGCATTCACAAGAAACCCTAATGCGTTTCAATGAAAGAGAAGCACTCTGTTCCAACACTTCAATTCACTGCACGAAGGGAATGGAGTGTTGCTTCACTTTCTAAATGCTGTCCTTTCTGAGAAAATCACTTTCCTTTGCAAGTGCCTTAAGCTACTTAAAAGTATTCACCAGAAACTCACATGCGTTTCTCTGAAAGAGAAGCAGTCTGTTCCAACACTTCAATTCACTGTGCGACGTGAATGGAGTGTTGCTTCACTTTCTAAATGCTGTCCAATCAGAGAAAATCACTTTCCTTTGAAAGTGCCTTAAGCTACTTACAAGCATTCAACAGAAACTCACATGCATTTCTCTGAAAGAGAAGCAGTCTGTTCCAACACTTCAATTCACTGTGTGAAGTGAATGGAGAGTTGCCTCACTTTCTAAATGCTGTCCTTTCAGAGAAAATCACTTTCCTTTGAAAGTTCCTTAAGCTACTTACAAGCATTCACCAGAAACTCACATGCGTTTCTCTGAAAGAGAAGCAGTCTGTTCCAACACTTCAATTCACTGTGCGAAGTGAATGGAGTGTTGCTTCACTTTCTAAATGCTGTCCTTTCAGAGAAAATCACTTTCCTTTGAAAGTGCCTTAAGCTACTAACAAGCATTCAACAGAAACTCACATGCATTTCTCTCAAAGAGAAGCAGTCTGTTCCAACACTTCAATTCACTGTGCGAAGTGAATGGAGTGTTGCTTCACTTTCTAAATGCTGTCCTTTCAGAGAAAATCACTTTCCTTTAAAAGTGCCTTAAGCAACTTGCAAGCATTCACAAGAGACACTAATGCGTTTATATGAAAGAGAGGCACTCTGTTCCAACACTTTAATACACTGCACGAAGGGAATGGAGTGTTGCTTCACTTTCTAAATGCTGTCCTTTAAGAGAAAATCACTTTCCTTTGAAAGTGACTTAAGCTACTTACAAGCATTCACCAGAAACTCACATGCGTTTCTCTGAAAGAGAAGCAGTCGGTTCCAACACTTCAATTCACTGTGCGAAGTGAATGGAGTGTTGCTTCACTTTCTAAATGCTGTCCTTTCAGAGAAAATCACTTTCCTTTGAAAGTGCCTTAAGCAACTTGCAAGAATTCACAAGAAACTCACATGCGTATCTCTGAAAGAGAAGCAGTCTTTTCCAACACTTCAATTCACTGTGTGAAGTGAATGGAGTGTTGCTTCACTTTCTAAATGCTGTCCTTTCAGAGAAAATCACTTTCCTTTGAATGTGCCTTAAGCTACTTACAAGCATTCACCAGAAACTCACATGCGTTTCTCTGAAAGAGAAGCAGTCTGTTCCAATACTTCAATTCACTGTGTGAAGTGAATGGAGTGTTGCTTCACTTTCTAAATGCTGTCCTTTCAGAGAAAATCACTTTCCTTTGAAAGTGCCTTAAGCTACTTACAAGCATTCAACAGAAACTCACATGCATTTCTCTGAAAGAGAAGCAGTCTGTTCCAACACTTCAATTCACTGTGTGAAGTGAATGGAGTGCTGCCTCACTTTCTAAATGCCGTCCTTTCAGAGAAAATCACTTTCCTTTGAAAGTGCCTTAAGCTACTTACAAGCATTCACCAGAAACTCACATGCGTTTCTCTGAAAGAGAAGCAGTCTGTTCCAACACTTCAATTCACTGTGCGAAGTGAATGGAGTGTTGCTTCACTTTCTAAATGCTGTCCTTTCAGAGAAAATCACTTTCCTTTGAAAGTGCCTTAAGCTACTAACAAGCATTCAACAGAAACTCACATGCATTTCTCTCAAAGAGAAGCAGTCTGTTGCAACACTTCAATTCAATGTGCGAAGTGAATGGAGTGTTGCTTCACTTTCTAAATGCTGTTCTTTCAAAGAAAATCACTTTCCTTTGAAAGGGCCTTAAGCTACTTACAAGCATTCACCAGAAACTCACATGCGTTTCTCTGAAAGAGAAGCAGTCTGTTCCAACACTTCAATTCATTGTGCGAAGTGAATGGAGTGTTGCTTCACTTTCTAAATTATGTCCTTTCAGAGAAAATCACTTTCCTTTGAAAGTGCCTTAAGCAACTTGCAAGCATTCACAAGAAAGACTAATGGGTTTATATGAAAGAGAAGCACTCTGTTCCAACACTTCAATTCACTGCACGAAGGGAATGGAGTGTTGCTTCACTTTCTAAATGCTGTCCTTTCAGAGAAAATCACTTTCCTTTGAAAGTGCCTTAAGCTACTTACAAGCATTCACCAGAAACTCACATGTGTTTCTCTGAAAGAGAAGCAGTCAGTTCCAACACTTCAATTCACTGTGCGAAGTGAATGGAGTGTTGCTTCACTTTCTAAATGCTGTCCTTTCAGAGAAAATCACTTTCCTTTGAACGTGCCTTAAGCTACTTGCAAGCATTAGGAAGAAACTCACATGCGTTTCTCTGAAAGAGAAGCAGTCTGTTCCAACACTTCTATTCACTGTGTGAAGTGAATAGAGTGTTTCCTCACTTTCTAAATGCTGTCCTTTCAGAGAAAATCACTTTCCTTTGAAAGTGCCTTAAGCTACTTACAAGCATTCACCAGAAACTCACATGCGTTTCTCTGAAAGAGAAGCAATCTGTTCCAACACTTCAATTCACGGTGCGAAGTGAATGGAGTGTTGCTTCACTTTCTAAATGCTGTCCTTTCAGAGAAAATCACTTTCCTTTGAAAGTGCCTTAAGCTACTTGCAAGCATTAGGAAGAAACTCACATGCGTTTCTCTGAAAGAGAAGCAGTCTGTTCCAACACTTCAATTCACTGTGCGAAGTGAATGGAGTGTTGCCTCACTTTCTAAATGCTGTCATTTCAGAGAAAATCACTTTCCATTGAAAGTGCCTTAAACTACTTTCAAGCATTCCCAAAAAACTCACATGCATTTCTCTGAAAGAGAAGCAGTCTGTTCCAACACGTCAATTTACTGTGCGAAGTGAATGGAGTGTTGCTTCACTTTCTAAATGCTGTCCTTTCAGAGAAAATCACTTTCCTTTGAAAGTGCCTTAAGCTACTTACAAGCATTCACCAGAAACTCACATGCGTTCCTCGGAAAGAGAAGCAGTCTGTTCCAACACTTCAATTCACTGTGCGAAGTGAATGGAGTGTTGCTTCAGTTTCTAAATGCTGTCCTTTCAGAGAAAATTACTTTCCATTGAAAGTGCCTTAAACTACTTTCAAGCATTCCCAAAAAACTCACATGCATTTCTCTGAAAGAGAAGCAGTCTGTTCCAACACGTCAATTCACTGTGCGCAGTGAATGGAGTGTTGCTTCACTTTCTAAATGCTGTCCTTTCAGAGAAAATCACTTTCCTTTGAAAGTGCCTTAAGCTACTTACAAGCATTCACCAGAAACTCACATGCGTTCCTCGGAAAGAGAAGCAGTCTGTTCCAACACTTCAATTCACTGTGCGAAGTGAATGGAGTGTTGCTTCAGTTTCTAAATGCTGTCCTTTCAGAGAAAATCACTTTCCTTTGAAAGTGCCTTAAGCTACTTGCAAGCATTAGGAAGAAACCCACATGCGTTTCTCTGAAAGAGAAGCAGACTGTTCTAACACTTCAATTCACTGTGCGAAGTGAATGGAGTGTTGCTTCACTTTCTAAATGCTGTCCTTTCAGAGAAAATCACTTTCCTTTGAAAGTGCCTTAAGCTACTTTCTAGCATTCACAGGAAACACACATGCGTTTCTCTGAAAGAGAAGCACTCTGTTCCAACACTTCAATTCACTGTGTGAAGTGAATGGAGTGTTGCCTCACTTTCTAAATGCTGTCCTTTCAGAGAAAATCACTTTCCTTTGAAAGTGACTTAAGCTACTTACAAGCATTCACCAGAAACTCACATGCGTTTCTCTGAAAGAGAAGCAGTCTGTTCCAACACTTCAATTCAATGTGCGAAGTGAATGGAGTGTTGCTTCACTTTCTAAATGCTGTCCTTTCAAAGAAAATCACTTTCCTTTGAAAGGGCCTTAAGCTACTTACAAGCATTCAACAGAAACTCACATGCATTTCTCTGAAAGAGAAGCAGTCTGTTCCAACACTTCAATTCACTGTGCGAAATGAATGGAGTGTTGCTTTACTTTCTAAATTATGTCCTTTCAGAGAAAATCACTTTCCTTTGAAAGTGCCTTAAGCAACTTGCAAGCATTCACAAGAAAGACCAATGCGTTTATATGAAAGAGAAGCACTCTGTTCCAACACTTCAATTCACTGCACGAAGGGAATGGAGTGTTGCTTCACTTTCTAAATGCTGTCCTTTCAGAGAAAATCACTTTCCTTTGAAAGTGCCTTAAGCTACTTACAAGCATTCACCAGAAACTCACATGCGTTTCTCTGAAAGAGAAGCAGTCGGTTCCAACACTTCAATTCACTGTGCAAAGTGAATGGAGTGTTGCTTCACTTTCTAAATGCTGTCCTTCCAGAGAAAGTCACTTTCCTTTGAACGTGCCTTAAGCTACTTGCAAGCATTAGGAAGAAACTCACATGCGTTTCTCTGAAAGAGAAGCAGTCTGTTCCAACACTTCAATTCACTGTGTGAAGTGAATAGAGTGTTTCCTCACTTTCTAAATGCTGTCCTTTCAGAGAAAATCCCTTTCCTTTGAAAGTACCTTAAGCTACTTACAAGCATTCACCAGAAACTCACATGCGTTTCTCTGAAAGAGAAGCAATCTGTTCCAACACTTCAATTCACGGTGCGAAGTGAATGGAGTGTTGCTTCACTTTCTAAATGCTGTCCTTTCAGAGAAAATCACTTTCCTTTGAAAGTGCCTTAAGCTACTTGCAAGCATTAGGAAGAAACTCACATGCGTTTCTCTGAAAGAGAAGCAGTCTGTTCCAACACTTCAATTCACTGTGCGAAGTGAATGGAGTGTTGCCTCACTTTCTAAATGCTGTCCTTTCAGAGAAAATCACTTTCCATTGAAAGTGCCTTAAACTACTTTCAAGCATTCCCAAAAAACTCACATGCGTTTCTCTGAAAGAGAAGCAGACTGTTCCAACACTTCAATTCACTGTGCGAAGTGAATGGAGTGTTGCTTCACTTTCTAAATGCTGTCCTTTCAGAGAAAATCCCTTTCCTTTGAATGTGCCTTAAGCTACTTACAAGCATTCAACAGAAACTCACATGCATTTCTCTGAAAGAGAAGCAATCTGTGCCAACACTTCAATTCTCTGTGCGAAGTGAATGGAGTGTTGCTTCACTTTCTAAATGCTGTCCTTTCAGAGAAAATCACTTTCCTTTGAAAGTGCCTTAAGCAACTTGCAAGCATTCACAAGAAACCCTAATGCGTTTCAATGAAAGAGAAGCACTCTGTTCCAACACTTCAATTCACTGCACGAAGGGAATGGAGTGTTGCTTCACTTTCTAAATGCTGTCCTTTCTGAGAAAATCACTTTCCTTTGCAAGTGCCTTAAGCTACTTAAAAGTATTCACCAGAAACTCACATGCGTTTCTCTGAAAGAGAAGCAGTCTGTTCCAACACTTCAATTCACTGTGCGACGTGAATGGAGTGTTGCTTCACTTTCTAAATGCTGTCCAATCAGAGAAAATCACTTTCCTTTGAAAGTGCCTTAAACTACTTACAAGCATTCAACAGAAACTCACATGCATTTCTCTGAAAGAGAAGCAGTCTGTTCCAACACTTCAATTCACTGTGTGAAGTGAATGGAGAGTTGCCTCACTTTCTAAATGCTGTCCTTTCAGAGAAAATCACTTTCCTTTGAAAGTTCCTTAAGCTACTTACAAGCATTCACCAGAAACTCACATGCGTTTCTCTGAAAGAGAAGCAGTCTGTTCCAACACTTCAATTCACTGTGCGAAGTGAATGGAGTGTTGCTTCACTTTCTAAATGCTGTCCTTTCAGAGAAAATCACTTTCCTTTGAAAGTGCCTTAAGCTACTAACAAGCATTCAACAGAAACTCACATGCATTTCTCTCAAAGAGAAGCAGTCTGTTCCAACACTTCAATTCACTGTGCGAAGTGAATGGAGTGTTGCTTCACTTTCTAAATGCTGTCCTTTCAGAGAAAATCACTTTCCTTTAAAAGTGCCTTAAGCAACTTGCAAGCATTCACAAGAGACACTAATGCGTTTATATGAAAGAGAGGCACTCTGTTCCAACACTTTAATTCACTGCACGAAGGGAATGGAGTGTTGCTTCACTTTCTAAATGCTGTCCTTTAAGAGAAAATCACTTTCCTTTGAAAGTGACTTAAGCTACTTACAAGCATTCACCAGAAACTCACATGCGTTTCTCTGAAAGAGAAGCAGTCGGTTCCAACACTTCAATTCACTGTGCGAAGTGAATGGAGTGTTGCTTCACTTTCTAAATGCTGTCCTTTCAGAGAAAATCACTTTCCTTTGAAAGTGCCTTAAGCAACTTGCAAGAATTCACAAGAAACTCACATGCGTATCTCTGAAAGAGAAGCAGTCTTTTCCAACACTTCAATTCACTGTGTGAAGTGAATGGAGTGTTGCTTCACTTTCTAAATGCTGTCCTTTCAGAGAAAATCACTTTCCTTTGAATGTGCCTTAAGCTACTTACAAGCATTCACCAGAAACTCACATGCGTTTCTCTGAAAGAGAAGCAGTCTGTTCCAATACTTCAATTCACTGTGTGAAGTGAATGGAGTGTTGCTTCACTTTCTAAATGCTGTCCTTTCAGAGAAAATCACTTTCCTTTGAAAGTGCCTTAAGCTACTTACAAGCATTCAACAGAAACTCACATGCATTTCTCTGAAAGAGAAGCAGTCTGTTCCAACACTTCAATTCACTGTGTGAAGTGAATGGAGTGTTGCCTCACTTTCTAAATGCCGTCCTTTCAGAGAAAATCACTTTCCTTTGAAAGTGCCTTAAGCTACTTACAAGCATTCACCAGAAACTCACATGCGTTTCTCTGAAAGAGAAGCAGTCTGTTCCAACACTTCAATTCACTGTGCGAAGTGAATGGAGTGTTGCTTCACTTTCTAAATGCTGTCCTTTCAGAGAAAATCACTTTCCTTTGAAAGTGCCTTAAGCTACTAACAAGCATTCAACAGAAACTCACATGCATTTCTCTCAAAGAGAAGCAGTCTGTTGCAACACTTCAATTCACTGTGCGAAGTGAATGGAGTGTTGCTTCACTTTCTAAATGCTGTCCTTTCAGAGAAAATCCCTTTCCTTTGAATGTGCCTTAAGCTACTTACAAGCATTCAACAGTAACTCACATGCATTTCTCTGAAAGAGAAGCAATCTGTTCCAACACTTCAATTCTCTGTGCGAAGTGAATGGAGTGTTGCTTCACTTTCCAAATGCTGTCCTTTCAGAGAAAATCACTTTCCTTTGAAAGTGCCTTAAGCAACTTGCAAGCATTCACAAGAAACCCTAATGCGTTTCTATGAAAGAGAAGCACTCTGTTCCAACACTTCAATTCACTCCACGAAGTGAATGGAGTGTTGCTTCACTTTATAAATGCTGTCCTTTCAGAGAAAATCACTTTCCTTTGAAAGTGCCTTAAGCAACTTGCAAGAATTCACAAGAAACTCACATGCGTTTCTCTGAAAGAGAAGCAATCTGTTCCAACACTTCAATTCACAGTGCGAAGTGAATGGAGTGTTGCTTCACTTTCTAAATGCTGTCCTTTCAGAGAAAATCACTTTCCTTTGAAAGTGCCTTAAGCTACTTGCAAGCATTCACAAGAAACACTAATGCGTTTCTATGAAAGAGAAGCAGTCTTTTCCAACACTTCAATTCATTGCGCGAAGGGAATGGAGTGTTGCTTTACTTTCTAAATGCTGTCCTTTCAGAGAAAATCACTTTCCTTTGAAAGAGCCTTAAGCTACTTACAAGCATTAGGAAGAAACTCACATGCGTTTCTCTGAAAGAGAAGCAGTCTGTTCCAACACTTCAATTCACTGTGCGAAGTGAATGGAGTGTTGCTTCAGTTTCTAAATGCTGTCCTTTCAGAGAAAATCACTTTCCTTTGAAAGTGCCTTAAACAACTTGCAAGAATTCACAAGAAACTCACATGCGTTTCTCTGAAAGTGAAGCAGTCTGTTCCAACACTTCAATTCACTGTGTGAAGTGAATGGAGTGTTGCTTCACTTTCTAAATGCTGTCCTTTCAGAGAAAATCACTTTCCTTTGAAAGTGCCTTAAGCTTCTTACAAGCATTCACCAGAAACTCACATGCGTTTCTCTGAAAGAGAAGCAGTCTGTTCCAATAATTCAATTCACTCTGCAAAGTGAATGGAGTGTTGCTTCACTTTCTAAATGCTGTCCTTTCAGAGAAAATCACTTTCCTTTGAAAGTGCCTTAAGCTACTTACAAGCATTCAACAGAAACTCACATGCATTTCTCTGAAAGAGAAGCAGTCTGTTCCAACACTTCAATTCACTGTGTGAAGTGAATGGAGTGTTGCCTCACTTTCTAAATGCTGTCCTTTCAGAGAAAATCACTTTCCTTTGAAAGTGCCTTAAGCTACTTACAAGCATTCACCAGAAACTCACATGCGTTTCTCTGAAAGAGAAGCAGTCTGTTCCAACACTTCAATTCACTGTGCGAAGTGAATGGAGTGTTGCTTCACTTTCTAAATGCTGTCCTTTCAGAGAAAATCACTTTCCTTTGAAAGTGCCTTAAGCTACTTGCAAGCATTCACAAGAGACACTAATGCGTTTATATGAAAGAGATGCACTCTGTTCCAACACTTTAATTCACTGCACGAAGGGAATGGAGTGTTGCTTCACTTTCTAAATGCTGTCCTTTAAGAGAAAATCACTTTCCTTTGAAAGTGCCTTAAGCTACATACAAGCATTCACCAGAAACTCACATGCGTTTCTCTGAAAGAGAAGCAGTCGGTTCCAACACTTCAATTCACTGTGCGAAGTGAATGGAGTGTTGCTTCACTTTCTAAATGCTGTCCTTTCAGAGAAAATCACTTTCCTTTGAAAGTGCCTTAAGCAACTTGCAAGAATTCACAAGAAACTCAAATGCGTATCTCTGAAAGAGAAGCAGTCTGTTCCAACACTTCAATTCACTGTGTGAAGTGAATGGAGTGTTGCTTCACTTTCTAAATGCTGTCCTTTCAGAGAAAATCACTTTCCTTTGAATGTGCCTTAAGCTACTTACAAGCATTCACCAGAAACTCACATGCGTTTCTCTGAAAGAGAAGCAGTCTGTTCCAATACTTCAATTCACTGTGCGAAGTGAATGGAGTGTTGCTTCACTTTCTAAATGCTGGCCTTTCAGAGAAAATCACTTTCCTTTGAAAGTGCCTTAAGCTACTTACAAGCATTCACCAGAAACTCACATGCGTTTCGCTGAAAGAGAAGCAGTCTGTTCCAACACTTCAATTCACTGTGCGAAGTGAATGGAGTGTTGCTTCACTTTCTAAATGCTGTCCTTTCAGAGAAAATCACTTTCCTTTGAAAGTGCCTTAAGCTACTTGCAAGCATTAGGAAGAAACTCACATGCGTTTCTCTGAAAGAGAAGCAGACTGTTCCAACACTTCAATTCACTGTGCGAATTGAATGGAGTGTTGCTTCACTTTCCAAATGCTGTCCTTTCAGAAAAAATCACTTTCCTTTGAAAGTGCCTTAAGCTACTTACAAGCATTAGGAAGAAACTCACATGCGTTTCTCTGAAAGAGTAGCAGTCTGTTCCAACACTTCAATTCACTGTGCGAAGTGAATGGAGTGTTGCATCACTTTCTAAATTCTGTCCTCTCAGAGAAAATCACTTTCCTTTGAAAGTGCCTTAAACTACTTTCAAGCATTCACAAAAAACTCACATGCGTTTCTCTTAAAGAGAAGCAGTCTGTTCCAACACTTCAATTCACTGTGCGAAGTGAATGGAGTGTTGCTTCAGTTTCTAAATGCTGTCCTTTCAGAGAAAATCACTTTCCTTTGAAAGTGCCTTAAGCAACTTGCAAGAATTCACAAGAAACTCACATGCGTTTCTCTGAAAGAGAAGCAGTCTGTTCCAACACTTCAATTCACTGTGTGAAGTGAATGGAGTGTTTCTTCACTTTCTAAATGCTGTCCTTTCAGAGAAAATCACTTTCCTTTGAAAGTGCCTTAAGCTACTTATAAGCATTCACCAGAAACTCACATGCGTTTCTCTGAAAGAGAAGCAGTCTGTTCCAATACTTCAATTCACTCTGCGAAGTGAATGGAGTGTTGCTTCACTTTCTAAATGCTGGCCTTTCAGAGAAAATCACTTTCCTTTGAAAGTGCCTTAAGCTACTTACAAGCATGAACCAGAAACTCACATGCGTTTCGCTGAAAGAGAAGCAGTCTGTTCCAACACTTCAATTCACTGTGCGAAGTGAATGGAGTGTTGCTTCACTTTCTAAATGCTGTCCTTTCAGAGAAAATCACTTTCCTTTGAAAGTGCCTTAAGCTACTTGCAAGCATTAGGAAGAAACTCACATGCGTTTCTCTGAAAGAGAAGCAGACTGTTCCAACACTTCAATTCACTGTGCGAATTGAATGGAGTGTTGCTTCACTTTCCAAATGCTGTCCCTTCAGAGAAAATCACTTTCCTTTGAAAGTGCCTTAAGCTACTTACAAGCATTAGGAAGAAACTCACATGCGTTTCTCTGAAAGAGTAGCAGTCTGTTCCAACACTTCAATTCACTGTGCGAAGTGAATGGAGTGTTGCATCACTTTCTAAATTCTGTCCTCTCAGAGAAAATCACTTTCCTTTGAAAGTGCCTTAAACTACTTTCAAGCATTCACAAAAAACTCACATGCGTTTCTCTTAAAGAGAAGCAGTCTGTTCCAACACTTCAATTCACTGTGCGAAGTGAATGGAGTGTTGCTTCAGTTTCTAAATGCTGTCCTTTCAGAGAAAATCACTTTCCTTTGAAAGTGCCTTAAGCAACTTGCAAGAAATCACAAGAAACTCACATGCGTTTCTCTGAAAGAGAAGCAGTCTTTTCCAACACTTCAATTCACTGTGTGAAGTGAATGGAGTGTTTCTTCACTTTCTAAATGCTGTCCTTTCAGAGAAAATCACTTTCCTTTGAAAGTGCCTTAAGCTACTTATAAGCATTCACCAGAAACTCACATGCGTTTCTCTGAAAGAGAAGCAGTCTGTTCCAATACTTCAATTCACTCTGCGAAGTGAATGGAGTGTTGCTTCACTTTCTAAGTGCTGTCCTTTCAGAGAAAATCACTTTCCTTTGAAAGTGCCTTAAGCTACTTACAAGCATTCAACAGAAACTCACATGCATTTCTCTGAAAGAGAAGCAGTCTGTTCCAACACGTCAATTCACTGTGCGAAGTGAATGGAGTGTTGCTTCACTTTCTAAATGCTGTCCTTTCAGAGAAAATCACTTTCCTTTGAAAGTGCCTTAAGCTACTTACAAGCATTCACCAGAAACTCACATGCGTTCCTCGGAAAGAGAAGCAGTCTGTTCCAACACTTCAATTCACTGTGCGAAGTGAATGGAGTGTTGCTTCAGTTTCTAAATGCTGTCCTTTCAGAGAAAATCACTTTCCTTTGAAAGTGCCTTAAGCTACTTGCAAGCATTAGGAAGAAACTCACATGCGTTTCTCTGAAAGAGAAGCAGACTGTTCTAACACTTCAATTCACTGTGCGAAGTGAATGGAGTGTTGCTTCACTTTCTAAATGCTGTCCTTTCAGAGAAAATCACGTTCCTTTGAAAGTGCCTTAAGCTACTTTCTAGCATTCACAGGAAACACACATGCGTTTCTCTGAAAGAGAAGCAGTCCGTTCCAACACTTCAATTCACTGTGTGAAGTGAATGGAGTGTTGCCTCACTTTCTAAATGCTGTCCTTTCAGAGAAAATCACTTTCCTTTGAAAGTGCCTTAAGCTACTTACAAGCATTCACCAGAAACTCACATGCGTTTCTCTGAAAGAGAAGCAGTCTGTTCCAACACTTCAATTCAATGTGCGAAGTGAATGGAGTGTTGCTTCACTTTCTAAATGCTGTCCTTTCAGAGAAAATCACTTTCCTTTGAAAGTGCCTTAAGCTACTTACAAGCATTCAACAGAAACTCACATGCATTTCTCTGAAAGAGAAGCAGTCTGTTCCAACACTTCAATTCACTGTGCGAAGTGAATGGAGTGTTGCTTCACTTTCTAAATGCTGTCCTTTCAGAGAAAATCACTTTCTTTGAAAGTGCCTTAAGCAACTTGCAAGCATTCACAAGAAACCCTAATGCGTTTCAATGAAAGAGAAGCACTCTGTTCCAACACTTCAATTCACTGCACGAAGGAAATGGAGTGTTGCTTCACTTTCTAAATGCTGTCCTTTCTGAGAAAATCACTTTCCTTTGAAAGTGCCTTAAGCTACTTGCAAGCATTAGGAAGAAACTCAAATGCGTTTCTGTGAAAGAGAAGCATCTGTTCCAAAACTTCAATTCACTGTGCGAAGTGAATGGAGTGTTGCCTCACTTTCTAAATTCTGTCCTTTCAGAGAAAATCACTTTCCTTTGAAAGTGCCTTAAACTCCTTTCAAGCATTCACAAAAAACTCACATGCGTTTCTCTGAAAGAGAAGCAGTCTGTTCCAACAATTCAATTCACTGTGCGAAGTGAATGGAGTGTTGCTTCACTTTCTAAATGCTGTCCTTTCAGAGAAAATCACTTTCCTTTGAAAGTGCCTTAAACTCCTTTCAAGCATTCACAAGAAACTCACATGCGTTTCTCTGAAAGAGAAGCAGTCTGTTCCAACACTTCAATTCACTGTGCGAAGTGAATGGAGTGTTGCTTCACTTTCTAAATGCTGTCCTTTCAGAGAAAATCACTTTCCTTTGAAAGAGCCTTAAGCTACTTACAAGCATTCAACAGAAACTCACATGCATTTCTCTGAAAGAGAAGCAGTCTGTTCCAACACTTCAATTCACTGTACAAAGGGAATGGAGTGTTGCTTCACTTTCTAAATGCTGTCCTTTCAGAGAAAATCACTTTCCTTTGAAAGTGCATTAAGCTACTTACAAGCATTCACCAGATACTCACATGCGTTTCTCTGAAAGAGAAGCAGTCTGTTCCAACACTTCAATTCACTGTGCGAGGTGAATGGAGTGTTGCTTCACTTTCTAAATGCTGTCCTTTCAGAGAAAATCACTTTCCTTTGAAAGTGCCTTAAGCTACTTGCAAGCATTAGGAAGAAACTCACATGCGTTTCTCTGAAAGAGAAGCAGTCTGTTCCAACACTTCAATTCACTGTGTGAAGTGAATGGAGTGTTGCTTCACTTTCTAAATGCTGTCCTTTCAGAGAAAATCACTTTCCTTTGATAGTGCCTTAAGCTACTTGCAAGCATTAGGAAGAAACACACATGCGTTTCTCTGAAAGAGAAGCAGTCTGTTCCAACACTTCAATTCACTGTGTGAAGTGAATAGAGTGTTGCCTCACTTTCTAAATGCTGTCCTTTCAGAGAAAATCACTTTCCTTTGAAAGTGCCTTAAGCTACTTACAAGCATTTAACAGAAACTCACATGCGTTTCTCTGAAAGAGAAGCAGTCTGTTCCAACACTTCAATTCACTGTGCGAAGTGAATGGAGTGTTGCTTCACTTTCTAAATGCTGTTCTTTCAGAGAAAATCAGTTTCCTTTGAAAGTGCCTTAAGCTACTTGCAAGCATTAGGAAGAAACTCACCTGCGTTTCTCTGAAAGAGAAGCAGTCCGTTCCAACACTTCAATTCACTGTGCGAAGTGAATGGAGTGTTGCTTCACTTTCTAAATGCTGTCCTTTCAGAGAAAATCACTTTCCTTTGAAAGTGCCTTAAGCTACTTGCAAGCATTAGGAAGAAACTCACATGCGTTTCTCTGAAAGAGAAGCAGCCTGTTCCAACACTTCAATTCACTGTGTGAAGTGAATAGAGTGTTGCCTCACTTTCTAAATGCTGTCCTTTCAGAGAAAATCACTTTCCTTTGAAAGTGCCTTAAACTACTTACAAGCATTTAACAGAAACTCACATGCGTTTCTCTGAAAGAGAAGCAGTCTGTTCCAACACTTCAATTCACTGTGCGAAGTGAATGGAGTGTTGCTTCACTTTCTAAATGCTGTTCTTTCAGAGAAAATCACTTTCCTTTGAAAGTGCCTTAAGCTACTTAAAAGCATTAGGAAGAAACTCACATGCGTTTCTCTGAAAGAGAAGCAGTCCGTTCCAACACTTCAATTCACTGTGCGAAGTGAATGGAGTGTTGCTTCACTTTCTAAATGCTGTCCTTTCAGAGAAAATCACTTTCCTTTGAAAGTGCCTTAAGCTACTTGCAAGCATTAGGAAGAAACTCACATGCGTTTCTCTGAAAGAGAAGCAGTCTGTTCCAACACTTCAATTCACTGTGCGAAGTGAATGGAGTGTTGCCTCACTTTCTAAATGCTGTCCTTTCAGAGAAAATCACTTTCCATTGAAAGTGCCTTAAACTACTTTCAAGCATTCACAAAAAACTCACATGCGTTTCTCTGAAAGAGAAGCAGTCTGTTCCAACACTTCAATTCACAGTGCAAAGTGAATGGAGTGTTGCCTCACTTTCTAAATGCTGTCCTTTCAGAGAAAATCACTTTCCATTGAAAGTGCCTTAAACTACTTTCAAGCATTCACAAAAAACTCACATGCGTTTCTCTGAAAGAGAAGCAGACTGTTCCAACACTTCAATTCACTGTGTGAAGTGAATGGAGTGTTGCTTCACTTTCTAAATGCTGTCCTTTCAGAGAAAATCCCTTTCCTTTGAATGTGCCTTAAGCTACTTACAAGCATTCAACAGAAGCTCACATGCATTTCTCTGAAAGAGAAGCAATCTGTTCCAACATTTCAATTCTCTGTGCGAAGTGAATGGAGTGTTGCTTCACTTTCTAAATGCTGTCCTTTCAGAGAAAATCACTTTCCTTTGAAAGTGCCTTAAGCAACTTGCAAGCATTCACAAGAAACCCTAATGCGTTTCTATGAAAGAGAAGCACTCTGTTCCAACACTTCAATTCACTCCACGAAGGGAATGGAGTGCTGCTTCACTTTCTAAATGCTGTCCTTTCAGAGAAAATCACGTTCCTTTGCAAGTGCCTTAAGCTACTTAAAAGCATTCACCAGAAACACACATGCGTTTCTCTGAAAGAGAAGCAGTCTGTTCCAACACTTCAATTCACTGTGCGAAGTGAATGGAGTGTTGCTTCACTTTCTAAATGCTGTCCTTTCAGAGAAAATCACTTTCCTTTGAAAGTGCATTAAGCTACTTACAAGCATTCACCAGATACTCACATGCGTTTCTCTGAAAGAGAAGCAGTCTGTTCCAACACTTCAATTCACTGTGTGAAGTGAATGGAGTGTTGCTTCACTTTCTAAATGCTGGCCTTTCAGAGAAAATCACTTTCCTTTGATAGTGACTTAAGCTACTTGCAAGCATTAGGAAGAAACTCACATGCGTTTCTCTGAAAGAGAAGCAGTCTGTTCCAACACTTCAATTCACTGTGTGAAGTGAATAGAGTGTTGCCTCACTTTCTAAATGCTGTCCTTTCAGAGAAAATCACTTTCCTTTGAAAGTGCCTTAAGCTACTTACAAGCATTTAACAGAAACTCACATGCGTTTCTCTGAAAGAGAAGCAGTCTGTTCCAACACTTCAATTCACTGTGCGAAGTGAATGGAGTGTTGCTTCACTTTCTAAATGCTGTTCTTTCAGAGAAAATCAGTTTCCTTTGAAAGTGCCTTAAGCTACTTGCAAGCATTAGGAAGAAACTCACCTGCGTTTCTCTGAAAGAGAAGCAGTCCGTTCCAACACTTCAATTCACTGTGCGAAGTGAATGGAGTGTTGCTTCACTTTCTAAATGCTGTCCTTTCAGAGAAAATCACTTTCCTTTGAAAGTGCCTTAAGCTACTTGCAAGCATTAGGAAGAAACTCACATGCGTTTCTCTGAAAGAGAAGCAGTCTGTTCCAACACTTCAATTCACTGTGCGAAGTGAATGGAGTGTTGCCTCACTTTCTAAATGCTGTCCTTTCAGAGAAAATCACTTTCCATTGAAAGTGCCTTAAACTACTTTCATGCATTCACAAAAAACTCACATGCGTTTCTCTGAAAGAGAAGCAGACTGTTCCAACACTTCAATTCACTGTGCGAAGTGAATGGAGTGTTGCTTCACTTTCTAAATGCTGTCCTTTCAGAGAAAATCCCTTTCCTCTGAATGTGCCTTAAGCTACTTACAAGCATTCAACAGAAAGTCACATGCATTTCTCTGAAAGAGAAGCAATCTGTTCTAACACTTCAATTCTCTGTGCGAAGTGAATGGAGTGTTGCTTCACTTTCTAAATGCTGTCCTTTCAGAGAAAATCACTTTCCTTTGAAAGTGCCTTAAGCAACTTGCAAGCATTCACAAGAAACCCTAATGCGTTTCAATGAAAGAGAAGCACTCTGTTCCAACACTTCAATTCACTGCACGAAGGAAATGGAGTGTTGCTTCACTTTCTAAATGCTGTCCTTTCAGAGAAAATCACTTTCCTTTGCAAGTACCTTAAGCTACTTAAAATTATTCACCAGACACTCACATGCGTTTCTCTGAAAGAGAAGCAGTCTGTTCCAACACTTCAATTCACTGTGCGACGTGAATGGAGTGTTGCTTCACTTTCTAAATGCTGTCCAATCAGAGAAAATCACTTTCCTTTGACAGTTCCTTAAGCTACTTGCAAGCATTAGGAAGAAACTCACATGCGTTTCTCTGAAAGAGAAGCAGTCTGTTCCAACACTTCAATTCACTGTGCGAAGTGAATGGAGTGTTTCTTCACTTTCTAAATTCTGTCCTTTCAGAGAAAATCACTTTCCTTTGAAAGTGCCTTAAACTACTTTCAAGCATTCACAAAAAACTCACATGCGTTTCTCTGAAAGAGAAGCAGTCTGTTCCAACACTTCAATTCACAGTGCGAAGTGAATGGAGTGTTGCTTCAGTTTTTGAATGCTGTCCTTTCAGAGAAAATCATTTTCCTTTGAAAGTGCCTTAAGCTACTTACAAGCATTCAACAGAAACTCACATGCACTTCTCTGAAAGAGAAGCAGTCTGTTCTAACACTTCAATTCACTGTACAAAGTGAATGGAGTGTTGCTTCACTTTCTAAATGCTGTCCTTTCAGAGAAAATCACTTTCCTTTGAAAGTGCCTTAAGCAACTTGCAAGCATTCACAAGAAACCCTAATGCGTTTCTATGAAAGAGAAGCACTCTGTTCCAACACTTCAATTCACTCCACGAAGGGAATGGAGTGCTGCTTCACTTTCTAAATGCTGTCCTTTCAGAGAAAATCACGTTCCTTTGCAAGTGCCTTAAGCTACTTAAAAGCATTCACCAGAAACACACATGCGTTTCTCTGAAAGAGAAGCAGTCTGTTCCAACACTTCAATTCACTGTGCGAAGTGAATGGAGTGTTGCTTCACTTTCTAAATGCTGTCCTTTAAGAGAAAATCACTTTCCTTTGAAAGTGCATTAAGCTACTTACAAGCATTCACCAGATACTCACATGCGTTTCTCTGAAAGAGAAGCAGTCTGTTCCAACACTTCAATTCACTGTGTGAAGTGAATGGAGTGTTGCTTCTCTTTCTAAATGCTGTCCTTTCAGAGAAAATCACTTTCCTTTGATAGTGCCTTAAGCTACTTGCAAGCATTAGGAAGAAACTCACATGCGTTTCTCTGAAAGAGAAGCAGTCTGTTCCAACACTTCAATTCACTGTGTGAAGTGAATAGAGTGTTGCCTCACTTTCTAAATGCTGTCCTTTCAGAGAAAATCACTTTCCTTTGAAAGTGCCTTAAGCTACTTACAAGCATTTAACAGAAACTCACATGCGTTTCTCTGAAAGAGAAGCAGTCTGTTCCAACACTTCAATTCACTGTGCGAAGTGAATGGAGTGTTGCTTCACTTTCTAAATGCTGTTCTTTCAGAGAAAATCAGTTTCCTTTGAAAGTGCCTTAAGCTACTTGCAAGCATTAGGAAGAAACTCACCTGCGTTTCTCTGAAAGAGAAGCAGTCCGTTCCAACACTTCAATTCACTGTGCGAAGTGAATGGAGTGTTGCTTCACTTTCTAAATGCTGTCCTTTCAGAGAAAATCACTTTCCTTTGAAAGTGCCTTAAGCTACTTGCAAGCATTAGGAAGAAACTCACATGCGTTTCTCTGAAAGAGAAGCAGTCTGTTCCAACACTTCAATTCACTGTGCGAAGTGAATGGAGTGTTGCCTCACTTTCTAAATGCTGTCCTTTCAGAGAAAATCACTTTCCATTGAAAGTGCCTTAAACTACTTTCATGCATTCACAAAAAACTCACATGCGTTTCTCTGAAAGAGAAGCAGACTGTTCCAACACTTCAATTCACTGTGCGAAGTGAATGGAGTGTTGCTTCACTTTCTAAATGCTGTCCTTTCAGAGAAAATCCCTTTCCTCTGAATGTGCCTTAAGCTACTTACAAGCATTCAACAGAAAGTCACATGCATTTCTCTGAAAGAGAAGCAATCTGTTCTAACACTTCAATTCTCTGTGCGAAGTGAATGGAGTGTTGCTTCACTTTCTAAATGCTGTCCTTTCAGAGAAAATCACTTTCCTTTGAAAGTGCCTTAAGCAACTTGCAAGCATTCACAAGAAACCCTAATGCGTTTCAATGAAAGAGAAGCACTCTGTTCCAACACTTCAATTCACTGCACGAAGGAAATGGAGTGTTGCTTCACTTTCTAAATGCTGTCCTTTCAGAGAAAATCACTTTCCTTTGCAAGTACCTTAAGCTACTTAAAATTATTCACCAGACACTCACATGCGTTTCTCTGAAAGAGAAGCAGTCTGTTCCAACACTTCAATTCACTGTGCGACGTGAATGGAGTGTTGCTTCACTTTCTAAATGCTGTCCAATCAGAGAAAATCACTTTCCTTTGACAGTTCCTTAAGCTACTTGCAAGCATTAGGAAGAAACTCACATGCGTTTCTCTGAAAGAGAAGCAGTCTGTTCCAACACTTCAATTCACTGTGCGAAGTGAATGGAGTGTTTCTTCACTTTCTAAATTCTGTCCTTTCAGAGAAAATCACTTTCCTTTGAAAGTGCCTTAAACTACTTTCAAGCATTCACAAAAAACTCACATGCGTTTCTCTGAAAGAGAAGCAGTCTGTTCCAACACTTCAATTCACAGTGCGAAGTGAATGGAGTGTTGCTTCAGTTTTTGAATGCTGTCCTTTCAGAGAAAATCATTTTCCTTTGAAAGTGCCTTAAGCTACTTACAAGCATTCAACAGAAACTCACATGCACTTCTCTGAAAGAGAAGCAGTCTGTTCTAACACTTCAATTCACTGTACAAAGTGAATGGAGTGTTGCTTCACTTTCTAAATGCTGTTCTTTCAGAGAAAATCAGTTTCCTTTGAAAGTGCCTTAAGCTACTTGCAAGCATTAGGAAGAAACTCACCTGCGTTTCTCTGAAAGAGAAGCAGTCCGTTCCAACACTTCAATTCACTGTGCGAAGTGAATGGAGTGTTGCTTCACTTTCTAAATGCTGTCCTTTCAGAGAAAATCACTTTCCTTTGATAGTGCCTTAAGCTACTTGCAAGCATTAGGAAGAAACTCACATGCGTTTCTCTGAAAGAGAAGCAGCCTGTTCCAACACTTCAATTCACTGTGTGAAGTGAATAGAGTGTTGCCTCACTTTCTAAATGCTGTCCTTTCAGAGAAAATCACTTTCCTTTGAAAGTGCCTTAAACTACTTACAAGCATTTAACAGAAACTCACATGCGTTTCTCTGAAAGAGAAGCAGTCTGTTCCAACACTTCAATTCACTGTGCGAAGTGAATGGAGTGTTGCTTCACTTTCTAAATGCTGTTCTTTCAGAGAAAATCACTTTCCTTTGAAAGTGCCTTAAGCTACTTAAAAGCATTAGGAAGAAACTCACATGCGTTTCTCTGAAAGAGAAGCAGTCCGTTCCAACACTTCAATTCACTGTGCGAAGTGAATGGAGTGTTGCTTCACTTTCTAAATGCTGTCCTTTCAGAGAAAATCACTTTCCTTTGAAAGTGCCTTAAGCTACTTGCAAGCATTAGGAAGAAACTCACATGCGTTTCTCTGAAAGAGAAGCAGTCTGTTCCAACACTTCAATTCACTGTGCGAAGTGAATGGAGTGTTGCCTCACTTTCTAAATGCTGTCCTTTCAGAGAAAATCACTTTCCATTGAAAGTGCCTTAAACTACTTTCAAGCATTCACAAAAAACTCACATGCGTTTCTCTGAAAGAGAAGCAGTCTGTTCCAACACTTCAATTCACAGTGCAAAGTGAATGGAGTGTTGCCTCACTTTCTAAATGCTGTCCTTTCAGAGAAAATCACTTTCCATTGAAAGTGCCTTAAACTACTTTCAAGCATTCACAAAAAACTCACATGCGTTTCTCTGAAAGAGAAGCAGACTGTTCCAACACTTCAATTCACTGTGTGAAGTGAATGGAGTGTTGCTTCACTTTCTAAATGCTGTTCTTTCAGAGAAAATCCCTTTCCTTTGAATGTGCCTTAAGCTACTTACAAGCATTCAACAGAAGCTCACATGCATTTCTCTGAAAGAGAAGCAATCTGTTCCAACATTTCAATTCTCTGTGCGAAGTGAATGGAGTGTTGCTTCACTTTCTAAATGCTGTCCTTTCAGAGAAAATCACTTTCCTTTGAAAGTGCCTTAAGCAACTTGCAAGCATTCACAAGAAACCCTAATGCGTTTCTATGAAAGAGAAGCACTCTGTTCCAACACTTCAATTCACTCCACGAAGGGAATGGAGTGCTGCTTCACTTTCTAAATGCTGTCCTTTCAGAGAAAATCACGTTCCTTTGCAAGTGCCTTAAGCTACTTAAAAGCATTCACCAGAAACACACATGCGTTTCTCTGAAAGAGAAGCAGTCTGTTCCAACACTTCAATTCACTGTGCGAAGTGAATGGAGTGTTGCTTCACTTTCTAAATGCTGTCCTTTCAGAGAAAATCACTTTCCTTTGAAAGTGCATTAAGCTACTTACAAGCATTCACCAGATACTCACATGCGTTTCTCTGAAAGAGAAGCAGTCTGTTCCAACACTTCAATTCACTGTGTGAAGTGAATGGAGTGTTGCTTCACTTTCTAAATGCTGTCCTTTCAGAGAAAATCACTTTCCTTTGATAGTGCCTTAAGCTACTTGCAAGCATTAGGAAGAAACTCACATGCGTTTCTCTGAAAGAGAAGCAGTCTGTTCCAACACTTCAATTCACTGTGTGAAGTGAATAGAGTGTTGCCTCACTTTCTAAATGCTGTCCTTTCAGAGAAAATCACTTTCCTTTGAAAGTGCCTTAAGCTACTTACAAGCATTTAACAGAAACTCACATGCGTTTCTCTGAAAGAGAAGCAGTCTGTTCCAACACTTCAATTCACTGTGCGAAGTGAATGGAGTGTTGCTTCACTTTCTAAATGCTGTTCTTTCAGAGAAAATCAGTTTCCTTTGAAAGTGCCTTAAGCTACTTGCAAGCATTAGGAAGAAACTCACCTGCGTTTCTCTGAAAGAGAAGCAGTCCGTTCCAACACTTCAATTCACTGTGCGAAGTGAATGGAGTGTTGCTTCACTTTCTAAATGCTGTCCTTTCAGAGAAAATCACTTTCCTTTGAAAGTGCCTTAAGCTACTTGCAAGCATTAGGAAGAAACTCACATGCGTTTCTCTGAAAGAGAAGCAGTCTGTTCCAACACTTCAATTCACTGTGCGAAGTGAATGGAGTGTTGCCTCACTTTCTAAATGCTGTCCTTTCAGAGAAAATCACTTTCCATTGAAAGTGCCTTAAACTACTTTCATGCATTCACAAAAAACTCACATGCGTTTCTCTGAAAGAGAAGCAGACTGTTCCAACACTTCAATTCACTGTGCGAAGTGAATGGAGTGTTGCTTCACTTTCTAAATGCTGTCCTTTCAGAGAAAATCCCTTTCCTTTGAAAGTGCCTTAAGCTACTTACAAGCATTTAACAGAAACTCACATGCGTTTCTCTGAAAGAGAAGCAGTCTGTTCTAACACTTCAATTCTCTGTGCGAAGTGAATGGAGTGTTGCTTCACTTTCTAAATGCTGTCCTTTCAGAGAAAATCACTTTCCTTTGAAAGTGCCTTAAGCAACTTGCAAGCATTCACAAGAAACCCTAATGCGTTTCAATGAAAGAGAAGCACTCTGTTCCAACACTTCAATTCACTGCACGAAGGAAATGGAGTGTTGCTTCACTTTCTAAATGCTGTCCTTTCAGAGAAAATCACTTTCCTTTGCAAGTACCTTAAGCTACTTAAAATTATTCACCAGACACTCACATGCGTTTCTCTGAAAGAGAAGCAGTCTGTTCCAACACTTCAATTCACTGTGCGACGTGAATGGAGTGTTGCTTCACTTTCTAAATGCTGTCCAATCAGAGAAAATCACTTTCCTTTGACAGTTCCTTAAGCTACTTGCAAGCATTAGGAAGAAACTCACATGCGTTTCTCTGAAAGAGAAGCAGTCTGTTCCAACACTTCAATTCACTGTGCGAAGTGAATGGAGTGTTTCTTCACTTTCTAAATTCTGTCCTTTCAGAGAAAATCACTTTCCTTTGAAAGTGCCTTAAACTACTTTCAAGCATTCACAAAAAACTCACATGCGTTTCTCTGAAAGAGAAGCAGTCTGTTCCAACACTTCAATTCACAGTGCGAAGTGAATGGAGTGTTGCTTCAGTTTTTGAATGCTGTCCTTTCAGAGAAAATCATTTTCCTTTGAAAGTGCCTTAAGCTACTTACAAGCATTCAACAGAAACTCACATGCACTTCTCTGAAAGAGAAGCAGTCTGTTCTAACACTTCAATTCACTGTACAAAGTGAATGGAGTGTTGCTTCACTTTCTAAATGCTGTCCTTTCAGAGAAAATCACTTTCCTTTGAAAGTGCCTTAAGCAACTTGCAAGCATTCACAAGAAACCCTAATGCGTTTCTATGAAAGAGAAGCACTCTGTTCCAACACTTCAATTCACTCCACGAAGGGAATGGAGTGCTGCTTCACTTTCTAAATGCTGTCCTTTCAGAGAAAATCACGTTCCTTTGCAAGTGCCTTAAGCTACTTAAAAGCATTCACCAGAAACACACATGCGTTTTTCTGAAAGAGAAGCAGTCTGTTCCAACACTTCAATTCACTGTGCGAAGTGAATGGAGTGTTGCTTCACTTTCTAAATGCTGTTCTTTCAGAGAAAATCAGTTTCCTTTGAAAGTGCCTTAAGCTACTTGCAAGCATTAGGAAGAAACTCACCTGTGTTTCTCTGAAAGAGAAGCAGTCCGTTCCAACACTTCAATTCACTGTGCGAAGTGAATGGAGTGTTGCTTCACTTTCTAAATGCTGTCCTTTCAGAGAAAATCACTTTCCTTTGAAAGTGCCTTAAGCTACTTGCAAGCATTAGGAAGAAACTCACATGCGTTTCTCTGAAAGAGAAGCAGTCTGTTCCAACACTTCAATTCACTGTGCGAAGTGAATGGAGTGTTGCATCACTTTCTAAATTCTGTCCTTTCAGAGAAAATCACTTTCCTTTGAAAGTGCCTTAAACTACTTTCAAGCATTCACAAAAAACTCACATGCGTTTCTCTTAAAGAGAAGCAGTCTGTTCCAACACTTCAATTCACTGTGCGAAGTGAATGGAGTGTTGCTTCACTTTCTAAATGCTGTCCTTTCAGAGAAAATCACTTTCCTTTGAAAGTGCCTTAAGCAACTTGCAAGCATTCACAAGAAACACTAATGCGTTTATATGAAAGAGAAGCACTCTGTTCCAACACTTTAATTCACTGCACGAAGGGAATGGAGTGTTGCGTCACTTTGTAAATGCTGTCCTTTAAGAGAAAATCACTTTCCTTTGAAAGTGCCTTAAGCTACTTACAAGCATTCAACAGAAACTCACATGCATTTCTCTGAAAGAGAAGCAATCTGTTCCAACACTTCAATTCTCTGTGCGAAGTGAATGGAGTGTTGCTTCACTTTCTAAATGCTGTCCTTTCAGAGAAAATCACTTTCCTTTGAAAGTGCCTTAAGCAACTTGCAAGCATTCACAAGAAACCCTAATGCGTTTCAATGAAAGAGAAGCACTCTGTTCCAACACTTCAATTACTGCACGAAGGGAATGGAGTGTTGCTTCACTTTCTAAATGCTGTCCTTTCAGAGAAAATCACTTTCCTTTGCAAGTGCCTTAAGCTACTTAAAAGTATTCACCAGAAACTCACATGCGTTTCTCTGAAAGAGAAGCAGTATGTTCCAACACTTCAATTCACTGTGCGACGTGAATGGAGTGTTGCTTCACTTTCTAAATGCTGTCCAATCAGAGAAAATCACTTTCCTTTGAAAGTGCCTTAAGCTACTTGCAAGCATTAGGAAGAAACTCACATGCGTTTCTGTGAAAGAGAAGCATCTGTTCCAACACTTCAATTCACTGTGCGAAGTGAATGGAGTGTTGCTTCACTTTCTAAATTCTGTCCTTTCAGAGAAAATCACTTTCCTTTGAAAGTGCCTTAAACTCCTTTCAAGCATTCACAAAAACTCACATGCGTTTCTCTGAAAGAGAAGCAGTCTGTTCCAACACTTCAATTCACAGTGCGAAGTGAATGGAGTGTTGCTTCAGTTTCTAAATGCTGTCCTTTCAGAGAAAATCACTTTCCATTGAAAGTGCCTTAAGCAACTTGCAAGAATTCACAAGAAACTCACATGCGTTTCTCTGAAAGAGAAGCAGTCTGTTCCAACACTTCAATTCACTGTGCGAAGTGAATGGAGTGTTGCTTCACTTTCTAAATGCTGTCCTTTCAGAGAAAATCACTTTCCTTTGAAAGAGCCTTAAGCTACTTACAAGCATTCAACAGAAACTCACATGCATTTCTCTGAAAGAGAAGCAGTCTGTTCCAACACTTCAATTCACTGTACAAAGTGAATGGAGTGTTGCTTCACTTTCTAAATGCTGTCCTTTCAGAGAAAATCACTTTCCTTTGAAAGTGCCTTAAGCTACTTACAAGCATTCAACAGAAACTCACATGAATTTCTCTGAAAGAGAAGCAATCTGTTCCAACACTTCAATTAACTGTGCAAAGTGAATGGAGTGTTGCTTCACTTTCTAAATGCTGTCCTTTCAGAGAAAATCACTTTCTTTTGAAAGTGCATTAAGCTACATACAAGCATTCACCAGAAACTCACATGCGTTTTTCTGAAAGAGAAGCAGTCTGTTCCAACACTTCAATTCACTGTGCGAAGTGAATGGAGTGTTGCTTCACTTTCTAAATGCTGTCCTTTCAGAGAAAATCACTTTCCTTTGAAAGTGCCTTAAGCTACTTGCAAGCATTAGGAAGAAACTCACATGCGTTTCTCTGAAAGAGAAGCAGTCTGTTCCAACACTTCAATTCACTGTGCGAAGTGAATGGAGTGTTGCTTCACTTTCTAAATGCTGTCCTTTCAGAGAAAATCACTTTCCTTTGATAGTGCCTTAAGCTACTTGCAAGCATTAGGAAGAAACTCACATGCGTTTCTCTGAAAGAGAAGCAGCCTGTTCCAACACTTCAATTCACTGTGTGAAGTGAATAGAGTGTTGCCTCACTTTCTAAATGCTGTCCTTTCAGAGAAAATCACTTTCCTTTGAAAGTGCCTTAAACTACTTACAAGCATTTAACAGAAACTCACATGCGTTTCTCTGAAAGAGAAGCAGTCTGTTCCAACACTTCAATTCACTGTGCGATGTGAATGGAGTGTTGCTTCACTTTCTAAATGCTGTTCTTTCAGAGAAAATCACTTTCCTTTGAAAGTGCCTTAAGCTACTTGCAAGCATTATGAAGAAACTCACATGCGTTTCTCTGAAAGAGAAGCAGTCCGTTCCAACACTTCAATTCACTGTGCGAAGTGAATGGAGTGTTGCTTCACTTTCTAAATGCTGTCCTTTCAGAGAAAATCACTTTCCTTTGAAAGTGCCTTAAGCTACTTGCAAGCATTAGGAAGAAACTCACATGCGTTTCTCTGAAAGAGAAGCAGTCTGTTCCTACACTTCAATTCACTGTGCGAAGTGAATGGAGTGTTGCCTCACTTTCTAAATGCTGTCCTTTCAGAGAAAATCACTTTCCATTGAAAGTACCTTAAACTACTTTCAAGCATTCACAAAAAACTCACATGCGTTTCTCTGAAAGAGAAGCAGTCTGTTCCAACACTTCAATTCACAGTGCAAAGTGAATGGAGTGTTGCCTCACTTTCTAAATGCTGTCCTTTCAGAGAAAATCACTTTCCATTGAAAGTGCCTTAAACTACTTTCAAGCATTCACAAAAAACTCACATGCGTTTCTCTGAAAGAGAAGCAGACTGTTCCAACACTTCAATTCACTGTGCGAAGTGAATGGAGTGTTGCCTCACTTTCTAAATGCTGTCCTTTCAGAGAAAATCACTTTCCTTTGAAAGTGCCTTAAGCTACTTACAAGCATTCACCAGAAACTCACATGCGTTTCTCTGAAAGAGAAGCAGTCTGTTCCAACACTTCAATTCAATGTGCGAAGTGAATGGAGTGTTGCTTCACTTTCTAAATGCTGTCCTTTCAGAGAAAATCACTTTCCTTTGAAAGTGCCTTAAGCTACTTACAAGCATTCAACAGAAACTCACATGCATTTCTCTGAAAGAGAAGCAGTCTGTTCCAACACTTCAATTCACTGTGCGAAGTGAATGGAGTGTTGCTTCACTTTCTAAATGCTGTCCTTTCAGAGAAAATCACTTTCCTTTGAAAGTGCCTTAAGCAACTTGCAAGCATTCACAAGAAACCCTAATGCGTTTCAATGAAAGAGAAGCACTCTGTTCCAACACTTCAATTCACTGCACGAAGGAAATGGAGTGTTGCTTCACTTTCTAAATGCTGTCCTTTCTGAGAAAATCACTTTCCTTTGCAAGTGCCTTAAGCTACTTAAAAGTATTCACCAGAAACTCACATGCGTTTCTCTGAAAGAGAAGCAGTCTGTTCCAACACTTCAATTCACTGTGCGACGTGAATGGAGTGTTGCTTCACTTTCTAAATGCTGTCCAATCAGAGAAAATCACTTTCCTTTGAAAGTGCCTTAAGCTACTTACAAGCATTCAACAGAAACTCACATGCATTTCTCTGAAAGAGAAGCAGTCTGTTCCAACACTTCAATTCACTGTGCGAATTGAATGGAGTGTTGCCTCACTTTCTAAATTCTGTCCTTTCAGAGAAAATCACTTTCCTTTGAAAGTGCCTTAAACTCCTTTCAAGCATTCACAAAAAACTCACATGCGTTTCTCTGAAAGAGAAGCAGTCTGTTCCAACAATTCAATTCACAGTGCGAAGTGAATGGAGTGTTGCTTCAGTTTCTAAATGCTGTCCTTTCAGAGAAAATCACTTTCAATTGAAAGTGCCTTAAGCAACTTGCAAGAATTCACAAGAAACTCACATGCGTTTCTCTGAAAGAGAAGCAGTCTGTTCCAACACTTCAATTCACTGTGCGAAGTGAATGGAGTGTTGCTTCACTTTCTAAATGCTGTCCTTTCAGAGAAAATCACTTTCCTTTGAAAGAGCCTTAAGCTACTTACAAGCATTCAACAGAAACTCACATGCATATCTCTGAAAGAGAAGCAGTCTGTTCCAACACTTCAATTCACTGTACAAAGGGAATGGAGTGTTGCTTCACTTTCTAAATGCTGTCCTTTCAGAGAAAATCACTTTCCTTTGAAAGTGCCTTAAGCTACTTACAAGCATTCAACAGAAACTCACATGAATTTCTCTGAAAGAGAAGCAATCTGTTCCAACACTTCAATTAACTGTGCAAAGTGAATGGAGTGTTGCTTCACTTTCTAAATGCTGTCCTTTCAGAGAAAATCACTTTCCTTTGAAAGTGCATTAAGCTACTTACAAGCATTCACCAGAAACTCACATGCGTTTTTCTGAAAGAGAAGCAGTCTGTTCCAACACTTCAATTGACTGTGCGAAGTGAATGGAGTGTTGCTTCACTTTCTAAATGCTGTCCTTTCAGAGAAAATCACTTTCCTTTGAAAGTGCCTTAAGCTACTTGCAAGCATTAGGAAGAAACTCACATGCGTTTCTCTGAAAGAGAAGCAGTCTGTTCCAACACTTCAATTCACTGTGCGAAGTGAATGGAGTGTTGCTTCACTTTCTAAATGCTGTCCTTTCAGAGAAAATCACTTTCCTTTGATAGTGCCTTAAGCTACTTGCAAGCATTAGGAAGAAACTCACATGCGTTTCTCTGAAAGAGAAGCAGCCTGTTCCAACACTTCAATTCACTGTGTGAAGTGAATAGAGTGTTGCCTCACTTTCTAAATGCTGTCCTTTCAGAGAAAATCACTTTCCTTTGAAAGTGCCTTAAGCAACTTGCAAGCATTCACAAGAAACCCTAATGCGTTTCAATGAAAGAGAAGCACTCTGTTCCAACACTTCAATTACTGCACGAAGGGAATGGAGTGTTGCTTCACTTTCTAAATGCTGTCCTTTCAGAGAAAATCACTTTCCTTTGCAAGTGCCTTAAGCTACTTAAAAGTATTCACCAGAAACTCACATGCGTTTCTCTGAAAGAGAAGCAGTCTGTTCCAACACTTCAATTCACTGTGCGACGTGAATGGAGTGTTGCTTCACTTTCTAAATGCTGTCCAATCAGAGAAAATCACTTTCCTTTGAAAGTGCCTTAAGCTACTTGCAAGCATTAGGAAGAAACTCACATGCGTTTCTGTGAAAGAGAAGCATCTGTTCCAACACTTCAATTCACTGTGCGAAGTGAATGGAGTGTTGCTTCACTTTCTAAATTCTGTCCTTTCAGAGAAAATCACTTTCCTTTGAAAGTGCCTTAAACTCCTTTCAAGCATTCACAAAAACTCACATGCGTTTCTCTGAAAGAGAAGCAGTCTGTTCCAACACTTCAATTCACAGTGCGAAGTGAATGGAGTGTTGCTTCAGTTTCTAAATGCTGTCCTTTCAGAGAAAATCACTTTCCATTGAAAGTGCCTTAAGCAACTTGCAAGAATTCACAAGAAACTCACATGCGTTTCTCTGAAAGAGAAGCAGTCTGTTCCAACACTTCAATTCACTGTGCGAAGTGAATGGAGTGTTGCTTCACTTTCTAAATGCTGTCCTTTCAGAGAAAATCACTTTCCTTTGAAAGAGCCTTAAGCTACTTACAAGCATTCAACAGAAACTCACATGCATTTCTCTGAAAGAGAAGCAGTCTGTTCCAACACTTCAATTCACTGTACAAAGTGAATGGAGTGTTGCTTCACTTTCTAAATGCTGTCCTTTCAGAGAAAATCACTTTCCTTTGAAAGTGCCTTAAGCTACTTACAAGCATTCAACAGAAACTCACATGAATTTCTCTGAAAGAGAAGCAATCTGTTCCAACACTTCAATTAACTGTGCAAAGTGAATGGAGTGTTGCTTCACTTTCTAAATGCTGTCCTTTCAGAGAAAATCACTTTCTTTTGAAAGTGCATTAAGCTACTTACAAGCATTCACCAGAAACTCACATGCGTTTTTCTGAAAGAGAAGCAGTCTGTTCCAACACTTCAATTCACTGTGCGAAGTGAATGGAGTGTTGCTTCACTTTCTAAATGCTGTCCTTTCAGAGAAAATCACTTTCCTTTGAAAGTGCCTTAAGCTACTTGCAAGCATTAGGAAGAAACTCACATGCGTTTCTCTGAAAGAGAAGCAGTCTGTTCCAACACTTCAATTCACTGTGCGAAGTGAATGGAGTGTTGCTTCACTTTCTAAATGCTGTCCTTTCAGAGAAAATCACTTTCCTTTGATAGTGCCTTAAGCTACTTGCAAGCATTAGGAAGAAACTCACATGCGTTTCTCTGAAAGAGAAGCAGCCTGTTCCAACACTTCAATTCACTGTGTGAAGTGAATAGAGTGTTGCCTCACTTTCTAAATGCTGTCCTTTCAGAGAAAATCACTTTCCTTTGAAAGTGCCTTAAACTACTTACAAGCATTAGGAAGAAACTCACATGCGTTTCTCTGAAAGAGAAGCAGTCCTTTCCAACACTTCAATTCACTGTGCGAAGTGAATGGAGTGTTGCTTCACTTTCTAAATGCTGTCCTTTCAGAGAAAATCACTTTCCTTTGAAAGTGCCTTAAGCTACTTGCAAGCATTAGGAAGAAACTCACATGCGTTTCTCTGAAAGAGAAGCAGTCTGTTCCTACACTTCAATTCACTGTGCGAAGTGAATGGAGTGTTGCCTCACTTTCTAAATGCTGTCCTTTCAGAGAAAATCACTTTCCATTGAAAGTACCTTAAACTACTTTCAAGCATTCACAAAAAACTCACATGCGTTTCTCTGAAAGAGAAGCAGTCTGTTCCAACACTTCAATTCACAGTGCAAAGTGAATGGAGTGTTGCCTCACTTTCTAAATGCTGTCCTTTCAGAGAAAATCACTTTCCATTGAAAGTGCCTTAAACTACTTTCAAGCATTCACAAAAAACTCACATGCGTTTCTCTGAAAGAGAAGCAGACTGTTCCAACACTTCAATTCACTGTGCGAAGTGAATGGAGTGTTGCCTCACTTTCTAAATGCTGTCCTTTCAGAGAAAATCACTTTCCTTTGAAAGTGCCTTAAGCTACTTACAAGCATTCACCAGAAACTCACATGCGTTTCTCTGAAAGAGAAGCAGTCTGTTCCAACACTTCAATTCAATGTGCGAAGTGAATGGAGTGTTGCTTCACTTTCTAAATGCTGTCCTTTCAGAGAAAATCACTTTCCTTTGAAAGTGCCTTAAGCTACTTACAAGCATTCAACAGAAACTCACATGCATTTCTCTGAAAGAGAAGCAGTCTGTTCCAACACTTCAATTCACTGTGCGAAGTGAATGGAGTGTTGCTTCACTTTCTAAATGCTGTCCTTTCAGAGAAAATCACTTTCCTTTGAAAGTGCCTTAAGCAACTTGCAAGCATTCACAAGAAACCCTAATGCGTTTCAATGAAAGAGAAGCACTCTGTTCCAACACTTCAATTCACTGCACGAAGGAAATGGAGTGTTGCTTCACTTTCTAAATGCTGTCCTTTCTGAGAAAATCACTTTCCTTTGCAAGTGCCTTAAGCTACTTAAAAGTATTCACCAGAAACTCACATGCGTTTCTCTGAAAGAGAAGCAGTCTGTTCCAACACTTCAATTCACTGTGCGTCGTGAATGGAGTGTTGCTTCACTTTCTAAATGCTGTCCAATCAGAGAAAATCACTTTCCTTTGAAAGTGCCTTAAGCTACTTACAAGCATTCAACAGAAACTCACATGCATTTCTCTGAAAGAGAAGCAGTCTGTTCCAACACTTCAATTCACTGTGCGAATTGAATGGAGTGTTGCCTCACTTTCTAAATTCTGTCCTTTCAGAGAAAATCACTTTCCTTTGAAAGTGCCTTAAACTCCTTTCAAGCATTCACAAAAAACTCACATGCGTTTCTCTGAAAGAGAAGCAGTCTGTTCCAACAATTCAATTCACAGTGCGAAGTGAATGGAGTGTTGCTTCAGTTTCTAAATGCTGTCCTTTCAGAGAAAATCACTTTCCATTGAAAGTGCCTTAAGCAACTTGCAAGAATTCACAAGAAACTCACATGCGTTTCTCTGAAAGAGAAGCAGTCTGTTCCAACACTTCAATTCACTGTGCGAAGTGAATGGAGTGTTGCTTCACTTTCTAAATGCTGTCCTTTCAGAGAAAATCACTTTCCTTTGAAAGAGCCTTAAGCTACTTACAAGCATTCAACAGAAACTCACATGCATATCTCTGAAAGAGAAGCAGTCTGTTCCAACACTTCAATTCACTGTACAAAGGGAATGGAGTGTTGCTTCACTTTCTAAATGCTGTCCTTTCAGAGAAAATCACTTTCCTTTGAAAGTGCCTTAAGCTACTTACAAGCATTCAACAGAAACTCACATGAATTTCTCTGAAAGAGAAGCAATCTGTTCCAACACTTCAATTAACTGTGCAAAGTGAATGGAGTGTTGCTTCACTTTCTAAATGCTGTCCTTTCAGAGAAAATCACTTTCCTTTGAAAGTGCATTAAGCTACTTACAAGCATTCACCAGAAACTCACATGCGTTTTTCTGAAAGAGAAGCAGTCTGTTCCAACACTTCAATTCACTGTGCGAAGTGAATGGAGTGTTGCTTCACTTTCTAAATGCTGTCCTTTCAGAGAAAATCACTTTCCTTTGAAAGTGCCTTAAGCTACTTGCAAGCATTAGGAAGAAACTCACATGCGTTTCTCTGAAAGAGAAGCAGTCTGTTCCAACACTTCAATTCACTGTGCGAAGTGAATGGAGTGTTGCTTCACTTTCTAAATGCTGTCCTTTCAGAGAAAATCACTTTCCTTTGATAGTGCCTTAAGCTACTTGCAAGCATTAGGAAGAAACTCACATGCGTTTCTCTGAAAGAGAAGCAGCCTGTTCCAACACTTCAATTCACTGTGTGAAGTGAATAGAGTGTTGCCTCACTTTCTAAATGCTGTCCTTTCAGAGAAAATCACTTTCCTTTGAAAGTGCCTTAAACTACTTACAAGCATTTAACAGAAACTCACATGCGTTTCTCTGAAAGAGAAGCAGTCTGTTCCAACACTTCAATTCACTGTGCGACGTGAATGGAGTGTTGCTTCACTTTCTAAATGCTGTCCAATCAGAGAAAATCACTTTCCTTTGAAAGTGCCTTAAGCTACTTGCAAGCATTAGGAAGAAACTCACATGCGTTTCTGTGAAAGAGAAGCATCTGTTCCAACACTTCAATTCACTGTGCGAAGTGAATGGAGTGTTGCCTCACTTTCTAAATTCTGTCCTTTCAGAGAAAATCACTTTCCTTTGAAAGTGCCTTAAACTCCTTTCAAGCATTCACAAAAAACTCACATGCGTTTCTCTGAAAGAGAAGCAGTCTGTTCCAACACTTCAATTCACAGTGCGAAGTGAATGGAGTGTTGCTTCAGTTTCTAAATGCTGTCCTTTCAGAGAAAATCACTTTCCATTGAAAGTGCCTTAAGCAACTTGCAAGAATTCACAAGAATCTCATATGCGTTTCTCTGAAAGAGAAGCAGTCTGTTCCAACACTTCAATTCACTGTGCGAAGTGAATGGAGTGTTGCTTCACTTTCTAAATGCTGTCCTTTCAGAGAAAAACACTTTCCTTTGAAAGAGCCTTAAGCTACTTACAAGCATTCAACAGAAACTCACATGCATTTCTCTGAAAGAGAAGCAGTCTGTTCCAACACTTCAATTCACTGTACAAAGGGAATGGAGTGTTGCTTCACTTTCTAAATGCTGTCCTTTCAGAGAAAATCACTTTCCTTTGAAAGTGCCTTAAGCTACTTACAAGCATTCAACAGAAACTCACATGAATTTCTCTGAAAGAGAAGCAATCTGTTCCAACACTTCAATTAACTGTGCAAAGTGAATGGAGTGTTGCTTCACTTTCTAAATGCTGTCCTTTCAGAGAAAATCACTTTCCTTTGAAAGTGCATTAAGCTACTTACAAGCATTCACCAGAAACTCACATGCGTTTTTCTGAAAGAGAAGCAGTCTGTTCCAACACTTCAATTCACTGTGCGAAGTGAATGGAGTGTTGCTTCACTTTCTAAATGCTGTCCTTTCAGAGAAAATCACTTTCCTTTGAAAGTGCCTTAAGCTACTTGCAAGCATTAGGAAGAAACTCACATGCGTTTCTCTGAAAGAGAAGCAGTCTGTTCCAACACTTCAATTCACTGTGCGAAGTGAATGGAGTGTTGCTTCACTTTCTAAATGCTGTCCTTTCAGAGAAAATCACTTTCCTTTGATAGTGCCTTAAGCTACTTGCAAGCATTAGGAAGAAACTCACATGCGTTTCTCTGAAAGAGAAGCAGCCTGTTCCAACACTTCAATTCACTGTGTGAAGTGAATAGAGTGTTGCCTCACTTTCTAAATGCTGTCCTTTCAGAGAAAATCACTTTCCTTTGAAAGTGCCTTAAACTACTTACAAGCATTTAACAGAAACTCACATGCGTTTCTCTGAAAGAAAAGCAGTCTGTTCCAACACTTCAATTCACTGTGCGAAGTGAATGGAGTGTTGCTTCACTTTCTAAATGCTGTTCTTTCAGAGAAAATCACTTTCCTTTGAAAGTGCCTTAAGCTACTTGCAAGCATTAGGAAGAAACTCACATGCGTTTCTCTGAAAGAGAAGCAGTCCGTTCCAACACTTCAATTCACTGTACGAAGTGAATGGAGTGTTGCTTCACTTTCTAAATGCTGTCCTTTCAGAGAAAATCACTTTCCTTTGAAAGTGCCTTAAGCTACTTGCAAGCATTAGGAAGAAACTCACATGCGTTTCTCTGAAAGAGAAGCAGTCTGTTCCAACACTTCAATTCACTGTGCGAAGTGAATGGAGTGTTGCCTCACTTTCTAAATGCTGTCCTTTCAGAGAAAATCACTTTCCATTGAAAGTGCCTTAAACTACTTTCAAGCATTCACAAAAAACTCACATGCGTTTCTCTGAAAGAGAAGCAGTCTGTTCCAACACTTCAATTCACAGTGCAAAGTGAATGGAGTGTTGCCTCACTTTCTAAATGCTGTCCTTTCAGAGAAAATCACTTTCCATTGAAAGTGCCTTAAACTACTTTCAAGCATTCACAAAAAACTCACATGCGTTTCTCTGAAAGAAAAGCAGACTGTTCCAACACTTCAATTCACTGTGCGAATTGAATGGAGTGTTGCTTCACTTTCTAAATGCTGTCCTTTCAGAGAAAATCCCTTTCCTTTGAATGTGCCTTAAGCTACTTACAAGCATTCAACAGAAGCTCACATTCATTTCTCTGAAAGAGAAGCAATCTGTTCCAACATTTCAATTATCTGTGCAAAGTGAATGGAGTGTTGCTTCACTTTCTAAATGCTGTCCTTTCAGAGAAAATCACTTTCCTTTGAAAGTGCCTTAAGCAACTTGCAAGCATTCACAAGAAACCCTAATGCGTTTCTATGAAAGAGAAGCACTCTGTTCCAACACTTCAATTCACTCCACGAAGGGAATGGAGTGCTGCTTCACTTTCTAAATGCTGTCCTTTCAGAGAAAATCACATTCCTTTGAAAGTGCCTTAAGCTACTTAAAAGCATTCACCAGAAACTCACATGCGTTTCTCTGAAAGAGAAGCAGTCTGTTCCAACACTTCAATTCACTGTGCGAAGTGAATGGAGTGTTGCTTCACTTTCTAAATGCTGTCCTTTCAGAGAAAATCACTTTCCTTTGAAAGTGCATTAAGCTACTTACAAGCATTCACCAGATACTCACATGCGTTTCTCTGAAAGAGAAGCAGTCTGTTCCAACACTTCAATTCACTGTGCGAGGTGAATGGAGTGTTGCTTCACTTTCTAAATGCTGTCCTTTCAGAGAAAATCACTTTCCTTTGAAAGTGCCTTAAGCTACTTGCAAGCATTAGGAAGAAACTCACATGCGTTTCTCTGAAAGAGAAGCAGTCTGTTCCAACACTTCAATTCACTGTGTGAAGTGAATGGAGTGTTGCTTCACTTTCTAAATGCTGTCCTTTCAGAGAAAATCACTTTCCTTTGATAGTGCCTTAAGCTACTTGCAAGCATTAGGAAGAAACTCACATGCGTTTCTCTGAAAGAGAAGCAGTCTGTTCCAACACTTCAATTCACTGTGTGAAGTGAATAGAGTGTTGCCTCACTTTCTAAATGCTGTCCTTTCAGAGAAAATCACTTTCCTTTGAAAGTGCCTTAAGCTACTTACAAGCATTTAACAGAAACTCACATGCGTTTCTCTGAAAGAGAAGCAGTCTGTTCCAACACTTCAATTCACTGTGCGAAGTGAATGGAGTGTTGCTTCACTTTCTAAATGCTGTTCTTTCAGAGATAATCAGTTTCCTTTGAAAGTGCCTTAAGCTACTTGCAAGCATTAGGAAGAAACTCACCTGCGTTTCTCTGAAAGAGAAGCAGTCCGTTCCAACACTTCAATTCACTGTGCGAAGTGAATGGAGTGTTGCTTCACTTTCTAAATGCTGTCCTTTCAGAGAAAATCACTTTCCTTTGATAGTGCCTTAAGCTACTTGCAAGCATTAGGAAGAAACTCACATGCGTTTCTCTGAAAGAGAAGCAGCCTGTTCCAACACTTCAATTCACTGTGTGAAGTGAATAGAGTGTTGCCTCACTTTCTAAATGCTGTCCTTTCAGAGAAAATCACTTTCCTTTGAAAGTGCCTTAAACTACTTACAAGCATTTAACAGAAACTCACATGCGTTTCTCTGAAAGAGAAGCAGTCTGTTCCAACACTTCAATTCACTGTGCGAAGTGAATGGAGTGTTGCTTCACTTTCTAAATGCTGTTCTTTCAGAGAAAATCACTTTCCTTTGAAAGTGCCTTAAGCTACTTAAAAGCATTAGGAAGAAACTCACATGCGTTTCTCTGAAAGAGAAGCAGTCCGTTCCAACACTTCAATTCACTGTGCGAAGTGAATGGAGTGTTGCTTCACTTTCTAAATGCTGTCCTTTCAGAGAAAATCCCTTTCCTTTGAATGTGCCTTAAGCTACTTACAAGCATTCAACAGAAGCTCACATGCATTTCTCTGAAAGAGAAGCAATCTGTTCCAACATTTCAATTCTCTGTGCGTAGTGAATGGAGTGTTGCTTCACTTTCTAAATGCTGTCCTTTCAGAGAAAATCACTTTCCTTTGAAAGTGCCTTAAGCAACTTGCAAGCATTCACAAGAAACCCTAATGCGTTTCTATGAAAGAGAAGCACTCTGTTCCAACACTTCAATTCACTCCACGAAGGGAATGGAGTGCTGCTTCACTTTCTAAATGCTGTCCTTTCAGAGAAAATCACGTTCCTTTGCAAGTGCCTTAAGCTACTTAAAAGCATTCACCAGAAACACACATGCGTTTCTCTGAAAGAGAAGCAGTCTGTTCCAACACTTCAATTCACTGTGCGAAGTGAATGGAGTGTTGCTTCACTTTCTAAATGCTGTCCTTTCAGAGAAAATCACTTTCCTTTGAAAGTGCATTAAGCTACTTACAAGCATTCACCAGATACTCACATGCGTTTCTCTGAAAGAGAAGCAGTCTGTTCCAACACTTCAATTCACTGTGTGAAGTGAATGGAGTGTTGCTTCACTTTCTAAATGCTGTCCTTTCAGAGAAAATCACTTTCCTTTGATAGTGCCTTAAGCTACTTGCAAGCATTAGGAAGAAACTCACATGCGTTTCTCTGAAAGAGAAGCAGTCTGTTCCAACACTTCAATTCACTGTGTGAAGTGAATAGAGTGTTGCCTCACTTTCTAAATGCTGTCCTTTCAGAGAAAATCACTTTCCTTTGAAAGTGCCTTAAGCTACTTACAAGCATTTAACAGAAACTCACATGCGTTTCTCTGAAAGAGAAGCAGTCTGTTCCAACACTTCAATTCACTGTGCGAAGTGAATGGAGTGTTGCTTCACTTTCTAAATGCTGTTCTTTCAGAGAAAATCAGTTTCCTTTGAAAGTGCCTTAAGCTACTTGCAAGCATTAGGAAGAAACTCACCTGCGTTTCTCTGAAAGAGAAGCAGTCCGTTCCAACACTTCAATTCACTGTGCGAAGTGAATGGAGTGTTGCTTCACTTTCTAAATGCTGTCCTTTCAGAGAAAATCACTTTTCTTTGAAAGTGCCTTAAGCTACTTGCAAGCATTAGGAAGAAACTCACATGCGTTTCTCTGAAAGAGAAGCAGTCTGTTCCAACACTTCAATTCACTGTGCGAAGTGAATGGAGTGTTGCCTCACTTTCTAAATGCTGTCCTTTCAGAGAAAATCACTTTCCATTGAAAGTGCCTTAAACTACTTTCATGCATTCACAAAAAACTCACATGCGTTTCTCTGAAAGAGAAGCAGACTGTTCCAACACTTCAATTCACTGTGCGAAGTGAATGGAGTGTTGCTTCACTTTCTAAATGCTGTCCTTTCAGAGAAAATCCCTTTCCTCTGAATGTGCCTTAAGCTACTTACAAGCATTCAACAGAAAGTCACATGCATTTCTCTGAAAGAGAAGCAATCTGTTCTAACACTTCAATTCTCTGTGCGAAGTGAATGGAGTGTTGCTTCACTTTCTAAATGCTGTCCTTTCAGAGAAAATCACTTTCCTTTGAAAGTGCCTTAAGCAACTTGCAAGCATTCACAAGAAACCCTAATGCGTTTCAATGAAAGAGAAGCACTCTGTTCCAACACTTCAATTCACTGCACGAAGGAAATGGAGTGTTGCTTTACTTTCTAAATGCTGTCCTTTCAGAGAAAATCACTTTCCTTTGCAAGTACCTTAAGCTACTTAAAATTATTCACCAGACACTCACATGCGTTTCTCTGAAAGAGAAGCAGTCTGTTCCAACACTTCAATTCACTGTGCGACGTGAATGGAGTGTTGCTTCACTTTCTAAATGCTGTCCAATCAGAGAAAATCACTTTCCTTTGACAGTGCCTTAAGCTACTTGCAAGCATTAGGAAGAAACTCACATGCGTTTCTCTGAAAGAGAAGCAGTCTGTTCCAACACTTCAATTCACTGTGCGAAGTGAATGGAGTGTTTCTTCACTTTCTAAATTCTGTCCTTTCAGAGAAAATCACTTTCCTTTGAAAGTGCCTTAAACTACTTTCAAGCATTCACAAAAAACTCACATGCATTTCTCTGAAAGAGAAGCAGTCTGTTCCAACACTTCAATTCACAGTGCGAAGTGAATGGAGTGTTGCTTCAGTTTTTGAATGCTGTCCTTTCAGAGAAAATCACTTTCCTTTGAAAGTGCCTTAAGCTACTTACAAGCATTCAACAGAAACTCACATGCACTTCTCTGAAAGAGAAGCAGTCTGTTCTAACACTTCAATTCACTGTACAAAGTGAATGGAGTGTTGCTTCACTTTCTAAATGCTGTCCTTTCAGAGAAAATCACTTTCCTTTGAAAGTGCCTTAAGCAACTTGCAAGCATTCACAAGAAACACTAATGCGTTTCTATGAAAGAGAAGCACTCTGTTCCAACACTTCAATTCACTGCACTAAGGGAATGGAGTGTTGTTTCACTTTCTAAATGCTGTCCTTTCAGAGAAAATCACTTTCCTTTGAAAGTGCCTTAAGCTACTTACAAGCATTAGGAAGAAACTCACATGCGTTTCTCTGAAAGAGAAGCAGTCTGTTCCAACACTTCAATTCACTGTGCGAAGTGAATGGAGTGTTGCTTCACTTTCTAAATGCTGTCCTTTCAGAGAAAATCACTTTCCTTTGAAAGTGCCTTAAGCAACTTGCAAGCATTCACAAGAAACACTAATGCGTTTATATGAAAGAGAAGCACTCTGTTCCAACACTTTAATTCACTGCACGAAGGGAATGGAGTGTTGCTTCACTTTGTAAATGCTGTCCTTTAAGAGAAAATCACTTTCCTTTGAAAGTGCCTTAAGCTACTTACAAGCATTCAACAGAAACTCACATGCATTTCTCTGAAAGAGAAGCAATCTGTTCCAACACTTCAATTCTCTGTGCGAAGTGAATGGAGTGTTGCTTCACTTTCTAAATGCTGTCCTTTCAGAGAAAATCACTTTCCTTTGAAAGTGCCTTAAGCAACTTGCAAGCATTCACAAGAAACCCTAATGCGTTTCAATGAAAGAGAAGCACTCTGTTCCAACACTTCAATTCACTGCACGAAGGGAATGGAGTGTTGCTTCACTTTCTAAATGCTGTCCTTTCAGAGAAAATCACTTTCCTTTGCAAGTGCCTTAAGCTACTTAAAAGTATTCACCAGAAACTCACATGCGTTTCTCTGAAAGAGAAGCAGTCTGTTCCAACACTTCAATTCACTGTGCGACGTGAATGGAGTGTTGCTTCACTTTCTAAATGCTGTCCAATCAGAGAAAATCACTTTCCTTTGAAAGTGCCTTAAGCTACTTGCAAGCATTAGGAAGAAACTCACATGCGTTTCTGTGAAAGAGAAGCATCTGTTCCAACACTTCAATTCACTGTGCGAAGTGAATGGAGTGTTGCTTCACTTTCTAAATTCTGTCCTTTCAGAGAAAATCACTTTCCTTTGAAAGTGCCTTAAACTCCTTTCAAGCATTCACAAAAACTCACATGCGTTTCTCTGAAAGAGAAGCAGTCTGTTCCAACACTTCAATTCAATATGCGAAGTGAATGGAGTGTTGCTTCACTTTCTAAATGCTGTCCTTTCAGAGAAAATCACTTTCCATTGAAAGTGCCTTAAGCAACTTGCAAGAATTCACAAGAAACTCACATGCGTTTCTCTGAAAGAGAAGCAGTCTGTTCCAACACTTCAATTCACTGTGCGAAGTGAATGGAGTGTTGCTTCACTTTCTAAATGCTGTCCTTTCAGAGAAAATCACTTTCCTTTGAAAGAGCCTTAAGCTACTTACAAGCATTCAACAGAAACTCACATGCATTTCTCTGAAAGAGAAGCAGTCTGTTCCAACACTTCAATTCACTGTACAAAGTGAATGGAGTGTTGCTTCACTTTCTAAATGCTGTCCTTTCAGAGAAAATCACTTTCCTTTGAAAGTGCCTTAAGCTACTTACAAGCATTCAACAGAAACTCACATGAATTTCTCTGAAAGAGAAGCAATCTGTTCCAACACTTCAATTAACTGTGCAAAGTGAATGGAGTGTTGCTTCACTTTCTAAATGCTGTCCTTTCAGAGAAAATCACTTTCCTTTGAAAGTGCCTTAAGCTACTTGCAAGCATTAGGAAGAAACTCACATGCGTTTCTCTGAAAGAGAAGCAGTCTGTTCCAACACTTCAATTCACTGTGCGAAGTGAATGGAGTGTTGCTTCACTTTCTAAATGCTGTCCTTTCAGAGAAAATCACTTTCCTTTGATAGTGCCTTAAGCTACTTGCAAGCATTAGGAAGAAACTCACATGCGTTTCTCTGAAAGAGAAGCAGCCTGTTCCAACACTTCAATTCACTGTGTGAAGTGAATAGAGTGTTGCCTCACTTTCTAAATGCTGTCCTTTCAGAGAAAATCACTTTCCTTTGAAAGTGCCTTAAACTACTTACAAGCATTTAACAGAAACTCACATGCGTTTCTCTGAAAGAGAAGCAATCTGTTCCAACACTTCAATTCACTGTGCGATGTGAATGGAGTGTTGCTTCACTTTCTAAATGCTGTTCTTTCAGAGAAAATCACTTTCCTTTGAAAGTTCCTTAAGCTACTTGCAAGCATTAGTAAGAAACTCACATGCGTTTCTCTGAAAGAGAAGCAGTCCGTTCCAACACTTCAATTCACTGTGCGAAGTGAATGGAGTGTTGCTTCACTTTCTAAATGCTGTCCTTTCAGAGAAAATCACTTTCCTTTGAAAGTGCCTTAAGCTACTTGCAAGCATTAGGAAGAAACTCACATGCGTTTCTCTGAAAGAGAAGCAGTCTGTTCCAACACTTCAATTCACTGTGCGAAGTGAATGGAGTGTTGCCTCACTTTCTAAATGCTGTCCTTTCAGAGAAAATCACTTTCCATTGAAAGTACCTTAAACTACTTTCAAGCATTCACAAAAAACTCACATGCGTTTCTCTGAAAGAGAAGCAGTCTGTTCCAACACTTCAATTCACAGTGCAAAGTGAATGGAGTGTTGCCTCACTTTCTAAATGCTGTCCTTTCAGAGAAAATCACTCTCCATTGAAAGTGCCTTTAACTACTTTCAAGCATTCACAAAAAACTCACATGCGTTTCTCTGAAAGAGAAGCAGACTGTTCCAACACTTCAATTCACTGTGCGAAGTGAATAGAGTGTTGCTTCACTTTCTAAATGCTGTCCTTTCAGAGAAAATCCCTTTCCTTTGAATGTGCCTTAAGCTACTTACAAGCATTCAACAGAAGCTCACATGCATTTCTCTGAAAGAGAAGCAATCTGTTCCAACATTTCAATTCTCTGTGCGAAGTGAATGGAGTGTTGCTTCACTTTCTAAATGCTGTCCTTTCAGAGAAAATCACTTTTCTTTGAAAGTGCCTTAAGCAACTTGCAAGCATTCACAAGAAACCCTAATGCGTTTCTATGAAAGAGAAGCACTCTGTTCCAACACTTCAATTCACTCCACGAAGGGAATGGAGTGCTGCTTCACTTTCTAAATGCTGTCCTTTCAGAGAAAATCACGTTCCTTTGCAAGTGCCTTAAGCTACTTAAAAGCATTCACCAGAAACACACATGCGTTTCTCTGAAAGAGAAGCAGTCTGTTCCAACACTTCAATTCACTGTGCGAAGTGAATGGAGTGTTGCTTCACTTTCTAAATGCTGTCCTTTCAGAGAAAATCACTTTCCTTTGAAAGTGCCTTAAGCTACTTACAAGCATTCACCAGATACTCACATGCGTTTCTCTGAAAGAGAAGCAGTCTTCTCTTCCAACAATCTGTTCCAACACTTCACTGTGCGACGTGAATGGAGTGTTGCTTCACTTTCTAAATGCTGTCCAATCAGAGAAAATCACTTTCCTTTGAAAGTGCCTTAAGCTACTTACAAGCATTCAACAGAAACTCACATGCACTTCTCTGAAAGAGAAGCAGTCTGTTCTAACACTTCAATTCACTGTACAAAGTGAATGGAGTGTTGCTTCACTTTCTAAATGCTGTCCTTTCAGAGAAAATCACTTTCCTTTGAAAGTGCCTTAAGCAACTTGCAAGCATTCACAAGAAACACTAATGCGTTTCTATGAAAGAGAAGCACTCTGTTCCAACACTTCAATTCACTGCACGAAGGGAATGGAGTGTTGTTTCACTTTCTAAATGCTGTCCTTTCAGAGAAAATCACTTTCCTTTGAAAGTGCCTTAAGCTACTTACAAGCATTAGGAAGAAACTCACATGCGTTTCTCTGAAAGAGAAGCAGTCTGTTCCAACACTTCAATTCACTGTGCGAAGTGAATGGAGTGTTGCATCACTTTCTAAATTCTGTCCTTTCAGAGAAAATCACTTTCCTTTGAAAGTGCCTTAAACTACTTTCAAGCATTCACAAAAAACTCACATGCGTTTCTCTTAAAGAGAAGCAGTCTGTTCCAACACTTCAATTCACTGTGCGAAGTGAATGGAGTGTTGCTTCACTTTCTAAATGCTGTCCTTTCAGAGAAAATCACTTTCCTTTGAACGTGCCTTAAGCAACTTGAAAGCATTCACGAGAAACACTAATGCGTTTATATGAAAGAGAAGCACTCTGTTCCAACACTTTAATTCACTGCACGAAGGGAATGGAGTGTTGCTTCACTTTGTAAATGCTGTCCTTTAAGAGAAAATCACTTTCCTTTGAAAGTGCCTTAAGCTACTTACAAGCATTCAACAGAAACTCACATGCATTTCTCTGAAAGAGAAGCAATCTGTTCCAACACTTCAATTCTCTGTGCGAAGTGCATGGAGTGTTGCTTCACTTTCTAAATGCTGTCCTTTCAGAGAAAATCACTTTCCTTTGAAAGTGCCTTAAGCAACTTGCAAGCATTCACAAGAAACCCTAATGCGTTTCAATGAAAGAGAAGCACTCTGTTCCAACACTTCAATTCACTGCACGAAGGGAATGGAGTGTTGCTTCACTATCTAAATGCTGTCCTTTCAGAGAAAATCACTTTCCTTTGCAAGTGCCTTAAGCTACTTAAAAGTATTCACCAGAAACTCACATGCGTTTCTCTGAAAGAGAAGCAGTCTGTTCCAACACTTCAATTCACTGTGCGACGTGAATGGAGTGTTGCTTCACTTTCTAAATGCTGTCCAATCAGAGAAAATCACTTTCCTTTGAAAGTGCCTTAAGCTACTTGCAAGCATTAGGAAGAAACTCACATGCGTTTCTGTGAAAGAGAAGCATCTGTTCCAACACTTCAATTCACTGTGCGAAGTGAATGGAGTGTTGCTTCACTTTCTAAATTCTGTCCTTTCAGAGAAAATCACTTTCCTTTGAAAGTGCCTTAAACTCCTTTCAAGCATTCACAAAAAACTCACATGCGTTTCTCTGAAAGAGAAGCAGTCTGTTCCAACACTTCAATTCACAGTGCGAAGTGAATGGAGTGTTGCTTCAGTTTCTAAATGCTGTCCTTTCAGAGAAAATCACTTTCCATTGAAAGTGCCTTAAGCAACATGCAAGAATTCACAAGAAACTCACATGCGTTTCTCTGAAAGAGAAGCAGTCTGTTCCAACACTTCAATTCACTGTGCGAAGTGAATGGAGTGTTGCTTCACTTTCTAAATTCTGTCCTTTCAGAGAAAATCACTTTCCTTTGAAAGTGCCTTAAGCTACTTGCAAGCATTAGGAAGAAACTCACATGCGTTTCTCTGAAAGAGAAGCAGTCTGTTCCAACACTTCAATTCACTGTGCGAAGTGAATGGAGTGTTGCTTCACTTTCTAAATGCTGTCCTTTCAGAGAAAATCACTTTCCTTTGATAGTGCCTTAAGCTACTTGCAAGCATTAGGAAGAAACTCACATGCGTTTCTCTGAAAGAGAAGCAGCCTGTTCCAACACTTCAATTCACTGTGTGAAGTGAATAGAGTGTTGCCTCACTTTCTAAATGCTGTCCTTTCAGAGAAAATCACTTTCCTTTGAAAGTGCCTTAAACTACTTACAAGCATTTAACAGAAACTCACATGCGTTTCTCTGAAAGAGAAGCAATCTGTTCCAACACTTCAATTCACTGTGCGATGTGAATGGAGTGTTGCTTCACTTTCTAAATGCTGTTCTTTCAGAGAAAATCACTTTCCTTTGAAAGTTCCTTAAGCTACTTGCAAGCATTAGGAAGAAACTCACATGCGTTTCTCTGAAAGAGAAGCAGTCCGTTCCAACACTTCAATTCACTGTGCGAAGTGAATGGAGTGTTGCTTCACTTTCTAAATGCTGTCCTTTCAGAGAAAATCACTTTCGTTTGAAAGTGCCTTAAGCTACTTGCAAGCATTAGGAAGAAACTCACATGCGTTTCTCTGAAAGAGAAGCAGTCTGTTCCAACACTTCAATTCACTGTGCGAAGTGAATGGAGTGTTGCCTCACTTTCTAAATGCTGTCCTTTCAGAGAAAATCACTTTCCATTGAAAGTACCTTAAACTACTTTCAAGCATTCACAAAAAACTCACATGCGTTTCTCTGAAAGAGAAGCAGTCTGTTCCAACACTTCAATTCACAGTGCAAAGTGAATGGAGTGTTGCCTCACTTTCTAAATGCTGTCCTTTCAGAGAAAATCACTTTCCTTTGAAAGTGCCTTAAACTACTTTCAAGCATTCACAAAAAACTCACATGCGTTTCTCTGAAAGAGAAGCAGACTGTTCCAACACTTCAATTCACTGTGCGAAGTGAATGGAGTGTTGCTTCACTTTCTAAATGCTGTCCTTTCAGAGAAAATCCCTTTCCTTTGAATGTGCCTTAAGCTACTTACAAGCATTCAACAGAAGCTCACATGCATTTCTCTGAAAGAGAAGCAATCTGTTCCAACATTTCAATTCTCTGTGCGAAGTGAATGGAGTGTTGCTTCACTTTCTAAATGCTGTCCTTTCAGAGAAAATCACTTTTCTTTGAAAGTGCCTTAAGCAACTTGCAAGCATTCACAAGAAACCCTAATGCGTTTCTATGAAAGAGAAGCACTCTGTTCCAACACTTCAATTCACTCCACGAAGGGAATGGAGTGCTGCTTCACTTTCTAAATGCTGTCCTTTCAGAGAAAATCACGTTCCTTTGCAAGTGCCTTAAGCTACTTAAAAGCATTCACCAGAAACACACATGCGTTTCTCTGAAAGAGAAGCAGTCTGTTCCAACACTTCAATTCACTGTGCGAAGTGAATGGAGTGTTGCTTCACTTTCTAAATGCTGTCCTTTCAGAGAAAATCACTTTCCTTTGAAAGTGCCTTAAGCTACTTACAAGCATTCACCAGATACTCACATGCGTTTCTCTGAAAGAGAAGCAGTCTTCTCTTCCAACAATCTGTTCCAACACTTCACTGTGCGACGTGAATGGAGTGTTGCTTCACTTTCTAAATGCTGTCCAATCAGAGAAAATCACTTTCCTTTGAAAGTGCCTTAAGCTACTTGCAAGCATTAGGAAGAAACTCACATGCGTTTCTCTGAAAGAGAAGCAGTCTGTTCCAACACTTCAATTCACTGTGCGAAGTGAATGGAGTGTTGCTTCACTTTCTAAATTCTGTCCTTTCAGAGAAAATCACTTTCCTTTGAAAGTGCCTTAAACTACTTTCAAGCATTCACAAAAAACTCACATGCGTTTCTCTGAAAGAGAAGCAGTCTGTTCCAACACTTCAATTCACAGTGCGAAGTGAATGGAGTGTTGCTTCAGTTTTTGAATGCTGTCCTTTCAGAGAAAATCACTTTCCTTTGAAAGTGCCTTAAGCTACTTACAAGCATTCAACAGAAACTCACATGCACTTCTCTGAAAGAGAAGCAGTCTGTTCTAACACTTCAATTCACTGTACAAAGTGAATGGAGTGTTGCTTCACTTTCTAAATGCTGTCCTTTCAGAGAAAATCACTTTCCTTTGAAAGTGCCTTAAGCAACTTGCAAGCATTCACAAGAAACACTAATGCGTTTCTATGAAAGAGAAGCACTCTGTTCCAACACTTCAATTCACTGCACGAAGGGAATGGAGTGTTGTTTCACTTTCTAAATGCTGTCCTTTCAGAGAAAATCACTTTCCTTTGAAAGTGCCTTAAGCTACTTACAAGCATTAGGAAGAAACTCACATGCGTTTCTCTGAAAGAGAAGCAGTCTGTTCCAACACTTCAATTCACTGTGCGAAGTGAATGGAGTGTTGCATCACTTTCTAAATTCTGTCCTTTCAGAGAAAATCACTTTCCTTTGAAAGTGCCTTAAACTACTTTCAAGCATTCACAAAAAACTCACATGCGTTTCTCTTAAAGAGAAGCAGTCTGTTCCAACACTTCAATTCACTGTGCGAAGTGAATGGAGTGTTGCTTCACTTTCTAAATGCTGTCCTTTCAGAGAAAATCACTTTCCTTTGAACGTGCCTTAAGCAACTTGAAAGCATTCACGAGAAACACTAATGCGTTTATATGAAAGAGAAGCACTCTGTTCCAACACTTTAATTCACTGCACGAAGGGAATGGAGTGTTGCTTCACTTTGTAAATGCTGTCCTTTAAGAGAAAATCACTTTCCTTTGAAAGTGCCTTAAGCTACTTACAAGCATTCAACAGAAACTCACATGCATTTCTCTGAAAGAGAAGCAATCTGTTCCAACATTTCAATTCTCTGTGCGAAGTGCATGGAGTGTTGCTTCACTTTCTAAATGCTGTCCTTTCAGAGAAAATCACTTTCCTTTGAAAGTGCCTTAAGCAACTTGCAAGCATTCACAAGAAACCCTAATGCGTTTCAATGAAAGAGAAGCACTCTGTTCCAACACTTCAATTCACTGCACGAAGGGAATGGAGTGTTGCTTCACTTTCTAAATGCTGTCCTTTCAGAGAAAATCACTTTCCTTTGCAAGTGCCTTAAGCTACTTAAAAGTATTCACCAGAAACTCACATGCGTTTCTCTGAAAGAGAAGCAGTCTGTTCCAACACTTCAATTCACTGTGCGACGTGAATGGAGTGTTGCTTCACTTTCTAAATGCTGTCCAATCAGAGAAAATCACTTTCCTTTGAAAGTGCCTTAAGCTACTTGCAAGCATTAGGAAGAAACTCACATGCGTTTCTGTGAAAGAGAAGCATCTGTTCCAACACTTCAATTCACTGTGCGAAGTGAATGGAGTGTTGCTTCACTTTCTAAATTCTGTCCTTTCAGAGAAAATCACTTTCCTTTGAAAGTGCCTTAAACTCCTTTCAAGCATTCACAAAAAACTCACATGCGTTTCTCTGAAAGAGAAGCAGTCTGTTCCAACACTTCAATTCACAGTGCGAAGTGAATGGAGTGTTGCTTCAGTTTCTAAATGCTGTCCTTTCAGAGAAAATCACTTTCCATTGAAAGTGCCTTAAGCAACATGCAAGAATTCACAAGAAACTCACATGCGTTTCTCTGAAAGAGAAGCAGTCTGTTCCAACACTTCAATTCACTGTGCGAAGTGAATGGAGTGTTGCTTCACTTTCTAAATGCTGTCCTTTCAGAGAAAATCACTTTCCTTTGAAAGAGCCTTAAGCTACTTACAAGCATTCAACAGAAACTCACATGCATTTCTCTGAAAGAGAAGCAGTCTGTTCCAACACTTCAATTCACTGTACAAAGTGAATGGAGTGTTGCTTCACTTTCTAAATGCTGTCCTTTCAGAGAAAATCACTTTCCTTTGAAAGTGCCTTAAGCTACTTACCAGCATTCAACAGAAACTCACATGAATTTCTCTGAAAGAGAAGCAATCTGTTCCAACACTTCAATTAACTGTGCAAAGTGAATGGAGTGTTGCTTCACTTTCTAAAAGCTGTCCTTTCAGAGAAAATCACTTTCCTTTGAAAGTGCATTAAGCTACTTACAAGCATTCACCAGAAACTCACATGCGTTTTTCTGAAAGAGAAGCAGTCTGTTCCAGCACTTCAATTCACTGTGCGAAGTGAATGGAGTGTTGCTTCACTTTCTAAATGCTGTCCTTTCAGAGAAAATCACTTTCCTTTGAAAGTGCCTTAAGCTACTTGCAAGCATTAGGAAGAAACTCACATGCGTTTCTCTGAAAGAGAAGCAGTCTGTTCCAACACTTCAATTCACTGTGCGAAGTGAATGGAGTGTTGCTTCACTTTCTAAATGCTGTCCTTTCAGAGAAAATCACTTTCCTTTGATAGTGCCTTAAGCTACTTGCAAGCATTAGGAAGAAACTAACATGTGTTTCTCTGAAAGAGAAGCAGCCTATTCCAACACTTCAATTCAATGTGTGAAGTGAATCGAGTGTTGCCTCACTTTCTAAATGCTGTCCTTTCAGAGAAAATCACTTTCCTTTGAAAGTGCCTTAAACTACTTACAAGCATTTAACAGAAACTCACATGCGTTTCTCTGAAAGAGAAGCAGTCTGTTCCAACACTTCAATTCACTGTGCGATGTGAATGGAGTGTTGCTTCACTTTCTAAATGCTGTTCTTTCAGAGAAAATCACTTTCCTTTGAAAGTGCCTTAAGCTACTTGCAAGCATTAGGAAGAAACTCACATGCGTTTCTCTGAAAGAGAAGCAGTCCGTTCCAACACTTCAATTCACTGTGCGAAGTGAATGGAGTGTTGCTTCACTTTCTAAATGCTGTCCTTTCAGAGAAAATCACTTTCCTTTGAAAGTGCCTTAAGCTACTTGCAAGCATTAGGAAGAAACTCACATGCGTTTCTCTGAAAGAGAAGCAGTCTGTTCCAACACTTCAATTCACTGTGCGAAGTGAATGGAGTGTTGCCTCACTTTCTAAATGCTGTCCTTTAAGAGAAAATCACTTTCCATTGAAAGTGCCTTAAACTACTTTCAAGCATTCACAAAAAACTCACATGCGTTTCTCTGAAAGAGAAGCAGTCTGTTCCAACACTTCAATTCACAGTGCAAAGTGAATGGAGTGTTGCCTCACTTTCTAAATGCTGTCCTTTCAGAGAAAATCACTTTCCTTTGAATGTGCCTTAAGCTACTTACAAGCATTCAACAGAAGCTCACATGCATTTCTCTGAAAGAGAAGCAATCTGTTCCAACATTTCAATTCTCTGTGCGAAGTGAATGGAGTGTTGCTTCACTTTCTAAATGCTGTCCTTTCAGAGAAAATCACTTTCCTTTGAAAGTGCCTTAAGCAACTTGCAAGCATTCACAAGAAACCCTAATGCGTTTCTATGAAAGAGAAGCACTCTGTTCCAACACTTCAATTCACTCCACGAAGGGAATTGAGTGCTGCTTCACTTTCTAAATGCTGTCCTTTCAGAGAAAATCACGTTCCTTTGAAAGTGCCTTAAGCTACTTAAAAGCATTCACCAGAAACTCACATGCGTTTCTCTGAAAGAGAAGCAGTCTGTTCCAACACTTCAATTCACTGTGCGAAGTGAATGGAGTGTTGCTTCACTTTCTAAATGCTGTCCTTTCAGAGAAAATCACTTTCCTTTGAAAGTGCATTGAGCTACTTACAAGCATTCACCAGAAACTCACATGCGTTTCTCTGAAAGAGAAGCAGTCTGTTCCAACACTTCAATTCACTGTGCGAAGTGAATGGAGTGTTGCTTCACTTTCTAAATGCTGTCCTTTCAGAGAAAATCACTTTCCTTTGAAAGTGCCTTAAGCTACTTGCAAGCATTAGGAAGAAACTCACATGCGTTTCTCTGAAAGAGAAGCAGTCTGTTCCAACACTTCAATTCACTGTGCGAAGTGAATGGAGTGTTGCTTCACTTTCTAAATGCTGTCCTTTCAGAGAAAATCACTCTCTTTGAAAGTGCCTTAAGCTACTTGCAAGCATTAGGAAGAAACTCACATGCGTTTCTCTGAAAGAGAAGCAGTCTGTTCCAACACTTCAACTCACTGTGCGAATTGAATGGAGTGTTGCTTCACTTTCTAAATGCTGTCCTTTCAGAGAAAATCACTTTCCTTTGAAAGTGCCTTAAGCTACTTACAAGCATTCACCAGAAACTCACATGCGTTTCTCTGAAAGAGAAGCAGTCTGTTCCAACACTTCAATTCACTGTGCGAAGTGAGTGGAGTGTTGCATCACTTTCTAAATTCTGTCCTTTCATAGAAAATCACTTTCCTTTGAAAGGGCCTTAAACTACTTTCAAGCATTCACAAAAAACTCACATGCGTTTCTCTGAAAGAGAAGCAGTCTGTTCCAACACTTCAATTCACTGTGCGAAGTGAATGGAGTGTTGCTTCACTTTCTAAATGCTGTCCTTTCAGAGAAAATCACTTTCCTTTGAAAGTGCCTTAAGCTACTTGCAAGCATTAGGAAGAAACTCACATGCGTTTCTCTGAAAGAGAAGCAGACTGTTCCAACACTTCAATTCACTGTGTGAAGTGAATGGAGTGTTGCTTCACTTTCTAAATGCTGTCCTTTCAGAGAAAATCACTTTCCTTTGAAAGTGCCTTAAGCTACTTGCAAGCATTAGGAAGAAACTCTCATACGTTTCTCTGAAAGAGAAGCAGTCTGTTCCAACACTTCAATTCACTGTGTGAAGTGAATGGAGTGTTGCCTCACTTTCTAAATGCTGTCCTTTCAGAGAAAATCACTTTCCTTTGAAAGTGCCTTAAGCTACTTACAAGCATTCACCAGAAACTCACATGCGTTTCTCTGAAAGAGAAGCAGTCTGTTCCAACACTTCAATTCAATGTGCGAAGTGAATGGAGTGTTGCTTCACTTTCTAAATGCTGTCCTTTCAGAGAAAATCACTTTCCTTTGAAAGTGCCTTAAGCTACTAACAAGCATTCAACAGAAACTCACATGCATTTCTTTGAAAGAGAAGCAGTCTGTTCCAACACTTCAATTCACTGTGCGAAGTGAATGGAGTGTTGCTTCACTTTCTAAATGCTGTCCTTTCAGAGAAAATCACTTTCCTTTGAAAGTGCCTTAAGCAACTTGCAATCATTCACAAGAAACACTAATGCGTTTATATGAAAGAGAAGCACTCTGTTCCAACACTTTAATTCACTGCACGAAGGGAATGGAGTGTGGCTTCACTTTCTAAATGCTGTCCTTTAAGAGAAAATCACTTTCCTTTGAAAGTGCCTTAAGCTACTTACAAGCATTCACCAGAAACTCACATGCGTTTCTCTGAAAGAGAAGCAGACGGTTCCAACACTTCAATTCACTGTGCGAAGTGAATGGAGTGTTGCTTCACTTTCTAAATGTTGTCCTTTCAGAGAAAATCACTTTCCTTTGAAAGTGCCTTAAGCAACTTGCAAGAATTCACAAGAAACTCACATGCGTATCTCTGAAAGAGATGCAGTCTGTTCCAACACTTCAATTCACTGTGTGAAGTGAATGGAGTGTTGCTTCACTTTCTAAATGGTGTCCTTTCAGAGAAAATCACTTTCCTTTGAATGTGCCTTAAGCTACTTACAAGCATTCACCAGAAACTCACATGCGTTTCTCTGAAAGAGAAGCAGTCTGTTTCAATACTTCAATTCACTCTGCGAAGTGAATGGAGTGTTGCTTCACTTTCTAAATGCTGTCCTTTCAGAGAAAATCACTTTCTTTTGAAAGTGCCTTAAGCTATTTACAAGCATTCAACAGAAACTCACATGCATTTCTCTGAAAGAGAAGCAGTCTGTTCCAACACTTCAATTCACTGTGCGAAGTGAATGGAGTGTTGCTTCACTTTCTAAATGCTGTCCTTTCAGAGAAAATCACTTTCCTTTTAAAGTGCCTTAAGCTACTTGCAAGCATTAGGAAGAAACTCACATGTGTTTCTCTGAAAGAGAAGCAGTCTGTTCCAACACTTCAATTCACTGTGTGAAGTGAATAGAGTGTTTCCTCACTTTCTAAATGCTGTCCTTTCAGAGAAAATCACTTTCCTTTGAAAGTGCCTTAAGCTACTTACAAGCATTCACTAGAAACTCACATGCGTTTCTCTGAAAGAGAAGCAATCTGTTCCAACACTTCAATTCACGGTGCGAAGTGAATGGAGTGTTGCTTCACTTTCTAAATGCTGTTCTTTCAGAGAAAATCAGTTTCCTTTGAAAGTGCCTTAAGCTACTTGCAAGCATTAGGAAGAAACTCACATGCGTTTCTCTGAAAGAGAAGCAGTCCGTTCCAACACTTCAATTCACTGTGCGAAGTGAATGGAGTGTTGCTTCACTTTCTAAATGCTGTCCTTTCAGAGAAAATCACTTTCCTTTGAAAGTGCCTTAAGCTACTTGCAAGCATTAGGAAGAAACTCACATGCGTTTCTCTGAAAGAGAAGCAGTCTGTTCCAACACTTCAATTCACTCCACGAAGGGAATGGAGTGTTGCCTCACTTTCTAAATGCTGTCCATTCAGAGAAAATCACTTTCCATTGAAAGTGCCTTAAGCTACTTACAAGCATTCACCAGAAACTCACATGCGTTTCTCTGAAAGAGAAGCAGTCTGTTCCAACACTTCAATTCACTGTGCGAAGTGAATGGAGTGTTCCTTCACTTTCTAAATGCTGGCCTTTCAGAGAAAATCACTTTCCTTTGCAAGTGCCTTAAGCTACTTAAAATTATTCACCAGAAACTCACATGCGTTTCTCTGAAAGAGAAGCAGTCGGTTCCAACACTTCAATTCACTGTGCGAAGTGAATGGAGTGTTGCTTCACTTTCGAAATGCTGTCCTTTCAGAGAAAATCACTTTCCTTTGAAAGTGCCTTAAGCTACTTGCAAGCATTAGGAAGAAACTCACATGCGTTTCTCTGAAAGAGAAGCAGTCTGTTCCAACACTTCAACTCACTGTGCGAATTGAATGGAGTGTTGCTTCACTTTCTAAATGCTGTCCTTTCAGAGAAAATCACTTTCCTTTGAAAGTGCCTTAAGCTACTTACAAGCATTCACCAGAAACTCACATGCGTTTCTCTGAAAGAGAAGCAGTCTGTTCCAACACTTCAATTCACTGTGCGAAGTGAGTGGAGTGTTGCATCACTTTCTAAATTCTGTCCTTTCATAGAAAATCACTTTCCTTTGAAAGGGCCTTAAACTACTTTCAAGCATTCACAAAAAACTCACATGCGTTTCTCTGAAAGAGAAGCAGTCTGTTCCAACACTTCAATTCACTGTGCGAAGTGAATGGAGTGTTGCTTCACTTTCTAAATGCTGTCCTTTCAGAGAAAATCACTTTCCTTTGAAAGTGCCTTAAGCTACTTGCAAGCATTAGGAAGAAACTCACATGCGTTTCTCTGAAAGAGAAGCAGACTGTTCCAACACTTCAATTCACTGTGTGGAGTGAATGGAGTGTTGCTTCACTTTCTAAATGCTGTCCTTTCAGAGAAAATCACTTTCCTTTGAAAGTGCCTTAAGCTACTTGCAAGCATTAGGAAGAAACTCTCATACGTTTCTCTGAAAGAGAAGCAGTCTTTTCCAACACTTCAATTCACTGTGTGAAGTGAATGGAGTGTTGCCTCACTTTCTAAATGCTGTCCTTTCAGAGAAAATCACTTTCCTTTGAAAGTGCCTTAAGCTACTTACAAGCATTCACCAGAAACTCACATGCGTTTCTCTGAAAGAGAAGCAGTCTGTTCCAACACTTCAATTCAATGTGCGAAGTGAATGGAGTGTTGCTTCACTTTCTAAATGCTGTCCTTTCAGAGAAAATCACTTTCCTTTGAAAGTGCCTTAAGCTACTAACAAGCATTCAACAGAAACTCACATGCATTTCTTTGAAAGAGAAGCAGTCTGTTCCAACACTTCAATTCACTGTGCGAAGTGAATGGAGTGTTGCTTCACTTTCTAAATGCTGTCCTTTCAGAGAAAATCACTTTCCTTTGAAAGTGCCTTAAGCAACTTGCAATCATTCACAAGAAACACTAATGCGTTTATATGAAAGAGAAGCACTCTGTTCCAACACTTTAATTCACTGCACGAAGGGAATGGAGTGTGGCTTCACTTTCTAAATGCTGTCCTTTAAGAGAAAATCACTTTCCTTTGAAAGTGCCTTAAGCTACTTACAAGCATTCACCAGAAACTCACATGCGTTTCTCTGAAAGAGAAGCAGACGGTTCCAACACTTCAATTCACTGTGCGAAGTGAATGGAGTGTTGCTTCACTTTCTAAATGCTGTCCTTTCAGAGAAAATCACTTTCCTTTGAAAGTGCCTTAAGCAACTTGCAAGAATTCACAAGAAACTCACATGCGTATCTCTGAAAGAGATGCAGTCTGTTCCAACACTTCAATTCACTGTGTGAAGTGAATGGAGTGTTGCTTCACTTTCTAAATGGTGTCCTTTCAGAGAAAATCACTTTCCTTTGAATGTGCCTTAAGCTACTTACAAGCATTCACCAGAAACTCACATGCGTTTCTCTGAAAGAGAAGCAGTCTGTTTCAATACTTCAATTCACTCTGCGAAGTGAATGGAGTGTTGCTTCACTTTCTAAATGCTGTCCTTTCAGAGAAAATCACTTTCTTTTGAAAGTGCCTTAAGCTACTTACAAGCATTCAACAGAAACTCACATGCATTTCTCTGAAAGAGAAGCAGTCTGTTCCAACACTTCAATTCACTGTGCGAAGTGAATGGAGTGTTGCTTCACTTTCTAAATGCTGTCCTTTCAGAGAAAATCACTTTCCTTTGAAAGTGCCTTAAGCTACTTGCAAGCATTAGGAAGAAACTCACATGCGTTTCTCTGAAAGAGAAGCAGTCTGTTCCAACACTTCAATTCACTGTGTGAAGTGAATAGAGTGTTTCCTCACTTTATAAATGCTGTCCTTTCAGAGAAAATCACTTTCCTTTGAAAGTGCCTTAAGCTACTTACAAGCATTCACTAGAAACTCACATGCGTTTCTCTGAAAGAGAAGCAATCTGTTCCAACACTTCAATTCACGGTGCGAAGTGAATGGAGTGTTGCTTCACTTTCTAAATGCTGTTCTTTCAGAGAAAATCAGTTTCCTTTGAAAGTGCCTTAAGCTACTTGCAAGCATTAGGAAGAAACTCACATGCGTTTCTCTGAAAGAGAAGCAATCTGTTCCAACACTTCAATTCACGGTGCGAAGTGAATGGAGTGTTGCTTCACTTTCTAAATGCTGTTCTTTCAGAGAAAATCAGTTTCCTTTGAAAGTGCCTTAAGCTACTTGCAAGCATTAGGAAGAAACTCACATGCGTTTCTCTGAAAGAGAAGCAGTCCGTTCCAACACTTCAATTCACTGTGCGAAGTGAATGGAGTGTTGCTTCACTTTCTAAATGCTGTCCTTTCAGAGAAAATCACTTTCCTTTGAAAGTGCCTTAAGCTACTTGCAAGCATTAGGAAGAAACTCACATGCGTTTCTCTGAAAGAGAAGCAGTCTGTTCCAACACTTCAATTCACTCCACGAAGGGAATGGAGTGTTGCCTCACTTTCTAAATGCTGTCCATTCAGAGAAAATCACTTTCCATTGAAAGTGCCTTAAGCTACTTACAAGCATTCACCAGAAACTCACATGCGTTTCTCTGAAAGAGAAGCAGTCTGTTCCAACACTTCAATTCACTGTGCGAAGTGAATGGAGTGTTCCTTCACTTTCTAAATGCTGGCCTTTCAGAGAAAATCACTTTCCTTTGCAAGTGCCTTAAGCTACTTAAAATTATTCACCAGAAACTCACATGCGTTTCTCTGAAAGAGAAGCAGTCGGTTCCAACACTTCAATTCACTGTGCGAAGTGAATGGAGTGTTGCTTCACTTTCTAAATGCTGTCCTTTCAGAGAAAATCACTTTCCTTTGAAAGTGCCTTAAGCTACTTGCAAGCATTAGGAAGAAACTCACATGCGTTTCTCTGAAAGAGAAGCAGTCTGTTCCAACACTTCAACTCACTGTGCGAATTGAATGGAGTGTTGCTTCACTTTCTAAATGCTGTCCTTTCAGAGAAAATCACTTTCCTTTGAAAGTGCCTTAAGCTACTTACAAGCATTCACCAGAAACTCACATGCGTTTCTCTGAAAGAGAAGCAGTCTGTTCCAACACTTCAATTCACTGTGCGAAGTGAGTGGAGTGTTGCATCACTTTCTAAATTCTGTCCTTTCATAGAAAATCACTTTCCTTTGAAAGGGCCTTAAACTACTTTCAAGCATTCACAAAAAACTCACATGCGTTTCTCTGAAAGAGAAGCAGTCTGTTCCAACACTTCAATTCACTGTGCGAAGTGAATGGAGTGTTGCTTCACTTTCTAAATGCTGTCCTTTCAGAGAAAATCACTTTCCTTTGAAAGTGCCTTAAGCTACTTGCAAGCATTAGGAAGAAACTCACATGCGTTTCTCTGAAAGAGAAGCAGACTGTTCCAACACTTCAATTCACTGTGTGAAGTGAATGGAGTGTTGCTTCACTTTCTAAATGCTGTCCTTTCAGAGAAAATCACTTTCCTTTGAAAGTGCCTTAAGCTACTTGCAAGCATTAGGAAGAAACTCTCATACGTTTCTCTGAAAGAGAAGCAGTCTGTTCCAACACTTCAATTCACTGTGTGAAGTGAATGGAGTGTTGCCTCACTTTCTAAATGCTGTCCTTTCAGAGAAAATCACTTTCCTTTGAAAGTGCCTTAAGCTACTTACAAGCATTCACCAGAAACTCACATGCGTTTCTCTGAAAGAGAAGCAGTCTGTTCCAACACTTCAATTCAATGTGCGAAGTGAATGGAGTGTTGCTTCACTTTCTAAATGCTGTCCTTTCAGAGAAAATCACTTTCCTTTGAAAGTGCCTTAAGCTACTAACAAGCATTCAACAGAAACTCACATGCATTTCTTTGAAAGAGAAGCAGTCTGTTCCAACACTTCAATTCACTGTGCGAAGTGAATGGAGTGTTGCTTCACTTTCTAAATGCTGTCCTTTCAGAGAAAATCACTTTCCTTTGAAAGTGCCTTAAGCAACTTGCAATCATTCACAAGAAACACTAATGCGTTTATATGAAAGAGAAGCACTCTGTTCCAACATTTTAATTCACTGCACGAAGGGAATGGAGTGTGGCTTCACTTTCTAAATGCTGTCCTTTAAGAGAAAATCACTTTCCTTTGAAAGTGCCTTAAGCTACTTACAAGCATTCACCAGAAACTCACATGCGTTTCTCTGAAAGAGAAGCAGACGGTTCCAACCCTTCAATTCACTGTGCGAAGTGAATGGAGTGTTGCTTCACTTTCTAAATGCTGTCCTTTCAGAGAAAATCACTTTCCTTTGAAAGTGCCTTAAGCAACTTGCAAGAATTCACAAGAAACTCACATGCGTATCTCTGAAAGAGATGCAGTCTGTTCCAACACTTCAATTCACTGTGTGAAGTGAATGGAGTGTTGCTTCACTTTCTAAATGGTGTCCTTTCAGAGAAAATCACTTTCCTTTGAATGTGCCTTAAGCTACTTACAAGCATTCACCAGAAACTCACATGCGTTTCTCTGAAAGAGAAGCAGTCTGTTTCAATACTTCAATTCACTCTGCGAAGTGAATGGAGTGTTGCTTCACTTTCTAAATGCTGTCCTTTCAGAGAAAATCACTTTCTTTTGAAAGTGCCTTAAGCTACTTACAAGCATTCAACAGAAACTCACATGCATTTCTCTGAAAGAGAAGCAGTCTGTTCCAACACTTCAATTCACTGTGCGAAGTGAATGGAGTGTTGCTTCACTTTCTAAATGCTGTCCTTTCAGAGAAAATCACTTTCCTTTGAAAGTGCCTTAAGCTACTTGCAAGCATTAGGAAGAAACTCACATGCGTTTCTCTGAAAGAGAAGCAGTCTGTTCCAACACTTCAATTCACTGTGTGAAGTGAATAGAGTGTTTCCTCACTTTCTAAATGCTGTCCTTTCAGAGAAAATCACTTTCCTTTGAAAGTGCCTTAAGCTACTTACAAGCATTCACTAGAAACTCACATGCGTTTCTCTGAAAGAGAAGCAATCTGTTCCAACACTTCAATTCACGGTGCGAAGTGAATGGAGTGTTGCTTCACTTTCTAAATGCTGTTCTTTCAGAGAAAATCAGTTTCCTTTGAAAGTGCCTTAAGCTACTTGCAAGCATTAGGAAGAAACTCACATGCGTTTCTCTGAAAGAGAAGCAGTCCGTTCCAACACTTCAATTCACTGTGCGAAGTGAATGGAGTGTTGCTTCACTTTCTAAATGCTGTCCTTTCAGAGAAAATCACTTTCCTTTGAAAGTGCCTTAAGCTACTTGCAAGCATTAGGAAGAAACTCACATGCGTTTCTCTGAAAGAGAAGCAGTCTGTTCCAACACTTCAATTCACTCCACGAAGGGAATGGAGTGTTGCCTCACTTTCTAAATGCTGTCCATTCAGAGAAAATCACTTTCCATTGAAAGTGCCTTAAACTACTTTCAAGCATTCACAAAAAACTCACATGCGTTTCTCTGAAAGAGAAGCAGACTGTTCCAACACTTCAATTCACTGTGCGAAGTGAATGGAGTGTTGCTTCACTTTCTAAATGCTGTCCTTTCAGAGAAAATCCCTTTCCTTTGAAAGTGCCTTAAACTACTTGCAAGCATTCACCAGAAACTCACATGCGTTTCGCTGAAAGAGAAGCAGTCTGTTCCAACACTTCAATTCACTGTGCGAAGTGAATGGAGTGTTGCTTCACTTTCTAAATGCTGTCCTTTCAGAGAAAATCACTTTCCTTTGAAAGTGCCTTAAGCTACTTGCAAGCATTAGGAAGAAACTCACATGCGTTTCTCTGAAAGAGAAGCAGACTGTTCCAACACTTCAATTCACTGTGCGAATTGAATGGAGTGTTGCTTCACTTTCTAAATGCTGTCCTTTCAGAGAAAATCACTTTCCTTTGAAAGTGCCTTAAGCTACTTACAAGCATTAGGAAGAAACTCACATGCGTTTCTCTGAAAGAGAAGCAGTCTGTTCCAACACTTCAATTCACTGTGCGAAGTGAGTGGAGTGTTGCATCACTTTCTAAATTCTGTCCTTTCATAGAAAATCACTTTCCTTTGAAAGTGCCTTAAACTACTTTCAAGCATTCACAAAAAACTCACATGCGTTTCTCTGAAAGAGAAGCAGTCTGTTCCAACACTTCAATTCACTGTGCGAAGTGAATGGAGTGTTGCTTCACTTTCTAAATGCTGTCCTTTCAGAGAAAATCACTTTCCTTTGAAAGTGCCTTAAGCTACTTGCAAGCATTAGGAAGAAACTCACATGCGTTTCTCTGAAAGAGAAGCAGACTGTTCCAACACTTCAATTCACTGTGCGAAGTGAATGGAGTGTTGCTTCACTTTCTAAATGCTGTCCTTTCAGAGAAAATCACTTTCCTTTGAAAGTGCCTTAAGCTACTTGCAAGCATTAGGAAGAAACTCTCATGCGTTTCTCTGAAAGAGAAGCAGTCTGTTCCAACACTTCAATTCACTGTGTGAAGTGAATGGAGTGTTGCCTCACTTTCTAAATGCTGTCCTTTCAGAGAAAATCACTTTCCTTTGAAAGTGCCTTAAGCTACTTACAAGCATTCACCAGAAAATAACATGCGTTTCTCTGAAAGAGAAGCAGTCTGTTCCAACACTTCAATTCAATGTGCGAAGTGAATGGAGTGTTGCTTCACTTTCTAAATGCTGTCCTTTCAGAGAAAATCACTTTTTTTTGAAAGTGCCTTAAGCTACTAACAAGCATTCAACAGAAACTCACATGCATTTCTTTGAAAGAGAAGCAGTCTGTTCCAACACTTCAATTCACTGTGCGAAGTGAATGGAGTGTTGCTTCACTTTCTAAATGCTGTCCTTTCAGAGAAAATCACTTTCCTTTGAAAGTGCCTTAAGCAACTTGCAAGCATTCACAAGAAACACTAATGCGTTTATATGAAAGAGAAGCACTCTGTTCCAACACTTTAATTCACTGCACGAAGGGAATGGAGTGTGGATTCACTTTCTAAATGCTGTCCTTTAAGAGAAAATCACTTTCCTTTGAAAGTGCATTAAGCTACTTACAAGCATTCACCAGAAACTCACATGCGTTTCTCTGAAAGAGAAGCAGTCGGTTCCAACACTTCAATTCACTGTGCGAAGTGAATGGAGTGTTGCTTCACTTTCTAAATGATGTCCTTTCAGAGAAAATCACTTTCCTTTGAAAGTGCCTTAAGCTACTTGCAAGCATTAGGAAGAAACTCACATGCGTTTCTCTGAAAGAGAAGCAGTCTGTTCCAACATTTCAATTCACTGTGTGAAGTGAATAGAGTGTTTCCTCACTTTCTAAATGCTGTCCTTTCAGAGAAAATCACTTTCCTTTGAAAGTGCCTTAAGCTACTTACAAGCATTCACCAGAAACTCACATGCGTTTCTCTGAAAGAGAAGCAATCTGTTCCAACACTTCAATTCACTGTGCGAAGTGAATGGAGTGTTGCTTCACTTTCTAAATGCTGTTATTTCAGAGAAAATCAGTTTCCTTTGAAAGTGCCTTAAGCTACTAGCAAGCATTAGGAAGAAACTCACATGCGTTTCTCTGAAAGAGAAGCAGTCCGTTCCAACACTTCAATTCACTGTGCGAAGTGAATGGAGTGTTGCCTCACTTTCTAAATGCTGTCCTTTCAGAGAAAATCACTTTCCATTGAAAGTGCCTTAAACTACTTTCAAGCATTCACAAAAAACTCACATGCGTTTCTCTGAAAGAGAAGCAGACTGTTCCAACACTTCAATTCACTGTGCGAAGTGAATGGAGTGTTGCTTCACTTTCTAAATGCTGTCCTTTCAGAGAAAATCCCTTTCCTTTGAATGTGCCTTAAGCTACTTACAGGCATTCAACAGAAACTCACATGCATTTCTCTGAAAGAGAAGCAATCTGTTCCAACACTTCAATTCTCTGTGCGAAGTGAATGGAGTGTTGCTTCACTTTCTAAATGCTGTCCTTTCAGAGAAAATCACTTTCCTTTGAAAGTGCCTTAAGCTACTTGCAAGCATTAGGAAGAAACTCACATGCGTTTCTGTGAAAGAGAAGCATCTGTTCCAACACTTCAATTCACTGTGCGAAGTGAATGGAGTGTTGCTTCACTTTCTAAATTCTGTCCTTTCAGAGAAAATCACTTTCCTTTGAAAGTGCCTTAAGCAACTTGCAAGAATTCACAAGAAACTCACATGCGTTTCTCTGAAAGAGAAGCAGTCTGTTCAAACACTTCAATTCACTGTGCGAAGTGAATGGAGTGTTGCTTCACTTTCTAAATGCTGTCCTTTCAGAGAAAATCACTTTCCATTGAAAGTGCCTTAAGCAACTTGCAAGAATTCACAAGAAAATCACATGCGTTTCTCTGAAAGAGAGGCAGTCTGTTCCAACACTTCAATTCACTGTGCGAAGTGAATGGAGTGTTGCTTCACTTTCTAAATGCTGTCCTTTCAGAGAAAATCACTTTCCTTTGAAAGTGCCTTAAGCTACTTACAAGCATTCAACAGAAACTCACATGAATTTCTCTGAAAGAGAAGCAATCTGTTCCAACACTTCAATTAACTGTGCAAAGTGAATGGAGTGTTGCTTCACTTTCTAAATGCTGTCCTTTCAGAGAAAATCACTTTCCTTTGAAAGTGCATTAAGCTACTTACAAGCATTCACCAGAAACTCACATGCGTTTTTCTGAAAGAGAAGCAGTCTGTTCCAACACTTCAATTCACTGTGCGAAGTGAATGGAGTGTTGCTTCACTTTCTAAATGCTGTCCTTTCAGAGAAAATCACTTTCCTTTGAAAGTGCCTTAAGCTACTTGCAAGCATTAGGAAGAAACTCACATGCGTTTCTCTGAAAGAGAAGCAGTCTGTTCCAACACTTCAATTCACTGTGCGAAGTGAATGGAGTGTTGCTTCACTTTCTAAATGCTGTCCTTTCAGAGAAAATCACTTTCCTTTGATAGTGCCTTAAGCTACTTGCAAGGATTAGGAAGAAACTCACATGCGTTTCTCTGAAAGAGAAGCAGTCTGTTCCAACACTTCAATTCACTGTGTGAAGTGAATAGAGTGTTGCCTCACTTTCTAAATGCTGTCCTTTCAGAGAAAATCACTTTCCTTTGAAACTGCCTTAAGCTACTTACAAGCATTTAACAGAAACTCACATGCGTTTCTCTGAAAGAGAAGCAGTCTGTTCCAACACTTCAATTCACTGTGCGAAGTGAATGGAGTGTTGCTTCACTTTCTAAATGCTGTTCTTTCAGAGAAAATCAGTTTCCTTTGAAAGTGCCTTAAGCTACTTGCAAGCATTAGGAAGAAACTCACATGCGTTTCTCTGAAAGAGAAGCAGTCCGTTCCAACACTTCAATTCACTGTGCGAAGTGAATGGAGTGTTGCTTCACTTTCTAAATGCTGTCCTTTCAGAGAAAATCACTTTCCTTTGAAAGTTCCTTAAGCTACTTGCAAGCATTAGGAAGAAACTCACATGCGTTTCTCTGAAAGAGAAGCAGTCTGTTCCAACACTTCAATTCACTGTGCGAAGTGAATGGAGTGTTGCCTCACTTTCTAAATGCTGTCCTTTCAGAGAAAATCACTTTCCATTGAAAGTGCCTTAAACTACTTTCAAGCATTCACAAAAAACTCACATGCGTTTCTCTGAAAGAGAAGCAGACTGTTCCAACACTTCAATTCACTGTGCAAAGTGAATGGAGTGTTGCTTCACTTTCTAAATGCTGTCCTTTCAGAGAAAATCCCTTTCCTTTGAATGTGCCTTAAGCTACTTACAAGCATTCAACAGAAAGTCACATGCATTTCTCTGAAAGAGAAGCAATCTGTTCCAACACTTCAATTCTCTGTGCGAAGTGAATGGAGTGTTGCTTCACTTTCTAAATGCTGTCCTTTCAGAGAAAATCACTTTCCTTTGAAAGTGCCTTAAGCAACTTGCAAGCATTCACAAGAAACCCTAATGCGTTTCAATGAAAGAGAAGCACTCTGTTCCAGCACTTCAATTCACTGCACGAAGGGAATGGAGTGTTGCTTCACTTTCTAAATGCTGTCCTTTCAGAGAAAATCACTTTCCTTTGCAAGTGCCTTAAGCTACTTAAAATTATTCACCAGAAACTCACATGCGTTTCTCTGAAAGAGAAGCAGTCTGTTCCAACACTTCAATTCACTGTGCGACGTGAATGGAGTGTTGCTTCACTTTCTAAATGCTGTCCAATCAGAGAAAATCACTTTCCTTTGAAAGTGCCTTAAGCTACTTGAGAGCATTAGGAAGAAACTCACATGCGTTTCTCTGAAAGAGAAGCAGTCTGTCCAACACTTCAATTCACTGTGCGAAGTGAATGGAGTGTTGCTTCACTTTCTAAATTCTGTCCTTTCAGAGAAAATCACTTTCCTTTGAAAGTGCCTTAAACTACTTTCAAGCATTCACAAAAAACTCACATGCGTTTCTCTGAAAGAGAAGCAGTCTGTTCCAACACTTCAATTCACAGTGCGAAGTGAATGGAGTGTTGCTTCAGTTTCTAAATGCTGTCCTTTCAGAGAAAATCACTTTCCATTGAAAGTGCCTTAAGCAACTTGCAAGAATTCACAAGAAAATCACATGCGTTTCTCTGAAAGAGACGCAGTCTGTTCCAACACTTCAATTCACTGTGCGAAGTGAATGGAGTGTTGCTTCACTTTCTAAATGCTGTCCTTTCAGAGAAAATCACTTTCCTTTGAAAGAACCTTAAGCTACTTACAAGCATTCAACAGAAACTCACATGCATTTCTCAGAAAGAGAAGGAGTCTGTTCCAACACTTCAATTCACTGTGCAAAGTGAATGGAGTGTTGCTTCACTTTCTAAATGCTGTCCTTTCAGAGAAAATCACTTTCCTTTGAAAGTGCCTTAAGCTACTTGCAAGCATTAGGAAGAAACTCACATGCGTTTCTCTGAAAGAGAAGCAGTCTGTTCCAACACTTCAATTCACTGTGCGACGTGAATGGAGTGTTGCTTCACTTTCTAAATGCTGTCCTTTCAGAGAAAATCACTTTCCTTTGATAGTGCCTTAAGCTACTTGCAAGCATTAGGAAGAAACTCACATGCGTTTCTCTGAAAGAGAAGCAGTCTGTTCCAACACTTCAATTCACTGTGTGAAGTGAATAGAGTGTTGCCTCACTTTCTAAATGCTGTCCTTTCAGAGAAAATCACTTTCCTTTGAAAGTGCCTTAAGCTACTTACAAGCATTTAACAGAAACTCACATGCGTTTCTCTGAAGGAGAAGCAGTCTGTTCCAACACTTCAATTCACTGTGCGAAGTGAATGGAGTGTTGCTTCACTTTCTAAATGCTGTTCTTTCAGAGAAAATCAGTTTCCTTTGAAAGTGCCTTAAGCTACTTGCAAGCATTAGGAAGAAACTCACATGCGTTTCTCTGAAAGAGAAGCAGTCCGTTCCAACACTTCAATTCACTGTGCGAAGTGAATGGAGTGTTGCTTCACTTTCTAAATGCTGTCCTTTCAGAGAAAATCACTTTCCTTTGAAAGTGCCTTGAGCTACTTGCAAGCATTAGGAAGAAACTCACATGCGTTTCTCTGAAAGAGAAGCAGTCTGTTCCAACACTTCAATTCACTGTGCGAAGTGAATGGAGTGTTGCTTCACTTTCTAAATGCTGTCCTTTCAGAGAAAATCACTTTCCTTTGAAAGTGCCTTAAGCTACTAACAAGCATTCAACAGAAACTCACATGCATTTCTTTGAAAGAGAAGCAGTCTGTTCCAACACTTCAATTCACTGTGCGAAGTGAATGGAGTGTTGCTTCACTTTCTAAATGCTGTCCTTTCAGAGAAAATCACTTTCCTTTGAAAGTGCCTTAAGCTACTTACAAGCATTCACCAGAAACTCACATGCGTTTCTCTGAAAGAGAAGCAGTCTGTTCCAACACTTCAATTCAATGTGCGAAGTGAATGGAGTGTTGCTTCACTTTCTAAATGCTGTCCTTTCAGAGAAAATCACTTTCCTTTGAAAGTGCCTTAAGCTACTAACAAGCATTCAACAGAAACTCACATGCATTTCTTTGAAAGAGAAGCAGTCTGTTCCAACACTTCAATTCACTGTGCGAAGTGAATGGAGTGTTGCTTCACTTTCTAAATGCTGTCCTTTCAGAGAAAATCACTTTCCTTTGAAAGTGCCTTAAGCAACTTGCAATCATTCACAAGAAACACTAATGCGTTTATATGAAAGAGAAGCACTCTGTTCCAACACTTTAATTCACTGCACGAAGGGAATGGAGTGTGGCTTCACTTTCTAAATGCTGTCCTTTAAGAGAAAATCACTTTCCTTTGAAAGTGCCTTAAGCTACTTACAAGCATTCACCAGAAACTCACATGCGTTTCTCTGAAAGAGAAGCAGACGGTTCCAACACTTCAATTCACTGTGCGAAGTGAATGGAGTGTTGCTTCACTTTCTAAATGCTGTCCTTTCAGAGAAAATCACTTTCCTTTGAAAGTGCCTTAAGCAACTTGCAAGAATTCACAAGAAACTCACATGCGTATCTCTGAAAGAGATGCAGTCTGTTCCAACACTTCAATTCACTGTGTGAAGTGAATGGAGTGTTGCTTCACTTTCTAAATGGTGTCCTTTCAGAGAAAATCACTTTCCTTTGAATGTGCCTTAAGCTACTTACAAGCATTCACCAGAAACTCACATGCGTTTCTCTGAAAGAGAAGCAGTCTGTTTCAATACTTCAATTCACTCTGCGAAGTGAATGGAGTGTTGCTTCACTTTCTAAATGCTGTCCTTTCAGAGAAAATCACTTTCTTTTGAAAGTGCCTTAAGCTACTTACAAGCATTCAACAGAAACTCACATGCATTTCTCTGAAAGAGAAGCAGTCTGTTCCAACACTTCAATTCACTGTGCGAAGTGAATGGAGTGTTGCTTCACTTTCTAAATGCTGTCCTTTCAGAGAAAATCACTTTCCTTTGAAAGTGCCTTAAGCTACTTGCAAGCATTAGGAAGAAACTCACATGCGTTTCTCTGAAAGAGAAGCAGTCTGTTCCAACACTTCAATTCACTGTGTGAAGTGAATAGAGTGTTTCCTCACTTTCTAAATGCTGTCCTTTCAGAGAAAATCACTTTCCTTTGAAAGTGCCTTAAGCTACTTACAAGCATTCACTAGAAACTCACATGCGTTTCTCTGAAAGAGAAGCAATCTGTTCCAACACTTCAATTCACGGTGCGAAGTGAATGGAGTGTTGCTTCACTTTCTAAATGCTGTTCTTTCAGAGAAAATCAGTTTCCTTTGAAAGTGCCTTAAGCTACTTGCAAGCATTAGGAAGAAACTCACATGCGTTTCTCTGAAAGAGAAGCAATCTGTTCCAACACTTCAATTCACGGTGCGAAGTGAATGGAGTGTTGCTTCACTTTCTAAATGCTGTTCTTTCAGAGAAAATCAGTTTCCTTTGAAAGTGCCTTAAGCTACTTGCAAGCATTAGGAAGAAACTCACATGCGTTTCTCTGAAAGAGAAGCAGTCTGTTCCAACACTTCAATTCACTCCACGAAGGGAATGGAGTGTTGCCTCACTTTCTAAATGCTGTCCATTCAGAGAAAATCACTTTCCATTGAAAGTGCCTTAAGCTACTTACAAGCATTCACCAGAAACTCACATGCGTTTCTCTGAAAGAGAAGCAGTCTGTTCCAACACTTCAATTCACTGTGCGAAGTGAATGGAGTGTTCCTTCACTTTCTAAATGCTGGCCTTTCAGAGAAAATCACTTTCCTTTGCAAGTGCCTTAAGCTACTTAAAATTATTCACCAGAAACTCACATGCGTTTCTCTGAAAGAGAAGCAGTCGGTTCCAACACTTCAATTCACTGTGCGAAGTGAATGGAGTGTTGCTTCACTTTCAAAATGCTGTCCTTTCAGAGAAAATCACTTTCCTTTGAAAGTGCCTTAAGCTACTTGCAAGCATTAGGAAGAAACTCACATGCGTTTCTCTGAAAGAGAAGCAGTCTGTTCCAACACTTCAACTCACTGTGCGAATTGAATGGAGTGTTGCTTCACTTTCTAAATGCTGTCCTTTCAGAGAAAATCACTTTCCTTTGAAAGTGCCTTAAGCTACTTACAAGCATTCACCAGAAACTCACATGCGTTTCTCTGAAAGAGAAGCAGTCTGTTCCAACACTTCAATTCACTGTGCGAAGTGAGTGGAGTGTTGCATCACTTTCTAAATTCTGTCCTTTCATAGAAAATCACTTTCCTTTGAAAGGGCCTTAAACTACTTTCAAGCATTCACAAAAAACTCACATGCGTTTCTCTGAAAGAGAAGCAGTCTGTTCCAACACTTCAATTCACTGTGCGAAGTGAATGGAGTGTTGCTTCACTTTCTAAATGCTGTCCTTTCAGAGAAAATCACTTTCCTTTGAAAGTGCCTTAAGCTACTTGCAAGCATTAGGAAGAAACTCACATGCGTTTCTCTGAAAGAGAAGCAGACTGTTCCAACACTTCAATTCACTGTGTGAAGTGAATGGAGTGTTGCTTCACTTTCTAAATGCTGTCCTTTCAGAGAAAATCACTTTCCTTTGAAAGTGCCTTAAGCTACTTGCAAGCATTAGGAAGAAACTCTCATACGTTTCTCTGAAAGAGAAGCAGTCTGTTCCAACACTTCAATTCACTGTGTGAAGTGAATGGAGTGTTGCCTCACTTTCTAAATGCTGTCCTTTCAGAGAAAATCACTTTCCTTTGAAAGTGCCTTAAGCTACTTACAAGCATTCACCAGAAACTCACATGCGTTTCTCTGAAAGAGAAGCAGTCTGTTCCAACACTTCAATTCACTGTGCGAAGTGAATGGAGTGTTGCTTCACTTTCTAAATGCTGTCCTTTCAGAGAAAATCACTTTCCTTTGAAAGTGCCTTAAGCTACTAACAAGCATTCAACAGAAACTCACATGCATTTCTTTGAAAGAGAAGCAGTCTGTTCCAACACTTCAATTCACTGTGCGAAGTGAATGGAGTGTTGCTTCACTTTCTAAATGCTGTCCTTTCAGAGAAAATCACTTTCCTTTGAAAGTGCCTTAAGCAACTTGCAATCATTCACAAGAAACACTAATGCGTTTATATGAAAGAGAAGCACTCTGTTCCAACATTTTAATTCACTGCACGAAGGGAATGGAGTGTGGCTTCACTTTCTAAATGCTGTCCTTTAAGAGAAAATCACTTTCCTTTGAAAGTGCCTTAAGCTACTTACAAGCATTCACCAGAAACTCACATGCGTTTCTCTGAAAGAGAAGCAGACGGTTCCAACCCTTCAATTCACTGTGCGAAGTGAATGGAGTGTTGCTTCACTTTCTAAATGCTGTCCTTTCAGAGAAAATCACTTTCCTTTGAAAGTGCCTTAAGCAACTTGCAAGAATTCACAAGAAACTCACATGCGTATCTCTGAAAGAGATGCAGTCTGTTCCAACACTTCAATTCACTGTGTGAAGTGAATGGAGTGTTGCTTCACTTTCTAAATGGTGTCCTTTCAGAGAAAATCACTTTCCTTTGAATGTGCCTTAAGCTACTTACAAGCATTCACCAGAAACTCACATGCGTTTCTCTGAAAGAGAAGCAGTCTGTTTCAATACTTCAATTCACTCTGCGAAGTGAATGGAGTGTTGCTTCACTTTCTAAATGCTGTCCTTTCAGAGAAAATCACTTTCTTTTGAAAGTGCCTTAAGCTACTTACAAGCATTCAACAGAAACTCACATGCATTTCTCTGAAAGAGAAGCAGTCTGTTCCAACACTTCAATTCACTGTGCGAAGTGAATGGAGTGTTGCTTCACTTTCTAAATGCTGTCCTTTCAGAGAAAATCACTTTCCTTTGAAAGTGCCTTAAGCTACTTGCAAGCATTAGGAAGAAACTCACATGCGTTTCTCTGAAAGAGAAGCAGTCTGTTCCAACACTTCAATTCACTGTGTGAAGTGAATAGAGTGTTTCCTCACTTTCTAAATGCTGTCCTTTCAGAGAAAATCACTTTCCTTTGAAAGTGCCTTAAGCTACTTACAAGCATTCACTAGAAACTCACATGCGTTTCTCTGAAAGAGAAGCAATCTGTTCCAACACTTCAATTCACGGTGCGAAGTGAATGGAGTGTTGCTTCACTTTCTAAATGCTGTTCTTTCAGAGAAAATCAGTTTCCTTTGAAAGTGCCTTAAGCTACTTGCAAGCATTAGGAAGAAACTCACATGCGTTTCTCTGAAAGAGAAGCAGTCCGTTCCAACACTTCAATTCACTGTGCGAAGTGAATGGAGTGTTGCTTCACTTTCTAAATGCTGTCCTTTCAGAGAAAATCACTTTCCTTTGAAAGTGCCTTAAGCTACTTGCAAGCATTAGGAAGAAACTCACATGCGTTTCTCTGAAAGAGAAGCAGTCTGTTCCAACACTTCAACTCACTGTGCGAATTGAATGGAGTGTTGCTTCACTTTCTAAATGCTGTCCTTTCAGAGAAAATCACTTTCCTTTGAAAGTGCCTTAAGCTACTTACAAGCATTCACCAGAAACTCACATGCGTTTCTCTGAAAGAGAAGCAGTCTGTTCCAACACTTCAATTCACTGTGCGAAGTGAGTGGAGTGTTGCATCACTTTCTAAATTCTGTCCTTTCATAGAAAATCACTTTCCTTTGAAAGGGCCTTAAACTACTTTCAAGCATTCACAAAAAACTCACATGCGTTTCTCTGAAAGAGAAGCAGTCTGTTCCAACACTTCAATTCACTGTGCGAAGTGAATGGAGTGTTGCTTCACTTTCTAAATGCTGTCCTTTCAGAGAAAATCACTTTCCTTTGAAAGTGCCTTAAGCTACTTGCAAGCATTAGGAAGAAACTCACATGCGTTTCTCTGAAAGAGAAGCAGACTGTTCCAACACTTCAATTCACTGTGTGAAGTGAATGGAGTGTTGCTTCACTTTCTAAATGCTGTCCTTTCAGAGAAAATCACTTTCCTTTGAAAGTGCCTTAAGCTACTTGCAAGCATTAGGAAGAAACTCTCATACGTTTCTCTGAAAGAGAAGCAGTCTGTTCCAACACTTCAATTCACTGTGTGAAGTGAATGGAGTGTTGCCTCACTTTCTAAATGCTGTCCTTTCAGAGAAAATCACTTTCCTTTGAAAGTGCCTTAAGCTACTTACAAGCATTCACCAGAAACTCACATGCGTTTCTCTGAAAGAGAAGCAGTCTGTTCCAACACTTCAATTCACTGTGCGAAGTGAATGGAGTGTTGCTTCACTTTCTAAATGCTGTCCTTTCAGAGAAAATCACTTTCCTTTGAAAGTGCCTTAAGCTACTAACAAGCATTCAACAGAAACTCACATGCATTTCTTTGAAAGAGAAGCAGTCTGTTCCAACACTTCAATTCACTGTGCGAAGTGAATGGAGTGTTGCTTCACTTTCTAAATGCTGTCCTTTCAGAGAAAATCACTTTCCTTTGAAAGTGCCTTAAGCAACTTGCAATCATTCACAAGAAACACTAATGCGTTTATATGAAAGAGAAGCACTCTGTTCCAACATTTTAATTCACTGCACGAAGGGAATGGAGTGTGGCTTCACTTTCTAAATGCTGTCCTTTAAGAGAAAATCACTTTCCTTTGAAAGTGCCTTAAGCTACTTACAAGCATTCACCAGAAACTCACATGCGTTTCTCTGAAAGAGAAGCAGACGGTTCCAACCCTTCAATTCACTGTGCGAAGTGAATGGAGTGTTGCTTCACTTTCTAAATGCTGTCCTTTCAGAGAAAATCACTTTCCTTTGAAAGTGCCTTAAGCAACTTGCAAGAATTCACAAGAAACTCACATGCGTATCTCTGAAAGAGATGCAGTCTGTTCCAACACTTCAATTCACTGTGTGAAGTGAATGGAGTGTTGCTTCACTTTCTAAATGGTGTCCTTTCAGAGAAAATCACTTTCCTTTGAATGTGCCTTAAGCTACTTACAAGCATTCACCAGAAACTCACATGCGTTTCTCTGAAAGAGAAGCAGTCTGTTTCAATACTTCAATTCACTCTGCGAAGTGAATGGAGTGTTGCTTCACTTTCTAAATGCTGTCCTTTCAGAGAAAATCACTTTCTTTTGAAAGTGCCTTAAGCTACTTACAAGCATTCAACAGAAACTCACATGCATTTCTCTGAAAGAGAAGCAGTCTGTTCCAACACTTCAATTCACTGTGCGAAGTGAATGGAGTGTTGCTTCACTTTCTAAATGCTGTCCTTTCAGAGAAAATCACTTTCCTTTGAAAGTGCCTTAAGCTACTTGCAAGCATTAGGAAGAAACTCACATGCGTTTCTCTGAAAGAGAAGCAGTCTGTTCCAACACTTCAATTCACTGTGTGAAGTGAATAGAGTGTTTCCTCACTTTCTAAATGCTGTCCTTTCAGAGAAAATCACTTTCCTTTGAAAGTGCCTTAAGCTACTTACAAGCATTCACTAGAAACTCACATGCGTTTCTCTGAAAGAGAAGCAATCTGTTCCAACACTTCAATTCACGGTGCGAAGTGAATGGAGTGTTGCTTCACTTTCTAAATGCTGTTCTTTCAGAGAAAATCAGTTTCCTTTGAAAGTGCCTTAAGCTACTTGCAAGCATTAGGAAGAAACTCACATGCGTTTCTCTGAAAGAGAAGCAGTCCGTTCCAACACTTCAATTCACTGTGCGAAGTGAATGGAGTGTTGCTTCACTTTCTAAATGCTGTCCTTTCAGAGAAAATCACTTTCCTTTGAAAGTGCCTTAAGCTACTTGCAAGCATTAGGAAGAAACTCACATGCGTTTCTCTGAAAGAGAAGCAGTCTGTTCCAACACTTCAATTCACTCCACGAAGGGAATGGAGTGTTGCCTCACTTTCTAAATGCTGTCCATTCAGAGAAAATCACTTTCCATTGAAAGTGCCTTAAACTACTTTCAAGCATTCACAAAAAACTCACATGCGTTTCTCTGAAAGAGAAGCAGACTGTTCCAACACTTCAATTCACTGTGCGAAGTGAATGGAGTGTTGCTTCACTTTCTAAATGCTGTCCTTTCAGAGAAAATCCCTTTCCTTTGAAAGTGCCTTAAACTACTTGCAAGCATTCACCAGAAACTCACATGCGTTACGCTGAAAGAGAAGCAGTCTGTTCCAACACTTCAATTCACTGTGCGAAGTGAATGGAGTGTTGCTTCACTTTCTAAATGCTGTCCTTTCAGAGAAAATCACTTTCCTTTGAAAGTGCCTTAAGCTACTTGCAAGCATTAGGAAGAAACTCACATGCGTTTCTCTGAAAGAGAAGCAGACTGTTCCAACACTTCAATTCACTGTGCGAATTGAATGGAGTGTTGCTTCACTTTCTAAATGCTGTCCTTTCAGAGAAAATCACTTTCCTTTGAAAGTGCCTTAAGCTACTTACAAGCATTAGGAAGAAACTCACATGCGTTTCTCTGAAAGAGAAGCAGTCTGTTCCAACACTTCAATTCACTGTGCGAAGTGAGTGGAGTGTTGCATCACTTTCTAAATTCTGTCCTTTCATAGAAAATCACTTTCCTTTGAAAGTGCCTTAAACTACTTTCAAGCATTCACAAAAAACTCACATGCGTTTCTCTGAAAGAGAAGCAGTCTGTTCCAACACTTCAATTCACTGTGCGAAGTGAATGGAGTGTTGCTTCACTTTCTAAATGCTGTCCTTTCAGAGAAAATCACTTTCCTTTGAAAGTGCCTTAAGCTACTTGCAAGCATTAGGAAGAAACTCACATGCGTTTCTCTGAAAGAGAAGCAGACTGTTCCAACACTTCAATTCACTGTGCGAAGTGAATGGAGTGTTGCTTCACTTTCTAAATGCTGTCCTTTCAGAGAAAATCACTTTCCTTTGAAAGTGCCTTAAGCTACTTGCAAGCATTAGGAAGAAACTCTCATGCGTTTCTCTGAAAGAGAAGCAGTCTGTTCCAACACTTCAATTCACTGTGTGAAGTGAATGGAGTGTTGCCTCACTTTCTAAATGCTGTCCTTTCAGAGAAAATCACTTTCCTTTGAAAGTGCCTTAAGCTACTTACAAGCATTCACCAGAAAATAACATGCGTTTCTCTGAAAGAGAAGCAGTCTGTTCCAACACTTCAATTCAATGTGCGAAGTGAATGGAGTGTTGCTTCACTTTCTAAATGCTGTCCTTTCAGAGAAAATCACTTTTTTTTGAAAGTGCCTTAAGCTACTAACAAGCATTCAACAGAAACTCACATGCATTTCTTTGAAAGAGAAGCAGTCTGTTCCAACACTTCAATTCACTGTGCGAAGTGAATGGAGTGTTGCTTCACTTTCTAAATGCTGTCCTTTCAGAGAAAATCACTTTCCTTTGAAAGTGCCTTAAGCAACTTGCAAGCATTCACAAGAAACACTAATGCGTTTATATGAAAGAGAAGCACTCTGTTCCAACACTTTAATTCACTGCACGAAGGGAATGGAGTGTGGCTTCACTTTCTAAATGCTGTCCTTTAAGAGAAAATCACTTTCCTTTGAAAGTGCATTAAGCTACTTACAAGCATTCACCAGAAACTCACATGCGTTTCTCTGAAAGAGAAGCAGTCGGTTCCAACACTTCAATTCACTGTGCGAAGTGAATGGAGTGTTGCTTCACTTTCTAAATGATGTCCTTTCAGAGAAAATCACTTTCCTTTGAAAGTGCCTTAAGCTACTTGCAAGCATTAGGAAGAAACTCACATGCGTTTCTCTGAAAGAGAAGCAGTCTGTTCCAACATTTCAATTCACTGTGTGAAGTGAATAGAGTGTTTCCTCACTTTCTAAATGCTGTCCTTTCAGAGAAAATCACTTTCCTTTGAAAGTGCCTTAAGCTACTTACAAGCATTCACCAGAAACTCACATGCGTTTCTCTGAAAGAGAAGCAATCTGTTCCAACACTTCAATTCACTGTGCGAAGTGAATGGAGTGTTGCTTCACTTTCTAAATGCTGTTATTTCAGAGAAAATCAGTTTCCTTTGAAAGTGCCTTAAGCTACTTGCAAGCATTAGGAAGAAACTCACATGCGTTTCTCTGAAAGAGAAGCAGTCCGTTCCAACACTTCAATTCACTGTGCGAAGTGAATGGAGTGTTGCCTCACTTTCTAAATGCTGTCCTTTCAGAGAAAATCACTTTCCATTGAAAGTGCCTTAAACTACTTTCAAGCATTCACAAAAAACTCACATGCGTTTCTCTGAAAGAGAAGCAGACTGTTCCAACACTTCAATTCACTGTGCGAAGTGAATGGAGTGTTGCTTCACTTTCTAAATGCTGTCCTTTCAGAGAAAATCCCTTTCCTTTGAATGTGCCTTAAGCTACTTACAGGCATTCAACAGAAACTCACATGCATTTCTCTGAAAGAGAAGCAATCTGTTCCAACACTTCAATTCTCTGTGCGAAGTGAATGGAGTGTTGCTTCACTTTCTAAATGCTGTCCTTTCAGAGAAAATCACTTTCCTTTGAAAGTGCCTTAAGCTACTTGCAAGCATTAGGAAGAAACTCACATGCGTTTCTGTGAAAGAGAAGCATCTGTTCCAACACTTCAATTCACTGTGCGAAGTGAATGGAGTGTTGCTTCACTTTCTAAATTCTGTCCTTTCAGAGAAAATCACTTTCCTTTGAAAGTGCCTTAAGCAACTTGCAAGAATTCACAAGAAACTCACATGCGTTTCTCTGAAAGAGAAGCAGTCTGTTCAAACACTTCAATTCACTGTGCGAAGTGAATGGAGTGTTGCTTCACTTTCTAAATGCTGTCCTTTCAGAGAAAATCACTTTCCATTGAAAGTGCCTTAAGCAACTTGCAAGAATTCACAAGAAAATCACATGCGTTTCTCTGAAAGAGAGGCAGTCTGTTCCAACACTTCAATTCACTGTGCGAAGTGAATGGAGTGTTGCTTCACTTTCTAAATGCTGTCCTTTCAGGGAAAATCACTTTCCTTTGAAAGAGCCTTAAGCTACTTACAAGCATTCAACAGAAACTCACATGCATTTCTCTGAAAGAGAAGCAGTCTGTTCCAACACTTCAATTCACTGTGCGAAGTGAGTGGAGTGTTGCATCACTTTCTAAATTCTGTCCTTTCATAGAAAATCACTTTCCTTTGAAAGGGCCTTAAACTACTTTCAAGCATTCACAAAAAACTCACATGCGTTTCTCTGAAAGAGAAGCAGTCTGTTCCAACACTTCAATTCACTGTGCGAAGTGAATGGAGTGTTGCTTCACTTTCTAAATGCTGTCCTTTCAGAGAAAATCACTTTCCTTTGAAAGTGCCTTAAGCTACTTGCAAGCATTAGGAAGAAACTCACATGCGTTTCTCTGAAAGAGAAGCAGACTGTTCCAACACTTCAATTCACTGTGTGAAGTGAATGGAGTGTTGCTTCACTTTCTAAATGCTGTCCTTTCAGAGAAAATCACTTTCCTTTGAAAGTGCCTTAAGCTACTTGCAAGCATTAGGAAGAAACTCTCATACGTTTCTCTGAAAGAGAAGCAGTCTGTTCCAACACTTCAATTCACTGTGTGAAGTGAATGGAGTGTTGCCTCACTTTCTAAATGCTGTCCTTTCAGAGAAAATCACTTTACTTTGAAAGTGCCTTAAGCTACTTACAAGCATTCACCAGAAACTCACATGCGTTTCTCTGAAAGAGAAGCAGTCTGTTCCAACACTTCAATTCAATGTGCGAAGTGAATGGAGTGTTGCTTCACTTTCTAAATGCTGTCCTTTCAGAGAAAATCACTTTCCTTTGAAAGTGCCTTAAGCTACTAACAAGCATTCAACAGAAACTCACATGCATTTCTTTGAAAGAGAAGCAGTCTGTTCCAACACTTCAATTCACTGTGCGAAGTGAATGGAGTGTTGCTTCACTTTCTAAATGCTGTCCTTTCAGAGAAAATCACTTTCCTTTGAAAGTGCCTTAAGCAACTTGCAATCATTCACAAGAAACACTAATGCGTTTATATGAAAGAGAAGCACTCTGTTCCAACATTTTAATTCACTGCACGAAGGGAATGGAGTGTGGCTTCACTTTCTAAATGCTGTCCTTTAAGAGAAAATCACTTTCCTTTGAAAGTGCCTTAAGCTACTTACAAGCATTCACCAGAAACTCACATGCGTTTCTCTGAAAGAGAAGCAGACGGTTCCAACCCTTCAATTCACTGTGCGAAGTGAATGGAGTGTTGCTTCACTTTCTAAATGCTGTCCTTTCAGAGAAAATCACTTTCCTTTGAAAGTGCCTTAAGCAACTTGCAAGAATTCACAAGAAACTCACATGCGTATCTCTGAAAGAGATGCAGTCTGTTCCAACACTTCAATTCACTGTGTGAAGTGAATGGAGTGTTGCTTCACTTTCTAAATGGTGTCCTTTCAGAGAAAATCACTTTCCTTTGAATGTGCCTTAAGCTACTTACAAGCATTCACCAGAAACTCACATGCGTTTCTCTGAAAGAGAAGCAGTCTGTTTCAATACTTCAATTCACTCTGCGAAGTGAATGGAGTGTTGCTTCACTTTCTAAATGCTGTCCTTTCAGAGAAAATCACTTTCTTTTGAAAGTGCCTTAAGCTACTTACAAGCATTCAACAGAAACTCACATGCATTTCTCTGAAAGAGAAGCAGTCTGTTCCAACACTTCAATTCACTGTGCGAAGTGAATGGAGTGTTGCTTCACTTTCTAAATGCTGTCCTTTCAGAGAAAATCACTTTCCTTTGAAAGTGCCTTAAGCTACTTGCAAGCATTAGGAAGAAACTCACATGCGTTTCTCTGAAAGAGAAGCAGTCTGTTCCAACACTTCAATTCACTGTGTGAAGTGAATAGAGTGTTTCCTCACTTTCTAAATGCTGTCCTTTCAGAGAAAATCACTTTCCTTTGAAAGTGCCTTAAGCTACTTACAAGCATTCACTAGAAACTCACATGCGTTTCTCTGAAAGAGAAGCAATCTGTTCCAACACTTCAATTCACGGTGCGAAGTGAATGGAGTGTTGCTTCACTTTCTAAATGCTGTTCTTTCAGAGAAAATCAGTTTCCTTTGAAAGTGCCTTAAGCTACTTGCAAGCATTAGGAAGAAACTCACATGCGTTTCTCTGAAAGAGAAGCAGTCCGTTCCAACACTTCAATTCACTGTGCGAAGTGAATGGAGTGTTGCTTCACTTTCTAAATGCTGTCCTTTCAGAGAAAATCACTTTCCTTTGAAAGTGCCTTAAGCTACTTGCAAGCATTAGGAAGAAACTCACATGCGTTTCTCTGAAAGAGAAGCAGTCTGTTCCAACACTTCAATTCACTCCACGAAGGGAATGGAGTGTTGCCTCACTTTCTAAATGCTGTCCATTCAGAGAAAATCACTTTCCATTGAAAGTGCCTTAAACTACTTTCAAGCATTCACAAAAAACTCACATGCGTTTCTCTGAAAGAGAAGCAGACTGTTCCAACACTTCAATTCACTGTGCGAAGTGAATGGAGTGTTGCTTCACTTTCTAAATGCTGTCCTTTCAGAGAAAATCCCTTTCCTTTGAAAGTGCCTTAAACTACTTGCAAGCATTCACCAGAAACTCACATGCGTTTCGCTGAAAGAGAAGCAGTCTGTTCCAACACTTCAATTCACTGTGCGAAGTGAATGGAGTGTTGCTTCACTTTCTAAATGCTGTCCTTTCAGAGAAAATCACTTTCCTTTGAAAGTGCCTTAAGCTACTTGCAAGCATTAGGAAGAAACTCACATGCGTTTCTCTGAAAGAGAAGCAGACTGTTCCAACACTTCAATTCACTGTGCGAATTGAATGGAGTGTTGCTTCACTTTCTAAATGCTGTCCTTTCAGAGAAAATCACTTTCCTTTGAAAGTGCCTTAAGCTACTTACAAGCATTAGGAAGAAACTCACATGCGTTTCTCTGAAAGAGAAGCAGTCTGTTCCAACACTTCAATTCACTGTGCGAAGTGAGTGGAGTGTTGCATCACTTTCTAAATTCTGTCCTTTCATAGAAAATCACTTTCCTTTGAAAGTGCCTTAAACTACTTTCAAGCATTCACAAAAAACTCACATGCGTTTCTCTGAAAGAGAAGCAGTCTGTTCCAACACTTCAATTCACTGTGCGAAGTGAATGGAGTGTTGCTTCACTTTCTAAATGCTGTCCTTTCAGAGAAAATCACTTTCCTTTGAAAGTGCCTTAAGCTACTTGCAAGCATTAGGAAGAAACTCACATGCGTTTCTCTGAAAGAGAAGCAGACTGTTCCAACACTTCAATTCACTGTGCGAAGTGAATGGAGTGTTGCTTCACTTTCTAAATGCTGTCCTTTCAGAGAAAATCACTTTCCTTTGAAAGTGCCTTAAGCTACTTGCAAGCATTAGGAAGAAACTCTCATGCGTTTCTCTGAAAGAGAAGCAGTCTGTTCCAACACTTCAATTCACTGTGTGAAGTGAATGGAGTGTTGCCTCACTTTCTAAATGCTGTCCTTTCAGAGAAAATCACTTTCCTTTGAAAGTGCCTTAAGCTACTTACAAGCATTCACCAGAAAATAACATGCGTTTCTCTGAAAGAGAAGCAGTCTGTTCCAACACTTCAATTCAATGTGCGAAGTGAATGGAGTGTTGCTTCACTTTCTAAATGCTGTCCTTTCAGAGAAAATCACTTTTTTTTGAAAGTGCCTTAAGCTACTAACAAGCATTCAACAGAAACTCACATGCATTTCTTTGAAAGAGAAGCAGTCTGTTCCAACACTTCAATTCACTGTGCGAAGTGAATGGAGTGTTGCTTCACTTTCTAAATGCTGTCCTTTCAGAGAAAATCACTTTCCTTTGAAAGTGCCTTAAGCAACTTGCAAGCATTCACAAGAAACACTAATGCGTTTATATGAAAGAGAAGCACTCTGTTCCAACACTTTAATTCACTGCACGAAGGGAATGGAGTGTGGCTTCACTTTCTAAATGCTGTCCTTTAAGAGAAAATCACTTTCCTTTGAAAGTGCATTAAGCTACTTACAAGCATTCACCAGAAACTCACATGCGTTTCTCTGAAAGAGAAGCAGTCGGTTCCAACACTTCAATTCACTGTGCGAAGTGAATGGAGTGTTGCTTCACTTTCTAAATGATGTCCTTTCAGAGAAAATCACTTTCCTTTGAAAGTGCCTTAAGCTACTTGCAAGCATTAGGAAGAAACTCACATGCGTTTCTCTGAAAGAGAAGCAGTCTGTTCCAACATTTCAATTCACTGTGTGAAGTGAATAGAGTGTTTCCTCACTTTCTAAATGCTGTCCTTTCAGAGAAAATCACTTTCCTTTGAAAGTGCCTTAAGCTACTTACAAGCATTCACCAGAAACTCACATGCGTTTCTCTGAAAGAGAAGCAATCTGTTCCAACACTTCAATTCACTGTGCGAAGTGAATGGAGTGTTGCTTCACTTTCTAAATGCTGTTATTTCAGAGAAAATCAGTTTCCTTTGAAAGTGCCTTAAGCTACTTGCAAGCATTAGGAAGAAACTCACATGCGTTTCTCTGAAAGAGAAGCAGTCCGTTCCAACACTTCAATTCACTGTGCGAAGTGAATGGAGTGTTGCCTCACTTTCTAAATGCTGTCCTTTCAGAGAAAATCACTTTCCATTGAAAGTGCCTTAAACTACTTTCAAGCATTCACAAAAAACTCACATGCGTTTCTCTGAAAGAGAAGCAGACTGTTCCAACACTTCAATTCACTGTGCGAAGTGAATGGAGTGTTGCTTCACTTTCTAAATGCTGTCCTTTCAGAGAAAATCCCTTTCCTTTGAATGTGCCTTAAGCTACTTACAGGCATTCAACAGAAACTCACATGCATTTCTCTGAAAGAGAAGCAATCTGTTCCAACACTTCAATTCTCTGTGCGAAGTGAATGGAGTGTTGCTTCACTTTCTAAATGCTGTCCTTTCAGAGAAAATCACTTTCCTTTGAAAGTGCCTTAAGCTACTTGCAAGCATTAGGAAGAAACTCACATGCGTTTCTGTGAAAGAGAAGCATCTGTTCCAACACTTCAATTCACTGTGCGAAGTGAATGGAGTGTTGCTTCACTTTCTAAATTCTGTCCTTTCAGAGAAAATCACTTTCCTTTGAAAGTGCCTTAAGCAACTTGCAAGAATTCACAAGAAACTCACATGCGTTTCTCTGAAAGAGAAGCAGTCTGTTCAAACACTTCAATTCACTGTGCGAAGTGAATGGAGTGTTGCTTCACTTTCTAAATGCTGTCCTTTCAGAGAAAATCACTTTCCATTGAAAGTGCCTTAAGCAACTTGCAAGAATTCACAAGAAAATCACATGCGTTTCTCTGAAAGAGAGGCAGTCTGTTCCAACACTTCAATTCACTGTGCGAAGTGAATGGAGTGTTGCTTCACTTTCTAAATGCTGTCCTTTCAGGGAAAATCACTTTCCTTTGAAAGAGCCTTAAGCTACTTACAAGCATTCAACAGAAACTCACATGCATTTCTCTGAAAGAGAAGCAGTCTGTTCCAACACTTCAATTCACTGTGCGACGTGAATGGAGTGTTGCTTCACTTTCTAAATGCTGTCCTTTCAGAGAAAATCACTTTCCTTTGAAAGTGCCTTAAGCTACTTACAAGCATTCAACAGAAACTCACATGAATTTCTCTGAAAGAGAAGCAATCTGTTCCAACACTTCAATTAACTGTGCAAAGTGAATGGAGTGTTGCTTCACTTTCTAAATGCTGTCCTTTCAGAGAAAATCACTTTCCTTTGAAAGTGCATTAAGCTACTTACAAGCATTCACCAGAAACTCACATGCGTTTTTCTGAAAGAGAAGCAGTCTGTTCCAACACTTCAATTCACTGTGCGAAGTGAATGGAGTGTTGCTTCACTTTCTAAATGCTGTCCTTTCAGAGAAAATCACTTTCCTTTGAAAGTGCCTTAAGCTACTTGCAAGCATTAGGAAGAAACTCACATGCGTTTCTCTGAAAGAGAAGCAGTCTGTTCCAACACTTCAATTCACTGTGCGAAGTGAATGGAGTGTTGCTTCACTTTCTAAATGCTGTCCTTTCAGAGAAAATCACTTTCCTTTGATAGTGCCTTAAGCTACTTGCAAGCATTAGGAAGAAACTCACATGCGTTTCTCTGAAAGAGAAGCAGTCTGTTCCAACACTTCAATTCACTGTGTGAAGTGAATAGAGTGTTGCCTCACTTTCTAAATGCTGTCCTTTCAGAGAAAATCACTTTCCTTTGAAACTGCCTTAAGCTACTTACAAGCATTTAACAGAAACTCACATGCGTTTCTCTGAAAGAGAAGCAGTCTGTTCCAACACTTCAATTCACTGTGCGAAGTGAATGGAGTGTTGCTTCACTTTCTAAATGCTGTTCTTTCAGAGAAAATCAGTTTCCTTTGAAAGTGCCTTAAGCTACTTGCAAGCATTAGGAAGAAACTCACATGCGTTTCTCTGAAAGAGAAGCAGTCCGTTCCAACACTTCAATTCACTGTGCGAAGTGAATGGAGTGTTGCTTCACTTTCTAAATGCTGTCCTTTCAGAGAAAATCACTTTCCTTTGAAAGTTCCTTAAGCTACTTGCAAGCATTAGGAAGAAACTCACATGCGTTTCTCTGAAAGAGAAGCAGTCTGTTCCAACACTTCAATTCACTGTGCGAAGTGAATGGAGTGTTGCCTCACTTTCTAAATGCTGTCCTTTCAGAGAAAATCACTTTCCATTGAAAGTGCCTTAAACTACTTTCAAGCATTCACAAAAAACTCACATGCGTTTCTCTGAAAGAGAAGCAGACTGTTCCAACACTTCAATTCACTGTGCAAAGTGAATGGAGTGTTGCTTCACTTTCTAAATGCTGTCCTTTCAGAGAAAATCCCTTTCCTTTGAATGTGCCTTAAGCTACTTACAAGCATTCAACAGAAAGTCACATGCATTTCTCTGAAAGAGAAGCAATCTGTTCCAACACTTCAATTCTCTGTGCGAAGTGAATGGAGTGTTGCTTCACTTTCTAAATGCTGTCCTTTCAGAGAAAATCACTTTCCTTTGAAAGTGCCTTAAGCAACTTGCAAGCATTCACAAGAAACCCTAATGCGTTTCAATGAAAGAGAAGCACTCTGTTCCAGCACTTCAATTCACTGCACGAAGGGAATGGAGTGTTGCTTCACTTTCTAAATGCTGTCCTTTCAGAGAAAATCACTTTCCTTTGCAAGTGCCTTAAGCTACTTAAAATTATTCACCAGAAACTCACATGCGTTTCTCTGAAAGAGAAGCAGTCTGTTCCAACACTTCAATTCACTGTGCGACGTGAATGGAGTGTTGCTTCACTTTCTAAATGCTGTCCAATCAGAGAAAATCACTTTCCTTTGAAAGTGCCTTAAGCTACTTGAGAGCATTAGGAAGAAACTCACATGCGTTTCTCTGAAAGAGAAGCAGTCTGTCCAACACTTCAATTCACTGTGCGAAGTGAATGGAGTGTTGCTTCACTTTCTAAATTCTGTCCTTTCAGAGAAAATCACTTTCCTTTGAAAGTGCCTTAAACTACTTTCAAGCATTCACAAAAAACTCACATGCGTTTCTCTGAAAGAGAAGCAGTCTGTTCCAACACTTCAATTCACAGTGCGAAGTGAATGGAGTGTTGCTTCAGTTTCTAAATGCTGTCCTTTCAGAGAAAATCACTTTCCATTGAAAGTGCCTTAAGCAACTTGCAAGAATTCACAAGAAAATCACATGCGTTTCTCTGAAAGAGACGCAGTCTGTTCCAACACTTCAATTCACTGTGCGAAGTGAATGGAGTGTTGCTTCACTTTCTAAATGCTGTCCTTTCAGAGAAAATCACTTTCCTTTGAAAGAACCTTAAGCTACTTACAAGCATTCAACAGAAACTCACATGCATTTCTCAGAAAGAGAAGGAGTCTGTTCCAACACTTCAATTCACTGTGCAAAGTGAATGGAGTGTTGCTTCACTTTCTAAATGCTGTCCTTTCAGAGAAAATCACTTTCCTTTGAAAGTGCCTTAAGCTACTTGCAAGCATTAGGAAGAAACTCACATGCGTTTCTCTGAAAGAGAAGCAGTCTGTTCCAACACTTCAATTCACTGTGCGACGTGAATGGAGTGTTGCTTCACTTTCTAAATGCTGTCCTTTCAGAGAAAATCACTTTCCTTTGATAGTGCCTTAAGCTACTTGCAAGCATTAGGAAGAAACTCACATGCGTTTCTCTGAAAGAGAAGCAGTCTGTTCCAACACTTCAATTCACTGTGTGAAGTGAATAGAGTGTTGCCTCACTTTCTAAATGCTGTCCTTTCAGAGAAAATCACTTTCCTTTGAAAGTGCCTTAAGCTACTTACAAGCATTTAACAGAAACTCACATGCGTTTCTCTGAAGGAGAAGCAGTCTGTTCCAACACTTCAATTCACTGTGCGAAGTGAATGGAGTGTTGCTTCACTTTCTAAATGCTGTTCTTTCAGAGAAAATCAGTTTCCTTTGAAAGTGCCTTAAGCTACTTGCAAGCATTAGGAAGAAACTCACATGCGTTTCTCTGAAAGAGAAGCAGTCCGTTCCAACACTTCAATTCACTGTGCGAAGTGAATGGAGTGTTGCTTCACTTTCTAAATGCTGTCCTTTCAGAGAAAATCACTTTCCTTTGAAAGTGCCTTGAGCTACTTGCAAGCATTAGGAAGAAACTCACATGCGTTTCTCTGAAAGAGAAGCAGTCTGTTCCAACACTTCAATTCACTGTGCGAAGTGAATGGAGTGTTGCTTCACTTTCTAAATGCTGTCCTTTCAGAGAAAATCACTTTCCTTTGAAAGTGCCTTAAGCTACTTACAAGCATTTAACAGAAACTCACATGCGTTTCTCTGAAAGAGAAGCAGTCTGTTCCAACACTTCAATTCACTGTACAAAGTGAATGGAGTGTTGCTTCACTTTCTAAATGCTGTCCTTTCAGAGAAAATCACTTTCCTTTGAAAGTGCCTTAAGCTACTTGCAAGCATTAGGAAGAAACTCACATGCGTTTCTCTGAAAGAGAAGCAGACTGTTCCAACACTTCAATTCACTGTGCGAATTGAATGGAGTGTTGCTTCACTTTCTAAATGCTGTCCTTTCAGAGAAAATCACTTTCCTTTGAAAGTGCCATAAGCTACTTACAAGCATTAGGAAGAAACTCACATGCGTTTCTCTGAAAGAGAAGAAGTCTGTTCCAACACTTCAATTCACTGTGCGAAGTGAATGGAGTGTTGCATCACTTTCTAAATTCTGTCCTTTCAGAGAAAATCACTTTCCTTTGAAAGTGCCTTAAACTACTTTCAAGAATTCACAAAAAACTCACATGCGTTTCTCTGAAAGAGAAGCAGTCTGTTCCAACACTTCAATTCACTGTGCGAAGTGAATGGAGTGTTGCTTCACTTTCTAAATGCTGTCCTTTCAGAGAAAATCACTTTCCTTTGAAAGTGCCTTAAGCTACTAACAAGCATTCAACAGAAACTCACATGCATTTCTCTGAAAGAGAAGCAGTCTGTTCCAACACTTCAATTCACTGTGCGAAGTGAATGGAGTGTTGCTTCACTTTCTAAATGCTGTCCTTTCAGAGAAAATCACTTTCCTTTGAAAGTGCCTTAAGCAACTTGCAAGCATTCACAAGAAACACTAATGCGTTTATATGAAAGAGAAGCACTCTGTTCCAACACTTTAATTCACTGCACGAAGGGAATGGAGTGTTGCTTCACTTTCTAAATGCTGTCCTTTAAGAGAAAATCACTTTCCTTTGAAAGTGCCTTAAGCTACTTACAAGCATTCACCAGAAACTCACATGCGTTTCTCTGAAAGAGAAGCAGTCGGTTCCAACACTTCAATTCACTGTGCGAAGTGAATGGAGTGTTGCTTCACTTTCTAAATGCTGTCCTTTCAGAGAAAATCACTTTCCTTTGAAAGTGCCTTAAGCAACTTGCAAGAATTCACAAGAAACTCACATGCGTATCTCTCAAAGAGAAGCAGTCTGTTCCAACACTTCAATTCACTGTGTGAAGTGAATGGAGTGTTGCTTCACTTTCTAAATGCTGTCCTTTCAGAGAAAATCACTTTCCTTTGAATGTGCCTTAAGCTACTTACAAGCATTCACCAGAAACTCACATGCGTTTCTCTGAAAGAGAAGCAGTCTGTTTCAATACTTCAATTCACTCTGCGAAGTGAATGGAGTGTTGCTTCACTTTCTAAATGCTGTCCTTTCAGAGAAAATCACTTTCTTTTGAAAGTGCCTTAAGCTACTTACAAGCATTCAACAGAAACTCACATGCATTTCTCTGAAAGAGAAGCAGTCTATTCCAACACTTCAATTCGCTGTGCGAAGTGAATGGAGTGTTGCTTCACTTTCTAAATGCTGGCCTTTCAGAGAAAATCACTTTCCTTTGAAAGTGCCTTAAGCTACTTACAAGCATTCACCAGAAACTCACATGCGTTTCTCTGAAAGAGAAGCAGTCTGTTCCAACACTTCAATTCACTGTGCGAAGTGAATGGAGTGTTGCTTCACTTTCTAAATGCTGTCCTTTCAGAGAAAATCACTTTCCTTTGAAAGTGCCTTAAGCTACTTGCAAGCATTAGGAAGAAACTCACATGCGTTTCTCTGAAAGAGAAGCAGACTGTTCCAACACTTCAATTCACTGTGCGAATTGAATGGAGTGTTGCTTCACTTTCTAAATGCTGTCCTTTCAGAGAAAATCACTTTCCTTTGAAAGTGCCATAAGCTACTTACAAGCATTAGGAAGAAACTCACATGCGTTTCTCTGAAAGAGATGCAGTCTGTTCCAACACTTCAATTCACTGTGCGAAGTGAATGGAGTGTTGCATCACTTTCTAAATTCTGTCCTTTCAGAGAAAATCACTTTCCTTTGAAAGTGCCTTAAACTACTTTCAAGCATTCACAAAAACTCACATGCGTTTCTCTGAAAGAGAAGCAGTCTGTTCCAACACTTCAATTCACTGTGCGAAGTGAATGGAGTGTTGCTTCACTTTCTAAATGCTGTCCTTTCAGAGAAAATCACTTTCCTTTGAAAGTGCCTTAAGCTACTTGCAAGCATTAGGAAGAAACTCACATGCGTTTCTCTGAAAGAGAAGCAGACTGTTCCAACACTTCAATTCACTGTGCGAAGTGAATGGAGTGTTGCTTCACTTTCTAAATGCTGTCCTTTCAGAGAAAATCACTTTCCTTTGAAAGTGCCTTAAGCTACTTGCAAGCATTAGGAAGAAACTCTCATGCGTTTCTCTGAAAGAGAAGCAGACTGTTCCAACACTTCAATTCACTGTGTGAAGTGAATGGAGTGTTGCCTCACTTTCTAAATGCTGTCCTTTCAGAGATAATCACTTTCCTTTGAAAGTGCCTTAAGCTACTTACAAGCATTCACCAGAAACTCACATGCGTTTCTCTGAAAGAGAAGCAGTCTGTTCCAAAACTTCAATTCAATGTGAGAAGTGAATGGAGTGTTGCTTCACTTTCTAAATGCTGTCCTTTCAGAGAAAATCACTTTCCTTTGAAAGTGCCTTAAGCTACTAACAAGCATTCAACAGAAACTCACATGCATTTCTCTGAAAGAGAAGCAGTCTGTTCCAACACTTCAATTCACTGTGCGAAGTGAATGGAGTGTTGCTTCACTTTCTAAATGCTGTCCTTTCAGAGAAAATCACTTTCCTTTGAAAGTGCCTTAAGCAACTTGCAAGCATTCACAAGAAACACTAATGCGTTTATATGAAAGAGAAGCACTCTGTTCCAACACTTTAATTCACTGCACGAAGGGAATGGAGTGTTGCTTCACTTTCTAAATGCTGTCCTTTAAGAGAAAATCACTTTCCTTTGAAAGTGCCTTAAGCTACTTACAAGCATTCACCAGAAACTCACATGCGTTTCTCTGAAAGAGAAGCAGTCGGTTCCAACACTTCAATTCACTGTGCGAAGTGAATGGAGTGTTGCTTCACTTTCTAAATGCTGTCCTTTCAGGGAAAATCACTTTCCTTTGAAAGTGCCTTAAGCAACTTGCAAGAATTCACAAGAAACTCACATGCGTATCTCTCAAAGAGAAGCAGTCTGTTCCAACACTTCAATTCACTGTGTGAAGTGAATGGAGTGTTGCTTCACTTTCCAAATGCTGTCCTTTCAGAGAAAATCACTTTCCTTTGAAAGTGCCTTAAGCTACTTACAAGCATTCAACAGAAACTCACATGCATTTCTCTGAAAGAGAAGCAGTCTGTTCCAACACGTCAATTCACTGTGCGAAGTGAATGGAGTGTTGCTTCACTTTCTAAATGCTGTCCTTTCAGAGAAAATCACTTTCCTTTGAAAGTGCCTTAAGCTACTTACAAGCATTCACCAGAAACTCACATGCGTTCCTCGGAAAGAGAAGCAGTCTGTTCCAACACTTCAATTCACTGTGCGAAGTGAATGGAGTGTTGCTTCAGTTTCTAAATGCTGTCCTTTCAGAGAAAATCACTTTCCTTTGAAAGTTCCTTAAGCTACTTGCAAGCATTAGGAAGAAACTCACATGCGTTTCTCTGAAAGAGAAGCAGACTGTTCTAACACTTCAATTCACTGTGCGAAATGAATGGAGTGTTGCTTCACTTTCTAAATGCTGTCCTTTCAGAGAAAATCATTTTCCTTTGAAAGTGCCTTAAGCTACTTTCTAACATTCACAGGAAACACACATGCGTTTCTCTGAAAGAGAAGCACTCTGTTCCAACACTTCAATTCACTGTGTGAAGTGAATGGAGTGTTGCCTCACTTTCTAAATGCTGTCCTTTCAGAGAAAATCACTTTCCTTTGAAAGTGCCTTAAGCTACTTACAAGCATTCACCAGAAACTCACATGCGTTTCTCTGAAAGAGAAGCAGTCTGTTCCAACACTTCAATTCAATGTGCGAAGTGAATGGAGTGTTGCTTCACTTTCTAAATGCTGTCCTTTCAAAAAAAATCACTTTCTTTGAAAGTGCCTTAAGCTACTTACAAGCATTCAACAGAAACTCACATGCATTTCTCTGAAAGAGAAGCAGTCTGTTCCAACACTTCAATTCACTGTGCGAAGTGAATGGAGTGTTGCTTCACTTTCTAAATTATGTCCTTTCAGAGAAAATCACTTTCCTTTGAAAGTGCCTTAAGCAACTTGCAAGCATACACAAGAAAGACTAATGCGTTTATATGAAAGAGAAGCACTCTGTTCCAACACTTCAATTCACTGCAAGAAGGGAATGGAGTGTTGCTTCACTTTCTAAATGCTGTCCTTTCAGAGAAAATCACTTTCCTTTGAAAGTGCCTTAAGCTACTTACAAGCATTCACCAGAAACTCACATGCGTTTCTCTGAAAGAGAAGCAGTCGGTTCCAACACTTCAATTCACTGTGCGAAGTGAATGGAGTGTTGCTTCACTTTCTAAATGCTGTCCTTTCAGAGAAAATCACTTTCCTTTGAAAGTGCCTTAAGCTACTTGCAAGCATTAGGAAGAAACTCACATGCGTTTCTCTGAAAGAGAAGCAGTCTGTTCCAACATTTCAATTCACTGTGTGAAGTGAATAGAGTGTTTCCTCACTTTCTAAATGCTGTCCTTTCAGAGAAAATCACTTTCCTTTGAAAGTGCCTTAAGCTACTTACAAGCATTCACCAGAAACTCACATGCGTTTCTCTGAAAGAGAAGCAATCTGTTCCAACACTTCAATTCATGGTGCGAAGTGAATGGAGTGTTGCTTCACTTTCTAAATGCTGTCCTTTCAGAGAAAATCACTTTCCTTTGAAAGTGCCTTAAGCTACTTGCAAGCATTAGGAAGAAACTCACATGCGTTTCTCTGAAAGAGAAGCAGTCTGTTCCAACACTTCAATTCACTGTGCGAAGTGAATGGAGTGTTGCCTCACTTTCTAAATGCTGTCCTTTCAGAGAAAATCACTTTCCATTGAAAGTGCCTTAAACTACTTTCAAGCATTCCCAAAAAACTCACATGCGTTTCTCTGAAAGAGAAGCAGTCTGTTCCAACACTTCAATTCACTGTGCGAAGTGAATGGAGTGTTGCTTCACTTTCTAAATGCTGTCCTTTCAGAGAAAATCCCTTTTCTTTGAATGTGCCTTAAGCTACTTACAAGCATTCAACAGAAACTCACATGCATTTCTCTGAAAGAGAAGCAATCTGTTCCAACACTTCAATTCTCTGTGCGAAGTGAATGGAGTGTTGCTTCACTTTCTAAATGCTGTCCTTTCAGAGAAAATCACTTTCCTTTGAAAGTGCCTTAAGCAACTTGCAAGCATTCACAAGAAACCCTAATGCGTTTCAATGAAAG